>NW_004567127.1:3607667-3611654 GCF_000260355.1 Condylura cristata
ACCCCTTCACCTGAGCGCACAGGTACACCCCTTAAATAGGGTTATTAAATAAGGTTGACCCAATTCTCCCTCAGGTACACCCCTTCACCTGAGCGCACAGCACCTGCTCAGGTACACCCCTTCACCTGCTCAGGTACACCCCTTTAGCCATAGTGAGCAAATGTTCTACATCACGCCAGGACTCCTCTGGGCAAGCCAGTCCCTCAGAGCGGTTCTGAGTGCATGGCCCTTGTGGCCTGAGGCTCAGCGTGCCGCTGTGGCCAAGACTTCTGCAAGGGCGTAAACTGAGGCTCACTGAGGGCAAGGCGCGTCCTGAAGCCGCACAGGCCAGGACAGGAGGTGGCCACGCCCTTGGCCGCTGGCTCTCGCCCTACATGCAGCTGGACTGCGGGCGCGGCAGCTGCCCACACCTCCCCTTCAGACCTCCCTCTGTGCCTCCTCTCTCTCCACGGTAAGCGAGGGATGGGACTAGAAGGTGAGTTGACCCTGGTGGGCGGGATCTGAACCTGGCACTCTAGGCAATGAGGAATTATCAAAGGCTTCGAGGATGAGAATGGCCAGCCCGATGGGAGCTGGGCTCCAGACTGAAGTGGGCGTGCAACTGGACAGTGCTTCCAGGCAGCTTGCTCTGTCCCGGGTGGATGGCACAGCAAGCAGGTTCGGGAAAGGAGAAGGTGTGACTCACCCCAACAGGGGGCCCTTGCTGAGAACCCTTGGCCAGGGAAGACCCCGTATCGACAGGGAATCTGTTGCTGGGGTCTGGGACCTGAACCCGGAAAGGTCAACAGGTCAGGGAGGCGGCCGTGAAGTCCTGGCGGGGGTTGTTTTTATAAGATGTTATTGATTTACCACAGGCCTGCCGTTTGCCGGTAACTGCGGCCCTGCGTGTGAGTCAGGGGCCCCTCCTGGAGCTGGGGCTCGGCGCCGGGGCAGGTGGAGGGAGCAGTACCGTCTACGCTGTCCGTGTTTGCAGCTGATGTCCACTCTTTACTGACTTTTCTGCTGGTCTCCTTGAAACTTCAGTGACATGTCTTTTTTATTATTTATTTTTTAAAGATATACTTATTTATGTGTATAAGAACTGGGGTACAGGCCAGAGGTATGGGGCATGAGGATGCCCCAGAGACAGAGTGGGGAGCAGAGCAGAACAGGCGGATCAACACTCCGCGGGAGCAGCGGGGAGACAGGAGGGGTCCACTGTGCCCTGTGGGTCTCTCCCTGGCCGGGGATCGAATTCGTGCTGCAGTGGCTGCAGACAGCTTCACAGTGCTGAGACTTAACCCCGCACCACCATGGAGGGCCATGAAATGTCTTTTTAAAACCTCCAGACTGTGTCCGCTGACTGGGGAGATCAAGGGTGCCTGGCGCTGCCCTGAGGGAAGGGGGTGGGCAGCTGGGGGCGGAGTCTGCCAAGACACAGCGACCTCCTGACAGAGCGGACCCCAGCGGAGAGTGGCCGGGTCTGGACCCACCGCAGAGGAGGCTCTCCCAGGGTAGGCCTCCCCTCTGGGGGGTGCTGCAGAGGGGGGACTCTGTGCCTGCCTCTGTGACTTCATTCCCTGAGCTGATCACCATCCAAGCCCACGACTTTGCAGAGCCTGCGGTGAAGGGATGGTGTTTTAACAACAGCCAATGAAAAGCACAAAAGCCGGCAGGCCCGGGTGACGGTGTGTCACCCTTGCAACACAAGCCACTGCCCAGCGGGGACACCAGGAGTGATGGGCGGGTGTCTCGCCGCAGGCTGTGACGTGCGGCCCCCCCCACAATGTCATCTTTGTCACGGGCCCTGTTTCCCGCTCCTTGGGGTGGCCGGTGGCCCGGCCCCGTCACGTCCGTCTCCTCCTCAGCCCTCACTGCTGTTGTGCCCACGCTCACGTGAGAGTTACCTGCGCAGCAACCCTGGCCTACCTGCACCTGCTGAATGGGAGCCTTGGGGCGGATCCCAGGACTCTGAGTCCTTAGCCAGCTCCCGAGGTGAATTTAATCAGGTGACCTGAGGACCCAAGTGATGCCAATACTGTACTGAAGAATCTCCTTGTTTAAACACACACACGCACCCCATCCACAGACATGTGCACACGTGATCACATACGCGCTCACACATTCTGCACACACATGCAGGCGCAGACCGGCTGTCTGCACCACACCCTGGTGATCCCTGTTAACCGTCCACTTAACGCTCAGTCTTGGCTAACTTGACCTGCGCTAACCTGAGCCAACCCTCGGGGGAATCATCCACCTGTTTATGGCTGAGGAGACACAGACGCTAAATCACTTACGAAAGGTCACAGTTAGGAGACGGCAGAGCAGAACCCCCGGCCCCTGGCCCCCGGCCCGCCACGCCTCCTCTCCCTGGATGCTCCCTCTGGAATGACAGGACGGGCCAGGGGGACGGGACCCCCGGGCCCCTCAGTCTCCCCCCTTCCCCAGCAGGGCTGGCCTCCCCTGCTCCAGTGCAGTCAGGCATTTGCAGAGATTTTCTTCCCTGCTGAGCCTTCTCGACGTTTCTCAGGAGGGTTTAGCCGCCCTCATCATGGCCTCACCCTCTCGTCCGGGCACCTGGACTGCCCGTGGGAGCTGAGGCCGTTAGCACCCTCCTGACTCCCTTCTAGATGCACCAAGGTGAGTATTAAGAGCCTTCTCGTTTGGAATCTGCATCCTTCTGGAAGCAGTCGGTGGGCCTGGCACTGCTTCTCCAAGCCGTGATCCTGTGTGCTGGCTGCTGACGCACAGCTGAGGTTCCGAGGCGGTGGGAGAGCCAAACAGGAGACGCACAGGCTGGACACAACCACAGCTGCACCTCTGGTGACTCCCAGAGAAGCAGCGAAGGCCTCGGGGTCCGGGCACACCACCGCCATCACCCCCCCCACCACCACCCCACAGCAGTACAAGGGCTGTATCAGCCTTTGGGAAAATCTGACTCGACACCGAGGGGCATGGCTTAACAGTCGGAACAAAGAGCCCCACATCCCTCAGAGGGGCGGTCAGGCGAGGCCCAGCCTGCCACAGGAGTGCTGATGTTGTAGGGAGCCAGAGCCTATGCAGATCGAGGCAGGGAATCCACTCTTCCCTGGCTTCCAGACGAGGCTGTGCCCCCGACTGAGCCCTTCAGGGCTGCCCCAGAGAAGCGAGGGGTGTGGTGGCAGAGAGGTCAGCAGAGCTGGAGGACAGCGGTGCCCACAAGGAAGGCACGGGTCACACTGGCCCCACCGGTGGGGGTTTAAAAAGGCAGCCGCCTGCATTCTGGACTGGCCCACGCCCGCCAGAGGGCCTCCTGCCTGTCCACGTACAGCCAGCACGTCAGAGTGGACTTTACGTTTTCATGCTCGGAAGAAGTCAAAATAATGTTTCGTGACATCTGAAAATCAGAAGACATGCAAATCCGGGGCCCATAAATGAGGGCTGGTGGATGTGCAAATGCCCATTTATTTACGGATCGCCTGCTTTTGTGATAGAGTCAAGTACCAAGGACCGTCCAGTCTGCAAAGTCGAAATGAGCAGGTGGTTGACCCCTGAGCTGGAAAATTCTTTCTAATGTCCCCAATGCGTTGTCAGTTGTCACTGATTGATTTGGCTCCACAAGGCCAGAACAGGAACTCGCAAACGCTGCCCCGGCTGGTTGGCCCACGGCCAGGGAAGCAGCCCAGCAGGGCCTGGGACCTGGCTCTGGGGTGCAGGCGGGGAGGATCATCTGAAACAGCAGCTTTGGGGCGAGGAAACGCCCCTTTCCTGCAGAGTGCCCTTTGCTGATCATGGCCATTATCAGAAATGCGCACATCCCAGCAAACCCTGCAGGTCACACGTTCACAAAGGGCCCGTCCCACGGGAGCAGAGGTCTGGGCTGTTTGGGCCTGTCCGTCCTAATTCCTGGTACGGGGAAGTTGCTCAGTGAAAGAACAGAAAAACACCATTGTCCAGCGAATGGGCCGTCGTCCTCCAGGACAGGATCCGCTCTTCTCTGCTCACCCCAGCCCGGGGTGGGGGAAG
>NW_004567127.1:3612444-3615385 GCF_000260355.1 Condylura cristata
GACTCCACCTGTGGCCTGCCGTTTCCTGCAGTAAAGGCTGTGCCGATTCAGCAGCGGCCAGAATCTCAAAGGCCACGAGCATGATGGAAGTGGTCAGGGAAGGGTGGAAAAGCTGCCCCTGGCCAGCTGGGGAGAGGGCAGCTCTGGCCCACTGAACACGCGGAGGTCAAGGGGGCCGGGGAGGGGCGAGAGCACAGGACATCAGGTACGCAGAGTGGACCTCGGGGAAGGGCAGACTCCACTTGCCGAGGGACGTTTTCCACGGGAGCCTGAAATGACCGGTGCCAGGGGCCCCCGAGGCTGCTCCCAGCCGCTCACCCACCTCCAGCCTCACCAGCCAGTGGAAAGACTCTTCTTTCAACGTCTTTGCTGAGCTGTAGTGTTTATTTAAAGATAAGATGACCCAAGTCCCACTATATTTAGTGTATGGAAATGTGCAGGTGTGTGAGTCCGGGCTTTGAGGGCAGCGGCTGGAGACCCCGCCCCGCCCCGGCTCCATTGTTCTGTCGATGTGGGTGAGCCTGTTCCCCGACTTCGACTTCGGCACCCCCTTCTCTTCTCCAGCTTTCAGGTGGCTTAAATCCCCCTCTATTATGGAACTTCTTCTTCCAAGAGAAAAGGAAGCTGTTTTAATTTCGATTCTGATTTAAAGCTTTGCCAACCACAGGGCCAGGTAGGCACCCCACTGGCACCGAATCAGCTGGCTGGGCCCTGGTTTCTAGCTACCCCTCTGGCCAGTGCCTTGAGCCTGCTTCACGCTGGCCACTCGCCACAGACTTGGGGGACAGGCTCATTGCTCTTCCCAGGCTCCTGTTGGAGGCGGCGCCTCGTCCGTGTGCACCCCAGAAAGGTTGGCACCCCCAAGTCAGACACCCCACCGCCTGGTCCTGGCGTTTGGGTTCCCCTATAAATGTGACCATCCTGTCAGAACGAGGGCAGGCTACTGGCTAATCCTCCCGCGGGACCTGGCGCTCAGCATATCCTCAGGTGAATCATGGAGCCACGCTGGCCCCCACCCCCACCCCTCACCCTAACTCCCCACCCCACCCCCTCTTCACAAAGGGAGGGATGTCTAAGACCAGCCGCAGGCCTGCCTCCAGGCGCTCTTCCCGGTGGAAGTGGAAGTGAACCTGACACCAGACCGGACACCTTCCGCCCTCCAGGAGAGGCCGCTTAAGCCAGCACTGGCCGGGATGGGCCAGTCCAGGTGCCTCGGGGCTGTGCCCCTGCGGATTGGCGAGACGGGCTGCGCCCCGCCCGGCCTCCCCGCTCAGAGTTCTGTCCAGGAGGGGCCTGTCAGCGGCCAAGGGCCCGTGGCATCTGCTGTCAGCACATTCTTTCAACGACCTTGAGTCAGGTCTTCCCAGGCTCTGTCCTCAGAATCGCCTCGGGCAGCTCGGAGGTGCAGCAGCCGCATTGGCCCTGTCTGGGGGGGTGGGGGGCACCATGCCCGCTCTGGGTTCCGGGGGGCATGACGGGATGTGTGGGATGGTGGGTGTGCACACACTTGGTTGTGACCATGAGGGAGTCCTGGTTGACTGGACTATTCCAGGCTTCCGTGCGACTCCAGTGTCACAGACTCGGGGCACAGGCTCGGGGTGAGCGGGGCCGCCACAGCTGGGCCTTCTCTCTGCCTCACACACGCCCAGCCCCTCCCTCCAGGAGGAACCTGAGAGAAGGTGGGCGACGCCGGCCTTCCCTTAGGTTCCAGTTTCGGAAACTTCCCCCAGGAAGAGGCAACCCAAGTTGGACTTGCTCCAACGCAGAAGACGAATTTGCTCCCCTGGAGCGGTCGTGGGCAGCACAGGCGAGCTGACCAGCTGGAGCCAGGTGAGGCGCGGGGTGAAGCCCAGCTCCTCGGCCGGCTCCCCGCCTCCGCGCAGCACTCGGGGCGCTCTGCGCCCGAGAGGGACGCCTGTAAAGCAGCCGAGGGCCGCGTGGCTGGTCTGCTGGGCCAGCACATTCTTTCAACTAGGGTTGACCCAGAAGAGGGACACAGCTCTGAGGTACAGGAGCAGACGTGGGGTGGGCCTGGCGTGGCTGCCCCCCTGGGCAGAGAAATTCCTCGAACTCACCCATTCCCCCTCAGCTTTTGGGCGAGCTGGGACTGGCCCAGACACCCACCCCAGCCAGGGCCGTGCAGCTTGAGTCCTAGATGTCCCCGCCCCCCCCAATATCCCTTTCAGCTCCTCCTGCCGCAGGTGTAGGAGGCGCTGGGGGTTCTGGCGTGTGCACACGAGACAGCAGAGGCACCATGCACGGCATCCCAGCCTTTCCCGGAGTGGAAACTCAGCTGCTAAAGCTCTTGGCGTTTTCCAGCGAACACCAGGGCCAAGGGGAGCTATGCGTTCCCCTCCCACCGTAGCCGCTGGAGAAGCAAGCAGAGCTGGTTGATGTATGTCAGATACTGGCTGGCGGCGCGGGGTGGGGCTCACGGCCTCGCTGAAGAGAGCCAGCCCTCCGCGGGGCGCAGGGAGCCATGCGGGAAACCAGAAAGGGGCGCAGCTGGGCGGGCGCCAGGAGAGCACGCGGGGCGTGACGTCTGCGGCCCAAGCGCCGCCCTCGCTCAGGGCTGGATGGGCCGTGTCACGTGGCCACACGGCTGCTGAGTCCGGGACACGCATCACACTGCCCACACGAGTCACTGCACGCAGCATCGTCTGGACAATAGCTCCCTGAGGTGGTTTCTGGCAGCGGCCGAGTTATGACAACACACCCGGGTTAATATCCAGGATTGCGCCTCCCTGATGCTCGTGGACCGTGTCCACGTGCTGCGGAGGAAAACATCAAGGTCAACCTTTATTTATTTGTTTGAAGATTTATTTATTCATACAGAACTGGGGTACAGGCCAGAGGCTCAGGGGCGGCAAGAGGCTTCACCAGAGACGGAGTGGGGAGCAGAACAGGCAGATCGAGGAAGTCCACTGCTGAGGGGAGCAGC
>NW_004567127.1:3615655-3636240 GCF_000260355.1 Condylura cristata
GGGGAGCAGAACAGGCAGATGGACGAAGTACACTGCGGAGGGGAGCAGCGGGCAGGTCAGGAGAGGCCTGCGTGCCCTGTGGGTCACCTCCGGGGCCGGCAGGGATCGAACTCATGCTGCAGTGGCTTTGGCGTCTCAGTGCGGTGCTCTAACCCGCTGCGCCCCCAGGGAGGGCCCGAGTTCAGCATGTGAAGCACCAAATTGATGCCGTGGAACATGTTGGTGGCAGCAGGCGGCACAAACACACTGGCGGTCGCAATGCAGGAGAACACAGGGTGGAGGCCAGTGGGGCAGGCACAGGGCAGCGGGTAGGCACAGGAGCCCAGGATGCCGGATGCTCCCGGCTGTCGCGGCAGGGCTCCACCGCCCCGAGCTCTGAACTGGGGAGGGAAAGGGCCTGGCAGCGCCAGGCGTGGGGTCGGCAGCTCCCCTGCTCGGCAGCCTCACGCCCTCTCTGGGGTACGGGAGGGCACAGCCCCAGCGGGTTGAGCAAACGCTCGCACCGTCAGGAAGGATGGAGGGAGACGGTGACAAGGCTCCCGGAGCAGCCCAGGCAGAAACTGAAGGCCACAGCCAAAGGCACATTCCAGAGGGAACACGAGGTACAAACACGTCGGCAGCACTTTGATGGGTGACCATCTGTGATGGGGGCGGGGGACGCTGCCCCCACCAGACACAGGCCCGGGTCCTGGCAGTCCAGCCCGTGGGGCCGACCGCTGGAGCCGGGCGGTCAGCTGCCAGGCTCAGGCGTCCGACGCGGTCGCAGACAGGCTGGGAGGTGGCCGGGTGGGGACGCCCCACCGGTAGCAGGGGCTGGGCTGCGGGCCACAGGCCGCAGAGGAGACCCAGAAAACACTCCAACGAAGTGATCTGGAAGGACTCCACACCGCCTGGATTCCAGGCGGCTCATCCTCATCTGCGCCTTCAGGCCAGCGCTAAGGGGACTGGAAGGCAGGTGCTTGGATGGTGGTTACAGAGCCCCACGGCAGCTCGAGAAATTCAGCTCCGACTCGAGGCCTCGGGAGAGGCCGGGCTGCGGTGCAGAGGGCTGAGAGAGATCCAAGGGGTTTGGATGCAAGTCCCATGGTCTGTCTTTACACCTTCCAGATACCCGTCCCCTCCGCAAACATCACGTGTCTGCTTCTGTGATTTTTGAAGAACAAATCACAGTGGCTTTGTATGTGGTACAGTTGGAGAGATTTTGGCTCTTATTTTTAAAGATTTATTTATGAATACAGAACTGGGGTGCAGGGGCAGTGAGAGGATTCCCCCAGAGTGGGGAGCGCAACAGGCAGATGTACTGAAACACACTGCTGAGGGGAGCGGCGGGGAGACAGGAGAGGTCTGCTGCGCCCTGTGGGTCCCTCCCTGGCTGGGGATCTAACTTGTGCTGCAGGGGCTGTGGACAGCTTCATAGTGCTGCGCTTCAACTTTTTGTGCCACCTTGAGGGCCCTTGGTTCTCTTGTTAAAATGGGCTTGGTAGGCTAGGTTGAGCTCAAGAGAAATCCAGCTGTCAGTACAAAATTTAGCAAGGTGCTGGGGAAAGCAGATTAAGACTACAGCCCCAACACAAATACTCGAGAGGGTGGTCAGGTACCAAGGAAGAGACCAGAGCAGTAAAGAAACTCTGCCCCCAAGGTGACCACACAGGTCCCCAGGCAGAGTGATGCCCGGCCCCAGCCGACCGCACTGGTAAGTGGCCACCCCCCGGTGACACTCTCCTGACACCGAAAACAGGTTCGCCATGAGGCAGTGGAAGAATGAGCTGCAGGACAAGGTTTGCTTTTTTTAAATATGTCTTTATTTCTCAAACTCAAAGCTTTAATTCATCAGGTTCTAACACATTCTGCATTGACAAGTGATTTGACCTGCGGACTTAGTGAGCATCACAGGAAGAGGAAGCCTCACTCAGACTTAGGTCCCCTAAGAAACTCACTCTTTCCAAGGCTGTGCAGACATAACCAAAAGAAAGCTCCCAATTTAGTCTAATGAGTATCTTCACCTTTCAGCTAGATCAACTTGGAAATGGATAAAAAACTCAAGTTGGCCAAGAGAAGCTGTTTTTTTTTTTACCCATTAAAAAAAAAAAAAAAAAAATCCAAGCCACCAGATGGCTTGAATGTTGAAATGCCCCGAGACCTGGAGTGGTTAAGGACTTCCTCTTCAGCGGGTGATCTTCTCACCTTCCTACGTAAACACACGACAATTTGTACCAACGCTCACAAACCCAGGCAACACTCCAAAAGCATTTTCTTTTGCGTACACTTTAACTTTTTTTTTTTTTTAAGTGATAGGTAAACAAGATTTAGAACTGGAACTCACAAAACAGCATTTTCTTTTCTGATCTTCGCCTTGGAAGCCTCCACAAGTAATCCTAACGCGTTGCCAGGTCTTCTTAAATACATCTCCCCTCCTCCCCGGTCTTCTCCATGGCACGGCCTGCACCAGAGCAGGTCAGCTGCGTGGCTTTGGTGTCTGCCAGGCATGACATGTTTGCACCCTGGCGACTGCAGCTTCTCACACCTCACAGAGGCCACCCCCCGAGACCCCGAGGTCTAGCTGGAGTCTGTCACGCAGCCTAAGGCAGGGCCCTGGTGAGCAAGGGGGGTCCTCTCAGCTGCACGAGCCTCACTTCATCTGGGAAGAGGACATCTGAGCTCAGAAGTTAGCTGCACTCTGAAACAAGGCACCCGGCAGTTAGCTAGAAAGGCACTGTGTCTTCAGTTAGGAAGTGGTTTTCCCTTGTCACCAGTCCCCCCCAGGGAACAAAGCTGCATTAGCGACCACCCTCACGGACCCCGAAGAGAAGGTGCTGTCGAGGGGCTGCCGGAGGCAAGGGATTAAGGCATCAGCGGGCACAGTGCGTCACCACAAAGTGCAGGCGCTCTGTGACGCAAGTCCCCAGGAAAAACATCAAACCGGAGGGGGAAAAAAACAACAACTTGAATGTCGAACCACATCTGCTCCATGCAGCCTCTGACACCCTATCGCAAGGAGCCCAGACTCCTGCTGGCTTGCCCCCTTCGCCAGGCCTTGCCTCAAGGTGAGGGCCAGGCCCCTCCCGTAAGCAGTGGGGGGGCCGGGGGTGTGCAGGTGTGAGCGATGGGTTTAGTTTCAGAGTTGACATTACCGAGTGAGGAACAGTGTCTTGGTGCCAAGAAGGATGGCAGGGCGAGACCGAAGTTCCAGCCAAGAGCTGTGTGCCCCCCTTCTCCTAAAGCAGAGGGGGGAGGGTCTTTTGGAACCTCACTGCTGCTCAAATGAATCCCAAGCAGCAGGTGGAGACACGGAGCCTGCAGAGGGCTCAGAAGAGCGGTGGGAATCCCGAGGGGGACCGCTCGCTCTACACCAGAATGCGCCTTGGGCTTCGGTGTCGGCAGCCACTGCCAGGTTTCACGTTACAGGACACCCAAGAGAGGGCCGTGGGGCCAGCAGGCTTCAGGCGCAGGCGGCCCGAGCAGCGTGAGAGGCAGGTTTCAGCCGGCGTTTCCAGGTTCCCTGCTCAAGGTCACCAGGCCTCTTCGGAGGCGAGCAGGTAGACACGCTACTGGGCCAGGGCTGGGTTCTAACAGCACGGTGCTGGTCTACTGCAGCTCTCGATGGATGGTCCTAGAACCCAAGTCTACTCTCAAACACCCAAGCAGCGGGGCTAAAAGCCAACAGGGGAAGAGGCCTGCCCGAGGTGGTCATGGCGCATGGTGGACAAGAACGGGCACACTGGGAACTTTAGCAACTGCTGACTCCCCTCATCCTCAAAGGAGGACTCGTACTGGGTAGGGAAAAAATAATAATAATAATAAGCAGAGAGAACTCCAAGGACAAACTGCAAATTTAATGGTTTGACGCGGCTCGGATCCTGTAGTCATCTGGAGCCTCGCCGACCTGATCTCCGCGGCTTCGGGAGATGCAATACTGACTTCCACGAGCGAGGGCTCGGCTGGCCGGCGGTGGCATCGCGTTGCAAAGCTTCGGTGAAACAGACCTGTCACTTTTGCGCAAGCGGCCCCGCTGTGACCACCACACAGCGTGAGGTCATGGATCAGCACGCGGGTTGTTTTCAAAGTCGGGATTCACTCTTCATCGCCACCCCTTTCATCCCGGGGCCCCCTCCATATAGCAATGTCCTTGAGGCAGCCAGTGCGTTCAAATGCAAGCAGGAGCAGGTCAGCCCAGCCGGGCCTCCCACAATGCCCCACGTGGGCAGCAGCTCTGCGTGGGACGTCAGTTACAAGGACTGGGACAAATTTGGTTCTCGCCCCAGAAAGGGGTAACTCACTCCTGTGCTCTAGGTCTGCACTGAGGGAAGTTCGCTGCTGAAAGCCAGGGGCCGGCACTCCCTCGAGGCTGGGGGTCTTATGGCCACAGGAAAAAGTAAAGCAGGCAGGGCCTCGGTGTAGAAAATTGCTGCAGCAACCCAGCTGGGTGGCGAACGCGAGTTCCTCTGCCCGTGAAGCCCGAGAGTGCTGCTTTCTAAAAGATCCTAGAGAAAGTTTCAAACCCTTATCAAATCCCTTAACTATATCTACTGGGAAGCCACCGGGGGCCTAGAGCTCCCCCATTTACTAAGTTTGCTTCAGACTAGAGATTAACACTGTTTTCCTTCTAAAGTGCAGAACAGACACGAGTAAGGTCAAACCGACCAGAGTAAGGAAGCTCATTCTTCACTCAAACACACCAGAATGAATCATCGCAAAGTGCACGCCAGGCCCACCGAGCGCCAGGCCCGACCCCGCGGGTCCACTGCTAAAGCAACTCTGAGCCAAAGAACTCTGCTCGCGAGAGCGGGCCTCTCCGAAGGTCGCCCGGTGCCACTGAAATCCCTGAATTCACTTGCCGTCAGATAACCTGGAGAAGGAAATCGCCATTCTGGAAAACAAAAACACTCACAGAACAGAAACAAACAACAACAAAAACCAGCCAAAGTACTCCAGAAACACAGCTTGTTCTACTTGGAATGTGATCCACGGGTCTCCAATTAAAACATGGGAAGACCCCCGATGCCAGGCAGAGCTTAGACTCGGCACAGTCCAGTCTCAGGAAGAGCAAATGCAAGCTATGAGCTAAGGAGTGGAGACGTGTCATTCAGTAAGTATTCCTTCGAGAAAAACTGAACGTTCGTGTTTCCTATAATCACCACCACCACCACCAAAATTCTACTCTAACATTATGTCCCACATTTTATTTTGTTTTCAAGTTACATTTCAAAAAAAAAAAAAAAAGTTGGTTTTTTTTGTGTGTTTGTTTTTCCCTCAGCGATCTTCCGTAACTCCTCCTGATAGCACAGCATCAAAACCACAAAACACTTCCAACCAGATCTCAGTTCTCCAGCTCCTGGCTTTGGTGTATTGATAAAGAAAGTCTCAGCTCTGCTGATGGGAATAAACATAAGCAATTCAGTCCCTTGACCAAAAACGAAGTCACAAGCCCACACTCGGATTTGCCATTTTCTGCCTAAAATCGATACAAGAAAATAGCCCGTCGGCACAGATTTCACAAGATTGCTGAGAACCCAGGGAAAGGCCAACACAGCCTTACTGCAGGCCCGGTGAGAAGAGAGTGCTGCGTCCTTCTCAAACGCCTCCAGCGTCTCCCCAGCTCGACGACTACGCGGAGCTCAGACTCCCCTGTGCTGAGGCCTGGGACGTGACACGACAGGGTCTATCTTGGAAAGCTGTGGCCAGGTGATACTTCCTAGAGCATTTTCCAAAGTGGCACTAGTAATGGGTCCCTTCGGGGTTGGCTCACAAGATACTGTAGACCCATTCCGATGGGCACACGAAGAAAAAGAAAAGCAGAATCAGAGCTGAGTTCCCCTTTAAAAGCCAAACACCTACATCTAGAAGGCGGCTCCCCGACCTGAGAGCGCCCGCCCTATCGGGGTGCCCGCTGTGGGAACCCCCGGGTCTGGAGGTTAGTTACAGGGCAGCCAGGTGGGGTAGGGCTGGCTGTAGGTGACCGGAGGCTGGGCGACGTAGTAGTTGTTGAAGTTGCCGTCGCTGATGTAAGGCGCTGGCTGGTAGTAACAGGTGACGTTGGCGGTGTTGGGGATGATGTTCTGCTCGGCCAGCACGCGCAAGGCCAGCAGGGAGATGAGGTTCAGGGTCTGCCTGCGCTCGTGGCCCATGAGGCACACGGTGCTCTCGTTCACCACCCTGCGCAGGATCATGAGGTAGTGGTACTTGCTCTTCTCCTCCTCGGCGAAGTGGTTCTGAAGGTAGGTCTCCAGCTTCCGCTGCTGCTCGAATATGTCCGGGAAGTCGATGAAGAACCTGGAACACATGTAGCGCTCCAGGGTCTTGATCTCCTCCTGGTCGGTGGGCCTGAAGTCCCGCACCAGGAGGTTGCTGTACTTGAGCAGCCCCCCGCCCCGGATCTCCTCGGGGTTCTTGGTGGCGATCAGTCTGTTCTGCAGGTGGTCGAAGGCTTCGTCGAAGTCCCCGTACACGCTCTCCCCGATCACCGTGGGGTGCAGGTGCTCGGACACGGGGCTGCTGGAGCAGTCGTAGAAGAAGAGCAGCGAGTCCAGGATGATCTGGAAGGAGTCCACGCTGAACTCGAACTGGCGCCGGATGGAGTCGACGAACTTGAGCTCCACGTTCCTCCCGTGCTTGTTGGAGAGCGAGATGAGGCTCCAGCGGTCGCTGTCCGTGCACACCTTGACCAGCTTCTGCACGTACGCCTCCTTCAGGGTGACCGGGCTGATTTTGAGCTTGCTCACTCCCTCCGGCAGGAAGTTCAAGAGAGAACACAGAACCACGTCTCGGACCAGCTGAAACTCCGCCTCCGTGGGCAGCGCCACGTGGAAGATCAGGTCCAGGTCTTTACAGCCCAGGCCGTTGTCTTTGACCAGCACGTGGCCCGCGGCCGAGCCGTTCAGCCGCACGTCCCGCACTTTGATGCCGGCCCCCTCCAGCTGGCCGCGCACGGTCTGGACGATGTCCTTCAGGGTGAGCTCCAGGGTCGGGAAGTTGCCGCGGCCGTGGACGGGAACGACCTCGGTCAGGACTTCGTGCAGCCGGCTCACCTGGTCCCAGGTGAGCACGCTGAAGGACACGCAGTCCCGGGCACCGCTCTTCTCCTCTGCCATCTTGGGGGTGTTCTTCCAGGGAAACTGAAAGGCAGGGGGCGAGAGGCAGAGTTAGGACTCGCTGGGACACAGCAAGCGTGCCCGTGGCTCGCCTCTGAACACTAACTGAGCGGCCACAGAAGCCACGGGCCACGCTGGGGGGCGGGGCCTGCGTGGAGTCGGGGGCGGCGCACGGGCAGCTGCTTCCTCCCCCGATCTGGCCAGTCCACAATTCCTTCTAGTGCGGCTTTTGCTTGAGTGGTTGGTTTTTGATTTTGGCCTTTGTCTCCTGAGGGGAGGGGCGGAGCGTGCTGGGGAGAAGGGAAGTGGACAGACTCACTAGGGCGAGCAGCCCACGCGTTTGAACGGCCGACAGGCCTTGGTCATTTGCCTTCCGGCAGAAATGGCCTCCACGGCCCTGGGCTCCCTCTGAATCTTAAGAGGAGGGGTGATGGTGCCCACAGCTGCCTTCCCGCCATCGGCAGGCGGCCCCAGCTCTGGGCTCAGCTGCACCGAGAGGAGGGACGGGACTCTGGCCAGAGCAAGGACATTTCAGGGAGCGTGGCACCCTGTTATCGGAGTGAGACAGGGCTTGGTCGGAATGGAAACTTCCCCGGGGGAGCAAAGGGTTAGGCCAGCCCCACGGCAGCTGCGGCGGGGGCCCCCCCAGCCAGACTCCGCAGGCAGTGTGCCCAGCACAGACACCTTGCAGTCACCAGAGGAGAATCAAGGCAGCGCTCAGTACTGGGAGGAAAAGGTCCAGGCTCACATTATTCCAGCTGCCTGACCCGCAGAGTAGCCAGAGCAACAGAGCAATGTCGCCTGGACCAGAAACCCCAAGGTCACTGGAAATCCGAATAATATAAAAACAAATGCTGATCTCTTAGAAAGCCAAGATGCTTGAGCCAAGATGCTCATCCACATATCAGCTGGATGAGTGCAAGCGCAGAGGCAAAGCCCAGGGTGGTGGCCGAGGGCCTCAGCCCAAGCAGATAGCTTCTCCAGCACTTCTGGGCACTACCCAGGTCTACCACCCCCCCTACCCCGCGGCTCTGGTTCCCTCTCTCATAACCAGTGTGTGATCTCCTGGCCCAAATCCAAGCCTGATTTCTAGTCTCAGGCTCTAGAAACGAAGCCAGGAATCCTGGGTTTGACCTACACAGCTGAGAGTAACTGGGTGGTGGGTTCTCAGTAGGAGACGCCACTGGGCACAACTTGGCAAGACAAGGCCAGACCTGGCAGGCAAGAGGACTCCACTTGGCTGGGGTGGCCGGGAAGCCACAGGGGCATCCCTCGTCAGGAGGGGAACTGGGCCAGGAAAAGTCCCGCAGGCCGAGGGAAGGTGGCTGCATGCACGAGGCCTGGCCTGCTGTCCAGGCCAGCAATCCCAACTCATCTGGATCACACGTCCCTTGAAGGTGTACGTGAGGGTCTGTTTGCGTTGCTGATGATTGGGAGGGACATTGCATGGCCAAGACAGCTCTAGAGGACTAATCTGGGGATGAAGCTTCCTCTGACTGCTCCAGAAAAATACTTGTCAAGGGGAAGGGAAGGTAAAGAAAGTTCCCTGCAGACCTGTTTGGGCAGCATTAAAAAGCCCTGGGTTGCCGTAATCACCCTACCAAAGCACCCTGAGGCCCAGGGGAGCAAGCAGAACCTGCCATGACCGCCCAGGTGCTTCTGGGGCCTGGCGCTGGGCTCCCAGCCAGACCTGGGAAAGGACAGTGCCTTTCTGATGAGCGCCATGTACACGCAGTTCTCAGGGCCCCTCTGATGACCTACCAGCAGGCCACTTGTGCCTGTTCCACAGGGCACCGTGCAGGGAGTTCAGACAGAGCCAGAGAGCCACGGGTGGAGCTATGAGCAGCGCTGGCCCGCCTGGGACGGCAGGCGCAGGCTCCTGCCAGCTGTGCGTGCTTCCTATGGAAACACAACTTGCTTGGCCACGTGTCGTTGTGCCCACAAGGGGCCTACACTGTCCTTGTGCCTACAAGGTTCATTTTTGTGATACGGGTAGGAGAAGTCACAGCAAGTCGCTCAACACGTGGGATGGCGGAACTATAGTTCTGAGTCATTTCCAGAACCTCAGTCATGCTAGAGATCTACAGTAGGAATGGCCTTGATGCTTTCTTTTCCCCAAGGAGTTGTTAAAAAGAAGCACACACACACACACCGCCCCACTCAGGTGGCGGTCAGGGCTACTCCCACCTCAACTCTCGCAACTCTGAGCATCACAGGACGATCTGCCGTGGCCAGTGAGCGACTGGCCCTTCCCCTGGGGGTGGGGTGGGAGCCACGTACCCCGAGAAGGTGAATGCTCCTATGTATTTTTTAAATCTGTGAGCTTGTGCTAGGCTCCCAAGAGAGTCTGTTGTAGACTGAGGGTTTGTAAGGTTTATATGGGAGGAAGAGCAGGAATAGTCAGAAGTTACGGCCCAAAGGGGGTGTGTACCACAGCGGCAAGAGAAGCTGGAAGCCACAATATTGAAACAAGACAAACTAGTGGAAACAGACAAGTAGGTGAACAGAATTAAGCCTTGAAATAAAATCCAATGCATAATGGGATTTAGTTACATATAAAGAGTTGAAAGAGAAAACAACCTGAAACATCTAGATATCTAGATTTTTATAAATAAAGGTTGTTCCTCCTTCCAAACTGAGACCTAGATTGGGTGCATCAAGGACTGAAATGTAAAAGAAGGAAATCCCCAGAGTATTAGGGACAAAATGGAATAGGCATTTGCTTAGAGAGAATAGCTAGTCCTTTCTGCATTATATACACCGCAAACGCACCAAAACATGGTGTATGTCCCTACAGGACAAGTGTCTACAGAGTGAAAACACCAGAAAGAAGTCAAAAGGCAAAATGAGGCAAGTATTTGGGATACCGGGCAAAGCATTCATTTCCCTAATGAATAAGAAGCCGCTGCAAATCAGAAATATTAGACCCCCAGTAGAAGGGACAAAGGGCGTGAACAGAGACTCAGAGGCAGCCCGTGGTCAACCTTGCCTGAAGGGGTGTGCAAGTTAAACGTCAATGTGTCCTCTGTGCCTCCCGGGGCACTGAGGAGCATCAAAAAGCCTGGCAGGCGGGACGCAGACGCCGTCCGTCACCCCTCGGGTTCTCTCTGAGGAGAGTGTGGGACTCTCCATTTCAGCGGCTGTCTCCCTCGGTGGGGCAGTTCCAGCTCCAGGACCCCTCCCTTGGGCCCTGTCCGCACTGCCCGCGGGGAAGCACAAAGGCATCTGCTGAAACGCCGTTTGCAGAACTGTGCGTGTTCACCGCTGGGAGATGTTTAACGACTCGGTTCACATATTCAAAACTGTCCACGCTGTTGTCCGAAAGAACAGTGTCAGCTCGGGGTTCATGAGCGCGACGTGCCAGCCAGGGTTTATTCGCCAAAAAGGAAGTGCCATGCCGTGTGTGGGAAAGTGCAAGCCTGAGCTTACACAACCACAAAAGCACTGCAAGGACTCGCAAGCAGGCAACACCAAACGCAACCTCTGGAGGCACAAGGGAACTTACTCCTTATTTCCTGCCTGTAGAATAAGGCCCCACCGGGAGGGGGCTGGAGGGGAACGCTTCTCCCTTAGTGTAACTTGCAGTGTACTTAGGTACTGATAGGAGATGTCCATAACTTAGCTACAAAGCTTTTAAATAGTGAGATAAGCCATCTCATCTTGTCCTGTTCAAATGTCACCCAAAAATGCTTTCATTGCGTGTGTGTGGCTTTAAGGAAGGATATTTCTCGTCTCAGACATCTGACAGCTACCTCATAGCACGGTTTTGTTCACTGGTCGCTGCAGCTGCAGCCACCTAATAAATAGAATAAACACTTTTTGAAAAGGACTCAAGGTGCCTGTGTTTGGCATCTTCCGTGTTCACTTTTTCAGACACATGAATGACTGACTGATGGGGTGGGAGGGCAGTCTACAGAAAGGCAGCATAAGAGATAGCAAATACGGCCCTCCCTGGTGGCGCAGCGGGTTAAAGCACAACACTGAGAATCTAAAGCCGCTTCCGCATGAGTTCAATCCCCGCCTGCCCCGCAGGTGACCACAGGGCGCGGCAGACCTCTCCTGACCCGCCCGCTGCTCCCCTCAGCAGTGTACTTCGTCGATCTGCCTGTTCTGCTCCCCACTCTGTCTCTGGTGAAGCCTCTCGCCGCCCCTGAGCCTCTGGCCTGTACCCCAGTTCTGTATGCACAAATAAATAAATCTTTAAAAAAAAAAAAAAAAAGAGAGAGACAGCAAATACAGACCAGAGGGAGTTTCTTCCAATTCTCCCAATGTAACATAACTAGAAGAGCTTCACTTATTGAAGACTGAAATTCAGGGCGAAGCTCACAAGAAGAGTCCAAATTAAGTTATTTATTGCTGCCTACTGGAAAGAGTCTTTTTTCCCCTCACCCAGCCAAACAATTTCAAACACCAAAGTACCTCTGAGTTTCTTAGACAAACATCGGTATGACTAGAATAAACCCAAGTCCCAGGCCCGCGGTGTTTAGATAACACCAGAACTTAGTGTGACAGTTTCAGTTCTAATGAACCACTTGACTCCACACTGACCTAACCCCACATGAACCAGTCCCGTGAAATGCACATTCTCAAGTCGCGAACAGCCCTGGTTAAGGGCTGATCCTCATTAGCAGAATGAACAGAATTAACAAAATAGTGACTAGAAAATAATTAACTTGAAGCCTGGTGAACTGCAACTAGAATACCTGGTTTTCCTTTCACTGTCCGAGAAGCAGATGCATGGTATTTTGCACAGTGGAAATCGGGAAAGGTGAGAACCATAATTTTCTCACCAGCTTGAAAACGGACGCGTCTTTTTACGAGGGAAGGTCACTGCATCACCCACCTGGCTCCAGCAACTTACTGTTCTGAAAAGTTTGACTCATGACAAACAATGACCTCAGCTACCCGGTTGCCTTTCTCCTGTCACCTGCCTGCAGCCGCGGTCAGGAGTCACGCAGGAAAGCAAGCACACCTGGCACCGGAAGACCCAAAGGCGCACCAGGCCGAGGGAAGCAGCTCCTAGCGCTCTTCATAGCGTCTCTAGACCCCAGAAACAAGGAGGCGTGACGTGCTGAGCGCATAATGCTACTTCTCGGCTACCATCGAGCTCAGGCCAAGTCAGCACGGATTCCTCCCGGGGCCTGGTGTGCGCGCAGTGATGCATCTGAGGAGGACGTGGAGACGCACGTCCCGGAAGTTAGCGATTTCAGTCTGAGCAAGCGAACACAAAGCCCTAGAGCTACCGACCAGGGGTTTCACGGAGATGCCGCGGCCCCAGGGAGCTCTGTTGTGGAGTCCTCGTCCACCCAGAGAGCTGGGCCTCGCCGCTTCCTCTGACCCCGCTGTGGGCTGAAGCACACACAGGAACCCCGCACAGGCCAGCGCTGCCGGACAAGCTCCCTTGCCCTCGTGCTGGGCGTTAACCAGAAGTGGGCTCTTCTAGCAACACTGTCTAGCGCAGGGCCAGAGGCCCAGTCACCGCACGGACAGGCCTGGAGACAGCTCCAGGTTGGGGCGGACGTGGCCCTGGCCGAGGGCCCCACGCGCCGTGACTGCCCTCTTCCACACTGTCCCCTCCCCACGGACAACCTGAGACGTTAGGAAAAGCGGCGACCGCCCCGCTCACAAAAGCGGGGTTTGAGAGACTGGCGAGTTGCTCGGCACAGCCTGCCCCGTGGCTGAGAAACACCTGTGTTTCACCTGCGAAAGGAGGGGCAGCTGGCGGCAGCTCCCGGCGGCGACCCAGCACTCTGAAGAAGCCCACATTCCCTCTCCACAAACTACGGAGTAAGGATCAGAAAACATTCAGTGGACAGGCCCCAGGGCCTCGACTAACCCTTGGGCAAAGTCGCGTCGGGCCCTGCCCCCCAGGGGCCCTCCCTCAGGTCTTACTGGCCCCGCCCCAGCAGGAGAAGCCATCTAGTTGACCATGGGGCCGCGGCCCCGCGCCTGACCCTGTGCTGAAGATGGCAGACCTCGGGCTGGTCGGCCCTCCTGCCCGCCGGGGAGGCAGAGGACGGTCAGTGCTGGCCGTGAGGGCACTCAGGTGGCCGGGGCGCCTCAGAGTGGCAGCAGAGTGGGGCTGTTTCACAGCAAACCTCTTACTAATCCTTCCCACATCCTTTTCCCACGGGGTTCACTTTACTCTTCACTCAGAAGCTCCCGCAGGTACTGATGGGCACTGGGCTTGCCAGGTGCTCTTTAGCCCCGGGCAGAGCCAGGGGACACCGGTGTAATGACTCCATGTTAGCCAGCTTCCCTGAGAGCAGCCCCCAAACCACTTGCCATGCCCCCAGTGGGCCGCCAGGCAGCACCAGCAGCTCTTTCTTTGGGGCCCCCCCCACCGGAGCCCCACACAGGCCCTGTGCCCTCCCGTCCCGGGCAGGAAAGGGGCAGCAGAGCTTCGAGAACTGCGCCATTGCAAGGCCGCTCTGCGCCCGAGGCTGACGCGGGCAGAAGGAGCTTCCCGGGCCGTGGGGCGCTCTGGCCCGGGTGCAGGCGGGAGGAAGGCTTTGAGGTCCAGCACCGCTCAGGTGGCTGTTGGGAGGACGGGGAATACAAGGAAGGAAAGGTGAGAAGAGCATGAGGGATTTTTGTAGAACGGTGGGAAAGCAGCCAGCTAGATGTGCGTGTGGGGCCGGACGGCCAGCGCCAAGAACAGCAGCCTTTCGTGCGGGCGGGCTCACACGGAGCCACTGACCACTCCCGGACCCCCAAGTCCGCAGAGGTGTCAGGGTGTATACTCAGCCTGGCTGGAGCCACTGGAATTGAAGGCAATTGAGTACAGAAATGCTGTTAAGAGACAACACTTAGAGGTAGCGGCCCGGAGCCCAGCTTCTGAGGGAGCCCCAGGATGCTGGCCGGGCCAAAAGGTAGGGGTGACCCCAGAGCTGCCAGGCCACAGGGCAAGCCAGGAGTGCAGAGAGCATGGAGAGGAAACGCTAACGGCACCAGGGTGACATGACAGGCGGCCGGCCCTGAGCGAGGCCCTGGCCACAGCGCTCTGCTCGCAGGGCAGGGGAAGGGCCCTGGACTCGCACTGCTGCCCAGAGCCGGGGTGCCCATCTGCGATAAGGCAGGGAACAGGACACTCCCTGCAGGCAAGAGGACAACTCGATCAGATGCCAAAAACAGATAACCCGGTTGGAGACGAGGGAGAAGGCAGGTAAAATGTGTAAGAGTGACGGAGGGCGCGGGGGGAGGTCCCAGCTGGCCCTGCAGGAGCACTGAGACAGAACTGAGAACAGAAACCGCCTGGAATAGACCGGCCGAGGCGTGCGGGTGAGCCTCAGCCTGCACACCTGCCACGCGCCCCACCTGCACCTAGCCCGAGCGCTGAGCTTTCGCTCTCAGGAGAGCGGGGCTCCTGGGGTGGTCCTGGGCTCCACGTACGCAGCGTCAGATAAGTGAGCGGAAAGGAGCAATCCAGGGTCAAGGTGGACTTGGCCTTCTGGAGAGCCCTCCCCGACGCCTTGAATTCCGATGGGGAGCGAAGGCCAGGAGTTATCTAGGACCTGGGGGACAGCCTGAGGGAGCCTTTTGTCTGCTGGCTTCCAGCCCCTCACCCCCAAAGCAGGGGGAAGGGGCTCTCCAGAGACTCCCACAACCCAAGCACACTGAGCAGCTACAGAAAACCGAGGCCCGCACCTGTGTGGCACGTGCCTGGAAGGCGTCTTGGGGTCAGGGGACAAGCCAGGGCCACGGGCTCCGATAAAACGCCTTACTTTTCACAAGGGACAATCCATACTCTGCGCTCACCTTTTCCGAGGAGTTAGTTTTCTAGTTACCCAAGCAGACGCGCCCCCACCCCCAGCAGCCTGACAGAATGCCAGGCTGCTGCCCCCGCCCGAGACACTCCACAGCGGGCACCCTGGCCCCACAGATGGCCTTTTCTCACCGCCAGCCGGAGCCCCTTCAACCGGAGGCCTCAGTCTGTTTTCTCAGGGTTATCAGCCTCCTTCCCGTCATTTAACACCCGTATTTACAAGAGTCAAGAAATTTGGTTAGATTCCCACGAAACTGGGGTGCTGCCCCAGCCAAAGGAAGAGCGTCCTGGCCCGAAGCTGAACGGGCTTTGCGCCAGGCGTCTGGGGGCCCCAGGGCCCTCGCCAAGGCCCACTTCTCCCCGAGGCCACCTCACAGGGTCTGCAGGGCTGGCAGGGAGGGAGCGCTCTCTGCAGACAACCCCCAGACACCCCCCAGGGCTCGCCCGTGTTGTATTTCAAAACAGGACGCTTCAGCAAGTGTGGCCGAGAGATAACACCGAGGGGTGGACGAAAGCTTTGGCTGCAAAACACCACCCAGCAGAAAGAAAACACTGGCTGGCTATCAGAGGAGGCACAGACAGCGCTCACGTGCAGGGGTGGCCCGGAAGCGCTCGAGCAGCGGCACCCCGAGGTGTGAGCTCAGCAGCTGGTGCTTGGTTCTCCCAGAACACCCTTTATTTTTAAATGGCTGGGTTTTTTCTCATGGAAGAACGGGGTACACAGCAGAGGCTTGGGGGGTGAGAGGATTCAGAGACAGAGCGGGGAGCAGAACAGGCAGGCTGACTGAAACCCACTGCCGAGGGGACAGCGGGGAGACAGGAGGGGGCTGCTGCGCCCTGGGGGTCCCTCCCTGGCCGGGATCCAGGTCAGGCTGGTGATGGCACCGAGACTCACCCCCTAGGCCACCAGGGAGGCCCTGAGGCGCGGTGACTGTTGCACATGCAACATGAACTGGAAATAATCCCGGCTGCAACTCAGCACCCTGCTCCCCTCACTGAATGTCTACATCAGACATGTCACCAGTCTGTGCGCATTTAAAGAGGTCCCCAGGCTCCAGTTCTGCAGATTAACTAGACCAAGAAAATAGGACAGGAGATGTTTTGCTGCAAAGGCGGACAAGCTCACGTAAATAAAGTCCCGGGGTACACACTAAGCGCCTCCAGGCTTTCCCAGGGTGTCCACAGCGGCTCTCCAGATGGGGGCTTCCAACAGCTGTCACTGCCCAGCGCGAGCCTCAGTCAGAGTTCCCGCCTGGGAGCCAGCAGCAGAGGTCCTCACTGGGGAGGAGACCGGCAGCTGCTGGTTGCAGGAACACAGCCCTGACCCCGCTTGAGACGGACACGCTCGCCCATGCTCGCCCACGCTCGCCCATGCTCGCCCACGCTCGCCCATGCCCGCCCACGCTGCTGGCTCCCACGCCCACGGGCCCAGTGTGGCACAGAACCGCCCCTGCCCCCGGGGTTAACACTCACGCGAAGGCACCAACAACTCCCCTGACAACGGGGAGTGGGATTGAGTGAGGCCAGAGACCTGGGACCAGGGGTGGGACCAAGGAGGCCCAGGACCAGGGTGATTTCTGCACCAGCTGCACCACTGGTGAGGAATGAGAGGCACAAGCCAGAACTGCAGCGCGCCAGGCTGACTGGCGCTCAGCTCGCTCCCAGTGGGCGCGGGGGGTGAAGAACCTCCGCCACCTTTTACTTGCAAGGTTTTTCCTCTTGCACTTTCATTCCGTTTTTAATCTGTAATTTGCTGATAAACTGGAGTCCACCCAGTTTCTGGCTCAGATGTTTATCTGCAAATTCTGTGAAATCCTGATGCCTTATGATTAGTCTCTCAGAAGCTACAAGAAAACAAAGGGGCACGGAACTGGGCACCGACCTCCGTGCTCCGCCGCAAGGCCGGCTTTCCTCCGCTCTGGCAGAGCTGGGCACGCGCCACCTTCCGAGCGTCCCGAGAGCCTGCATGCGCGGGGAGGAGAACCCAAAGCCCAGCTCGCTGCCCCTTCTGTCCCAGCTCAGCGCGGCCCAGCGGTGTGGTGTGCTGCCGGCCCTTGCTCCACAGCAGAATCAAGTGGGAGCAGCTGCAGCTGGGCTGGGCCCACACGGCCCACACGCGGCCATGAGCGTCGTGTGGCTTTCAGCCCTTTGATGGGCCGTGAACAGCAAGCCCGCACGTGACTTCCAGGCCTCCAAGGAAAACACCTCACGCGTGGGTCTGTGCCGGTACACACTGATACTGCCTAGGATGGGCTATCGCCCAAGCTCCTTCCACCTGCTGCTTGGCCTCCCCAGCCACTGCTGATGGGGTTTCTCGCCAGGTTTCTGCTGGGCAGTGTTGGCCTCTTATGTTCATGACAAGAAACGGGAGCCTGACAGGTGCAGCTCTGCCCAGACTGGAGCGCAGCTCTGGCCTGGGCCGGTCTCTCCCCTCAGTCTCCACTGCACGGTCCCCCCCAGGGCCCAGCCCGCCCGCCCTCCATGAGTCAGCTGCTGCCCGGGGGCCCGGCACCCTGACAGGCCAGGTCATGAGCACAGAGGGCGTGCTTGCCCTTAAGGGCAGACAGGGCAGTAAGGGGGAGGGTCACCCCCTCTCACCCCCTCTTCTGCCTTCATGGGGGTGGGCAAGGAGCAGTAGCAGAATCATGGCAAGGGGAAAGGGGGCTGGAGATTCACGGACAATTCCCAAAACATGCGACAGGAAGTCAATCTGGTGATGGGTTTGGGGCTTAGGTGCTCATCCAGTTAAAGAAAAGAGTTTTCAAACCAGAAAATATAGTGCAAGGCAGGACTGAGGAGCAGACTGGGGAGACCATCCTCAGCAGGGTCGAAAGCCTCCAGAAAGAGCCCAAAGCTGGACTGAGAGCGGGAAAGGGGAATATCACTTCCAGATATCTGACTCAGCCAGGAGGGTCAAGGGCCAGTGGGCCAGCAGGCCAGCGGGGTGCAGGTCTCATCAAGGAACCCAGCTGCTAGAAGGCGGGGGGCTCCCGGGAGTGCCTGAGCTGGCATCTGGGGTGCATGGGGCACAGAGCTGACCAGAGACCACCAGACCACGCTCAGGCCACTCTCATGGAGTTGCCTTGCACAGGGCACAAAGCAGGCCACTGTCAGCTGCACTGGGGGTGAGGGAAAGAGGAAACTAGGAGGGGGAGAATCAGCAAAACTAGCAACCCAGTGAGAGGCTGGCTGGGGTGGAGGGAGGGAGCCGCGCGGCTCAGCTAAGCAGCCTCAGCTGTGGGCTAATCAGTGCTTCTTCCAAACCGGTGAGGCTTCCACTTAAAGGACCCAGAGACTGCCCTGCCTGGAGATTCTGATTCCACTTGTGTGGGAGGAAAGAGTTAACGGGAGGAGTGTGAGCTGGGAGACCAGGAGCAGGGCAGTGGGCAGGCTCCAGCTTAAACCCTTCGGATGCAAAAGCCCAGCGCTTGGGCCAGCAGAACACCACCTGCTTCAAGGGGGCCTCCCTGGAGAGGAGGGCAGCCACGGCGTGCCAGCGGGCTCTGCATCCCAAAGGAAAGGGATGCCAGGTTCTCCTGCATGCCAGGTTCTGCTCTAGGCCTGGGGGGGGGGGAGGGCTGCACCCCTGCCTGCCTGGGGCTGACAGGCCAGGGGTGACAGCAGAGTACCCCGAGTGCACTGTGGGGCTCCCTGCACCTCCTCGGCATCCAGAGCACTACCCTGCCGCCCACACCAGCCCCTGGCACCGGCCGCCAGCTAGGAAGCACTTAACTGCTCACTGACACTAATCAGCACTGTCCAAGAAACAAACACTGCCCAGTTCAATGACCAAGACTCCCAAAGGCCCGAGCCTGAAAAACACCCCGCACGAGAATTGCTTAAGAGCAGCAATTATTTCTTCATATTCGTTTTTTCCTGTTATTCCAAGAAGTTCTGCAAACAGTTCGAGAATAGGAGACAGGGCCCAGCTGTACAAAATCTATTCATCCTGAACAACCTACAAGCTTTCCTTACAGGGTTGGGTTTAGACAAAGATGCTCCCTGGGGCCCTCTGAGGTGCCAAGTGTAAGTTTCCCTACAGAGTTAGCAAAAGGATGAAGAAAAGTTCAAAACCAGCAGCCCCAGAGGCACCCAAAGAGATCAGCACACTGGACCCAGCGGGGCCAAAATCTGCGGACATTTCTTCAGCCTCACAGGGGCCTGCTCCATCACAAGGCCGCTCACACCAAGGTGCTATCACACCTGAGTGGCAAGCAGTCGCAACACAGATGGAAGAAGCATTTTCCTACAGAGCCGCGTTTATCTCCCAACGCACAAAAAGAGCAGGCTTGCTCCCCTGTAAGCTCAGGCTCTACCCAGCTCCTCCGCGGCCCCCCAACATACATATGCCCACAAGGTAAATGGTCCGGAGCCCAGCGAATCCCAAGCGCAACCCAACACCTGTTTAAGTCGACTCAAGAAACTATTCAACTTCTCAGCACCGAGAGCTGTGTGTGCCCAGGGCTGGCCCCAAGCAGGTGCCCAGCCTGTGGGGGAGGGTGTGCCCAGCACAAGGTACTACTCATCGAACAGCTGGAGGAGAAAATGTTTTCTCTTATCCAGTGAGTCCAGTCACGGCTGTGAGAACAAGGCGCTACGGTCTGGCCTGAGTTATCTTTATTGCCCTGTGTTCCCTGGCCTTCCAGAAGGACGGAGACCTCTCTGTTCTGGCGGGTAGCACTGCCCTGGCCTTGAACACAGGGATGGGGGCTCAGTGTGGGGCCTCCGGAGGTGGAGGTGCTCCCCCAACTCAGGTTGGGGGTGCAGGAGGAAAGTCAGGCAGAGTCTGTGGTGCTCAACGAAATCACCTCACTCTCACACCAGGCGGCGGGCCAAATCCTGCCCTTCCAAAGTACCCCAACTTCATGTCTGGAAACAAGGTAGCTGTTGTCAGCTCTGTGCACACTCACAGCTGTCATTCAGGAGTCAGGGACTTTGTTATGGCAAGTTTTGCAGCCTCCTACCAGAATAAAACTTTTTTTTTTTCCCAGTTTGGTGTTATGGAATTCTCTCCCCAGCCACTGGAGCAATGCCATGCAATATACCAAAATCTGCTTTGTAGAAACTCCTTATTGAGAATAAATGCATTCTAAAGATATGGGAATACCTTAGGATACAAGGTTTCAGTTAGCTCAAGTACAAGCTTGACTCCAGAGATATTAAGTTTTCCATCTTCACAAACAAGAATGTCAAAGGACAGACCCACTGCTGGTCACGCTCAGACTGCTCCCCTGAAAGCGAAGAGAAAAGTCAGCATGCTCTTGAGTGCCCAGGCCCCTCCAGATGCAGGGTTTCCTGCCGGTTGGCTCCCTGGGAACCCCCCTGGGGACTGAAGGCACAAGCGATTCTTGGTAAGGGCTCTTGTACCCTCCGAGGCTGCCTGGCTGGCTTCCTGGCCAAGTTACTCACTGGAATGGTTAGTGTAGCCAAAGGTGGCCACCGCCCCCTTCCCTCCCCGCCCCAGCACCACTGCGCCAAGCCAGGAGTCTCCTTTAGCAGGATTTAATCATCTTAACTTTATTTCCTGGGGTGGCTCTGGTTCCAAACCCACCTACCTAATACCCTGAAACTAACTGCACCACCACACAAACTATGGCTTGGGCTTTATAAACCCTAAGGCAAGTTCACTTTAGGCACTTTGCATGTTAAACCCCCAGAAATGAAACCAAGTTCAAAGCAGGTCCCTACTGCAGGCAAGAACTCCAGAAGCCTCCCAGCTCCGCGGTGCTGGG
>NW_004567127.1:3636340-3661396 GCF_000260355.1 Condylura cristata
CCCCGCCCCCAGAGAGGAGGGGTCCGCCGGTTTGGGACGTTCTCCCTAGCTCCCAGGTAGGCCTTCTGCTTTCTGGCCGCCCCGTTCCGGGTCAGCTACAGCGGCTGCCAACTTGTACTCTCCAAGTTCTTCATCCTCTTCCCACTTCCCTCCCACCGCTTGGCGACCGGGGCGCGACACCTCCCGGGGCGGCTGCATTTCTAAGCAGTCGGGCCAACTGATTGTCAGGGCTTCTGGTCCACAGGGTGAGCCAGTTTTATTCCTAACAAGGGAAGAGTCGGGTCACAAACCCCATATTCCCGAGAAATTTGCGAGAGACGCGCAGCACACAAGTTACTCGCTTGGATGACTTTGCGGCTCTCGGCGTCCATGGTCTAGTGGGAGTCAGAGGAAAGTTAGGGAGCTCTGCCCTAGCCCCAAACCCGGGCCTGGGCCTGGAGCCTGGGAGCGCCCCTCCACGCCCGGGCCCGACAGCGCCCCGACCGCTGCGTCTCCAACTGCTGCAGCCGAAAACCGCCGCGTTCGAATGTGCGCAGCGTCCCCGCGAAGGTGTGCGTGCGAGTGGGCGCACCCGGCCAGCCCGAGGGCGCGTCCGGCCAGCCGGGGACCCCCACGCCCACTCTTCGGACGCCCAGCCAGCGTGCGGCTCGAGGGGCGCGCGGTGCAGAACTTTCTGGAACGCGCCGAGCCCGGGCTAAACTCTGGGAAGTCGCAGCCCCCCTCAGCGCTTCTAGCCTGGCTCTCCGGTAGCCGGGTGCGGAAACGGGGTGCCGCTGCGGGAACCGAAGGGGAAGGGGGCGCCAAGTCTTCCTACCTGTCCACCCCTCCTCCCCTGCGGTGCCCGCGCCCCCACCAGGCTCCGCAAAAACTTGAGCAAGTGCGGCGAGGGCCGACCCCCCCCCCACCCCCGAGGCAGAGCTCGCTCGCGTCTCGGGGGGCCCTCCACATCCTCGCCCCTTTGGAGGTGCGGGCCGCCGACTTACCTGGGCGGCGGAAGAGGAGACGACAGAGGCAGGTGCTTGGCGTGGGCAGCCCCCAGCAGGAGCGGCGCGGTCACTGCGGCCCCCAGACAGCTGTACCGAGTGAGCCGCCCAGCCGCCGCCCCCTCAGTTCTTAAACGGCCCGACCACGCCCCCGCCCGCAGCGGCCCGGCTCCCGCCCAGGGCCGCGCCTCCCGTCCAGGGCGGGCAGGGGCGGAGCCAGCTCCGCGGGAGCCTTCCGCCAGGTGCTGACGCCGAGGGCCGGGCGGAAAGGCGCCCGCTGATTGGCCGCTCGTCTCAATGGTTGCCGAGCGACGAGTAAATCTTCGAGGCGGGAAGGGGCGGAGGGGGCGCCGCAGGGAGAGCGCGCAGGCGCAATAGCGCGGGCTGTGTCAACATCCCAGAACTTCGCCGCAGCTGGGACTCTCTCGCTGCCCTCCGCGGCTCTCCCCTCTCCGCCTTCTGTTCCACACGGCGCCCGGTTTCGCACCGAGCTGCCCCCATCCCCGAGCGACTCCTGCACTGGCTTGTGGGGCTTCTCGGAACACTCTTGCCTAAGTTCTCCGTCCGGGAGCGGGGAGTGAAACTCACACCTCACACCTCCGACGTGCATTGGAAGCAGGAAAAATCTTAGGGTTTGGGGGTGCGGTGGGGGAGGAAACTTCCTGGTTCCCCAAGCAAATTGACCGGAGGCGAAGGGCTGGGCAGTGAGGTGGGGACCTGCGCCGTCGGAGGCCGCAGTGACCACCTGTGCGCAGTTGGTGGGAGTAATGGCGGGGCCCCCCTGGGGGGTCCAGCGCCAGGCCCCGCGCGCGCGGCGGCGCTGCCGGGAACGGGGCGCAGCCTGGTTATATAACGTGCAGGCGGGACTTGGACTCTGTGCTTTCGTTCCATTACAAGAGATTTTGAGTCCGGGCTCCAAATTCAGATTATCCTACGTTGGGATTGCGTTCACCACTTAACTCTCTGTAAGATCTTGGGCATGTAACTTAACCCCACAGAAATCTCCATTTCCGACCCCGTCTGATGGGGCTAAACAACAGCTTTGCGGGATTTTATAAGTATTAAGAAAGTGGAAAGCTGTTAGTGCCGCGCCGGATGTAAAGTGGGTGATAAACGCTCTATCAAGTAGTGGCTGGTACTTGTCAACATGCATCTGGCTCGCCCTGAATCTCGGGTGGGTGCTGGGGAAGTAACTTTTCAATTCAGTATTGCCCCTGGTTGCTCCCCATCTTTGCCAGTGTGGATATTGGGTTTTTTTTTTTTTTTTTGAATTTACAAAGCGCATATTCCACCGAGATTTAAATTTACAAGTTCGATAGCCAGTGAAGTTCAGAGCTTTTCGTAAGCGTTTTGAATGCGGGATGCCTGTCGGTAAAGTGGCCCAGGTGTAGGGCGTGGCCTGCCTTAATGAACCCCAGGGTTCTGTCCTCAGTCCGGTGGAAGTCCTTTGTGGAAGAGGTGTGGTATAAATATCTTCCGGTCTGGGTCTCACTTTTCATTCTTTCAATGTTCTCTTTTGGTGAACCTACATCCTTAATTTTTAAGTTTATTTATTTTATCTTTTTTAGAACAAGGGCTTTTAATGCTCTGTGTAAGATATTTGCCGGGAGCCTCCCTGGTGGCCTGGGTTAAATCCCTGACTGCCTGAGTTATATCCCTGCACCCACATGGCACAGCAGACCTCTCCTGTCTCCCCACTGCTCCCCCCAGCAGTGTGTTCCAGTAAATCTGCCTGTTCTACTCCCCACTTTTGTCTCTGGTGAATTCTCTCTCACACGCACACTCCCACATTCTGGCTGACACCCCAGATTTTGTATGCAAAAATAAAAAAGAAATAAACCTGTAAAGAGAAAAACTTTTTTTTTAAAGTATATTTGCCAGCTTCAGGCCATAAAGTTCATTTCCTTTATTTTCTTCTAGGAACTTGATTGTTTTAACTTGCACATTTAGAGCCATATGTCAGCTCAAAATAACCTTTTATACAGTTTGGATTCAGAATTATTATTTTTCCTATGTGGATGTCCAATTAATTCAGCACCATTGGCACTTCTGTAGAATGAATTAATGAATATTTGCTGAATGAAGAGATCAGTTCAAAACAAAGTGGTTACTTAAGGTCCAGTGTGCCCTAAAAAATTCAGGAAACACGGATCATAATATAATTAATGCAAATTATGACATAACCGAGGCCCTGGGGCCATTCCTAGCCTTGAAGTGCCTCCTGAATATCATTAACCTAGGGAGCCTCAGAATAGAACACTCGTCAGAAAGCCCTAACTAGAATTTCATCTGGCCTGACTGGGCACCACCTTGCTTAGGTAAGATTCCGTTCGGCCCCTTACAGTTAGTTGTGCTGTGGTGGGAGGAGCGGAGAACCAAGAGCCAGATAAAAATTCACTTTTCATATATGTGTATATATTTTTTCCCTGGGCACCTTTTTCTTCTGAGGCATTCTTTGATGTTTCTAGAACTTGTCTGGGTTTGTGGGGAGAGCGCGCTCTGGTCTGCTTCATGCTGCTTTTTCTGCCCATAAAATGGAGGCCTCTGCAGCTGGCAGCCTCGAACTCACCGGACTCTGAACACAAAGCGAGATACTGAAACTCTCCTTCAGGACCATGGGTGCCTCCTCCTCGTCAGATTCTACTTTCAGCTGGATCACAGCCAGTCAAAATAGTTTAAAGACTTCTGCATCCGAGTGGCTCACTGAGCTATAAACGGGGAAACCGAGGGAAGGAAAGCAGAGGAGGAAATAGTATTAAAATGTGTCCCCAGGGCCCTCCCTGGTGGCACAGCGGGTTAAAGCACAGCACTGAGAAGCGAAAGCCACTTCCGCATGAGTTCAATCCCCGCCCCGGAGGTGACCCACATGGCACGGCAGACCTCTCCTGACCCGCCTGCTGCTCCCCTCAGCAGTGGACTTCCTCGATCTGCCTGTTCTGCTCCCCACTCTGTCTCTGGTGAATCCTCTTACTGCCCCTGCACCTCTGGCCTGTACCCTAGTTCTGTAGGCAGAAATAAATCTTTAAAAAAAATGTGTCCCCCTTGTGGCAATGACTCTAAGAAAGTTCTGTCTCAACAGAATCTTACTTTCGATACTCCAGGGAGGCAAATACAGTTTCTCCTTTCTGTAAGGCAAGAAAAGCCTTGGTGGCTTGCCCACTTTTCCTGACTTACCTATTCCTTAATTCCTGAGTTGCAATACCAGATCTCAAAATGTATGCTCACCATAATACACGCGTATCACAACGCCCTCCGCTAAGTGTCTCGTCCACCCTAATGTGGTTTTTCAATAAAGTTTTATTGCCATATGTTGATAAACAGGGAAGCGGGCAGATCATCAGAGTCCACCCAGCTCCGTGAATGTTCACAAGCAAACAAACCTGGGTCCCCAACACGGAGCCGGAAATACACAGGAGCCACATGGCACGTGGGGACGTGTTTTCAATCCTCGGGGGAGGGACGTCCTCACAGCCACCCTCGGGGCGAGGGCCAGGGTATGGCCGGACTCCCTTCTTCCTAAACAGGACCCTCGCCCTGTCTCTTCTCTGGCTTCTTCAGGCCAATATTTTTCTTGGATGATGCAGTAAGAAAAGTAGGTCTAGAGTAAGCAGATGTATGTTTAATTTGGAGCAGAGCACAGGGGTCATGGACCTAGGACTGTCAGGTTTCTGGGGGCAGGGAGGAGGGAAGGGGTGATCTCTGGGCAGCAGGCTGAAGCATGGGCCACAGTGGAGGCGCCAGGGACCATGAAAGGGGTAAATGCCAGAGCGGGGGAGGAGGGCGGGGCACTTCAGAGAAAAGCGATGCCATGGTGGGGTGGGCCGCGCTGCGTGATCCGCTGAACCAGGTGTGTCCCGACACCTGCCCACCCCGATCGTGTCACGGGACGTGGGAAGCAGGTGCAGGCAGAGCAGAAGACATGGCAGTGGGCACCAGCGCCCTGCCTCTTAGGACCGCCCCGAAAGGGGGCGCAGGCTCATGAGCACAGGCACCTGTTTACAGGATTTACCTTCTGCTAACAGGGGGCGCGTTTCTCTTCACTGTCAGGACAGCTTGGCACACATGGCAGGTGAGAGCAGAGGCAGGGAAGCTGTCAACATCTTGCTGTGGTTCTCTTTCCTTCTGGGCCCCAACTCCTTATCTGAGGATTAATGTTTTCCAGTCTCCCTGCAGGGAGAATGGATTCCACGGAAGCGTAACTTGTTAACCGATCACCTCCTATGGCACGACCACTGAGTTCACTGAACTTGCCTTGCATTTACGACCTTTATAGGAGACTCTCTCACCCACGCAGAGCCTGAACCGCCCACCCTGGAGCCCAGGCCCACTGGCAGGAGGATACCCACCTGCAGAGCAGCTAACCCACCTTCACCCACCTGCAGAGCAGCTAACCCACCTTCCAGGTGGGGCTCTCAGTGTAGAGCGTTCACCTTTGCCTGCCAGGACTTTGAGTTGCAAGCAATCCAAACATATGCTGGCATTGATGGAAAGGTCACTGGGGGCTCACAGAAGCAGCGGGGTGGCTGGGGTCACGGGCTGTGAACGCTGCCACCAGGAGCTAAACTCACGGGTCACGCTGCCCACTTGGGCCAGGGAAGATGCCAGGGTCGCACAGACATAGGCGGTGTGAGGCTGTTGCTGCCTCTGAGGATGATGCACCAGCACTGACCCCCCCCTCCCCCTCCCCCCAATAATCAGAGCCATGGTCTCCCTGCTACCCCTCATCACCTCTGAGTGGGTGCACCTGTTAGCAGAGCCCAGCTCAAGCCCTCAGCCCTGATGGCAAAGATTCAGGTTGATATTTGCAGTCTTACGGGTGGGACATGAGTGCTACCTCTTCAAGTGTGTGCAGGGAAGGGGGGGGGAGGTTCTCCAAACAGGAAGAGGCGTAGGTTCTAGACGGTCAGAATATGTTCTCCCCTTCCAAGTCGAGTCTCTACATCGTCTCCTGCGAGCTTTGCTTGCTTGATTGATTGAATCTGCATGGTGCACTGGGATCAGCTGCGCCCAAGCTTCTGAAGCCTGCGAGTCGAAAGACCAGGAAAAAGGGTTCTTGAGAAGCTTTGAGGATGGAGGCCATCCAGACGCCATCCCTGCCAACACTCTCGGCTCTGAGCCTGCTGACACTTTTCCTCTTCAGAATTCTTAGAATAGACACGGAGGTGTTTAGAGGAAGAAACAGAGAAAATGCCCCGATCCAGTTCCCCTCCTGGTCGCCAACTCGACGCTCCCTCCCAGCGCGGTGCCATCCTACCTTCCCTGTCCTGGGCTTGGGCTTCCCATCTTCTTTTAAAAAACCTGGAAAGGACCTGTGCTGGCTCACCTCCAGCTCCTGTGGCTGCCCCAGGGAGGTGAAGGCGGGGAGGGTGAGGGGCCGCACGGCCCCTCGGGCTGGCCACGGCAGCGATGTCCAGGGCTGCGCTTGTGTAACAGGCGGATTTACCGAGACGGGGCGAGTGTTTGCTCAGCAGCTGAGAAGTCTATAATTAGACTGTCACAACACCAGCAAAAGACGGGATCAATGTAATCAGAGAAGAAATGGAAAAGAACACAGCATCAGTCAAAGCCTCCCGTGGCCCCGTGGTTTCCGGAGCCCTAATCGCCAGGCGGTTCGGCATCCCGTGTGGGTTTTCTGGGGTGACCGGGTTGGTTTGGGCCTGCCCTGGACACCCGTCTCCGCCACAGGCGCTCTTCCTCCCCTCCAGCTGTTCTGAGTTCTGCTGACTCCCAGGGATTAGCGTGCAAAGGAGGCAGGACTCGCCCCTCAAATCAGTGTCAGGGGCTCCTCGGTTCCTAGCGACAGTTGTAGGAGGGGAGAGGAGGGCACCCCTCTTCAGAGCAGACTCCCGGTCCTTCTCCTGAGTCGCCGTCTCCCAGACCCCCAGACCCCTGGCTGTGCATCCGCTTTTCCCTGCTTCTCTGAGGACTCAGGTGCCCTGCGCCTCGGCACCTGCAGGCACAGCCGCCGTCCTGTCCCCGGCCTGCTGTCCCCGGCTGGCTTCATGGAGCGCGGCCAGGATGCCCGGGAGACTCAGAGAAGCCCAGGGTGAAGGCCCTGTCCGAAGCCAAGGGACGATAATGGGCCTCTTATTTTCTCTTTAATCACGTTAGGAATTCCAAGCTGCAGAAATGTTGATCGCATTAATCCCATGACATCGGATCTAGGAGGCCATGGCCAGTACCTTGCATTTCTTTCCATCAAAGTGGAGCAGGGCCCAGACCTGCCCTTGGGGGACTCAGACCGGGCTTCTCCTCTCCTCTGAGTCCTGTCTGCCCACACAGAAGCAACTGGATTTAAAAATAATCTGCACACTTGCACGCTTCTACTTTATCTCTTAAATAATTTTCAACATAGGTGATCTATGTTGCCTTGGAGAAGAGTCAGAAAATGCTCAGAAGCAGAGGAAGAAATAAATCATTTCTAGCTCACAGCCATGGTTCTGGGAAGACAATGTTGATTGCGCTTCCACACTTGTGTCCGGTGTGGGTGGGACCTGTACATTCTTTTCCTGGGTAGGGCCCCCAGGAAATGGATGACCTACACAGGCATAGGGCACCCCAAAGTATTTCCAACAAGTGGGGAGCTAGTTCCTCAAGGCCTGGAGCGACGAGGACGGTGTCAGCAGAACCTGCAGAGGCCGCAGCTCGGAAGGGCTCGGAGGGGCGGCTCTGAGTGGGCAGCAACCTGCACGGGAGGGGGAAGACAGGTGACTCTGAAGTCAGGTGACACCTGGAAGTCGACCCCCAACCGACCCCCAGGCACAGAGCGGGGAGCCAGAGGGGCTCCCTGGGAGCACATGGGGACTAACCCAGCACGCTCTCCATGTGCAGTAATGAACAGTCATTGGCTTTAAATTTCTAGCCTGAGATGGAGATCGTCCAGATCTAGAAAATTCAGGGCCTCAGTTTCTGTGACTCGGCTTCTTCACCTATAAAATGGGGGTTGTGGGCCCTCCCTGGTGGCGCAGCAGGTCAAAGCACAGCACTAAGAAACTAAAGCCACTTCCACACAAGTTCGGTCCCCGCCTGCCCCGGAGGTGACCACAGGGCGCGCTGACCTCTCCTGACCCGCCCGCTGCTCCCCTCAGCAGTGTACTTCGTCGATCTGCCTGTTCTGCTCCCCATTCTGTCTCTGGTGAAGCCTCTCACCCCCTGCATCTCTGGCCTGTACCTCAGTTCTGTATGCACCAATAAATCTTAAAAACGAAAAAGGGGGGCTGTTGGGGGATGGAGTAATATAAACACCTAGAAAGCCCTTAGACTCGCACCCACACAGCGCGGTAATGAATAGCCATTACCGAGGCCTAAAGACCTCGTTTTTATCCTTAAATCACTATTATTGGTCTAGACCTTTGCGCTTTGCCTCTCTGCTTGTTTTGTGGGTATCGGAGTCATGCCCTGACCCCTCCACAAGGGGCTGTCTCAAGTTAGCCACAGCAGTGAGGAACCCCCCCCCCCCCAGCCCTCCATGGGCCTTCTGCTGGCAGCCAGCTCTGCTTGCTCATTTCCGGCTGCACCAGCCTCACCCCCCTGATGTGAGGCACAGTGTTTGTTGACCACAAGGGGCCTGGGGAGGCAGCTCTCTGGGTGCCTGGGGCTTCATAGGAAACGGGGCCTCAGAGTCAAGACGCCTGTGTGCATAAACCGGGAGGGACGAGGCCGTGAGGGCAACACAAGACCTGTGCTGATAAGAGTGGGTTTTTGGAAACGACTAATAGTGACCGATAGTGATTAACCACTGCACCCCTCTTCCCTGGGAGTTCAGAGGAAGCGATCCCATTGAAGTGTGGATCAAATTTCTTATCACTCGTTTCCTGGCCTAAGTCGGAGGAAGATTCTACACTAGAAAGTCACAGAGCAGAAGCAGCCCAGGAAGCCACCGGCGCCTTTTCTGGCTGCCGGGGACTGAGGTCCACACCCTGGTACCACAGTGGGCGCTCATTGGCCCAAGTCGTCAGGTCACTGTCATTCACCTCTCGCCTGGGGCCTTCCACCGTGAGGCGCTTCGGCACCCCTCGTCCAGCGGTTGGAGCAAGGGAGGCGTTGAGAGCTGGCCTCTGCTGGACAGGCGACCTACTCCTGTGTGTTCTGGGCTGGCCTGTTGCTTTCTGCCCGAGGAAGACAATGTGTGATGCAAACAAGACCGTCAAGGGCAGAGTCAAAAGCGCAGGGCAAGCAGCAGGGAGGGACTTTCTCTTCCAGGAGGTCCAGAGGGCACTTGCTTTAGCCAACTTCTTTGTTATTTAAGATTTATGTATTTATGCACACAAGAACTGGGGTATAGACCAGAGGTATTGCAGTGAGAGGATTTCCCAGAGACAGAGCGGGAGCAGAGCAGGCAGACCTACTGAAACACACTGAGGGGGGCAGTGGGGAGACAAGCGGGGTCTGCTGTGCTCTGGGGGTCGCGCCCTGGCCAGGGATGGACTCCGGCTGCAGTGGCTGCCGACAGCTGCCTAGCGTTGCGCTTTAACCTCTTGCACCACCGGGGAGGTCCTGATTGAGCCAATCGAAATGTATTTTCTGATACTTAGCAGCTGGGAGTATTTGAAATAATTAAATTACTCCTTTGCAACACAAACACTCTCAGAGAAAATTAGGGTTGTCATGTGCACAACAAGATGTGTGAAATCCAACAAGCTGAGGAAAACCCAGCTTTACGTTGCTCTCTGTCAAGCCTACCTCCCAATCCACGTCTTCACTGCTCCAAAGACCCCCTCCTCCTTCTTCCCAGGCAACTCTTTTTCTTGTTTTTAGTTTGTTTTTATGCAGCTGGACTTTATTCATAAATTCAGTGCAAACAACATGTCTCAACAGCTTGAACACGAAGCAGATGAAGAGAATCAAACTTTCCTTTTTCAAATCAGTCATTAAGGTGATTTACAAAATGCAAAACATGACCATGCTTCTCACTAATTTTTCTTTTGTTCTCAACATATATATTTATGTTCACACAAAAAACATTCACAGTCTGAAACTGGACTTACCGTTATTTTTCAGTGATTTGATAGGCCAGTGTTCTTAAAACGTCTGTTTTGATTTCTTCTATCACTATAAGCCACACAAATCACTTTTCGGTAACAGAACTTCTTTCTACTCTCAAGAATTATTAAAGACACCAAAGAAATGTTCTCCCAGTTTTGTTTTTTTGGTTTTTTTCCTTAAAGAAAACTCTTCACCTATGTGTTACCAAGCATTGTGAACTTCAGCCTCAACTCTAAGTTTCTCAAATATTAAGGGAAACAGATCAGCCCCCTTACCATGATAACCTGGGCTGAGTCAGCTCCGGTTTTCTAGGGTTGCTCAGAGGACAGGCTGCTTCAGCATGAGTTCGACCCCCAGCTGGGGAGCTGACCCACAGGGCCTGGCAGACCTCTCCTGTCCCGCCCGCTGCTCCCTTCAGCTGTGTCCTGCTTCCATCTGCCTGTTCTGCTCCCCACTCTGTCTCTGGTGAATCCTTGCGCTGCACCTGTGCCTCTGGGCTGTACCCCAAATTCTATATGTGTAAATAAATCAAAAGAAGAAGAAGAAGAACAGGCAGCCTGGATCAGGCTTGCCAGCTCTGCCTATCTTTCAGGGAGAGTCATTTGACCTTGTGAAGACCCAGCCTCCTTATCTTAAGATAGCAGATAGTGATAAAAAAAGGGGGCCTTTGGGGGGGCTCCCTAGTGGTGCAAGGGATTAAGTCTCAGCACTATGAAGCTATCGCAGCTGTTGCAGCATGAGTTCGATCCCCGGCCAGGGAGTGACCCACAGGGTGCAGCAGACCTCTTGTGTCTCCCCACGACCCTCCTCAGCAGTGCATTTCAGTAGATCCACCTGTTCTGCTCCCTACTCTGTCTCTGGTGAGTCCCTTCACCCCTGCACCTTGGCCTGCACCCCAGTTTTATATGCATAAATAAATAAATCTTTAAAAAAATAAGATGGCCTTTTTCATCTGGACGTTGTGAAGATTAAATGAGCTCACTTTTGCACCCTCATGTGTATGGCAAAGAGAAAGTGTTCCCTAAAAGCCAGCGAGAGACAGACCAAGAGACTTCCCCTCGCTGGGTCTCAGTCTCCTCTCCTGACAAAGGACAGATGCCCCAGATGGTCAGTGGCACAGGGTAGAGCAAAGCATGGAGGGTGCATGGAGCAAGCGCACCAGCCAGAGCTCACTCTCACCACATGCAAACCCCGGTCCTGAGAGCCCTCACCAGGACTGACCATCTGGGCCTCCATGTCTGTTATGTTTTCACTTTTGTGTTTCAGTCGACATGCAGCAGATGAGCAAAAAGTCAGTCCCATTGATGATCACATGCACATGAGCCGAGAGCAGACCAAGAACAAAGGTCGCGGACTCCCAGAGGCGGGTCATCCTTGGCCCTCGAGCTGTTCATAAATCAGTAAAGAGCGCCTCCCATCTCCCCAGGATTACATCAGACAGCACACGACATCGGAAAGTACCTGCCATGTCATGTCATGGAGCCTCATCCGTGTTTATTTCCTTCCTCTTTTAGAGGCTGTGAGCCACCAGCAACAGAACCAGCTTCATTATCCTCCACCTCGATAATGAAGCCCTAGAAAGTTCCGGGGGTAATGTTAAGGGAAAGGGTGTCCTGAGCGAACTCTACAGATGCAGGTTTTGTGGACTCCACCCCCACTCCAGGTACCGAAACTACAACTCCCAGCACCACCAGAGGGAGGATGCTGGGACCTGAGGGAGGACTTAAGCAGCCATCTGGGCTTTTGGATATAAAACTGGATATGTTGGGCTGAGGGAAGCACATGGAGCGGAGACATGTGAAGAAACGGCGTTTGCTTCTTGACCCTGGACTGGGGGATACAATGTGGGTGAGAGAGTGAGAGACCCGTGGGGAAGGTGGCTACGGCAGTGTTTATCTTGATCTAGATTTTGCTCTTTTCCTCTCAGACAGGCCATTTCTGACCCTTCTTATGGGTCCCTGCTGGAAGGTGCTTTAGACTTCCTAAGTCCTGCTTTGGGCCAGTCCCTCTTGGGTGGACTTTTACCCACGAAGGGATGGGTCACTTAGTTGTTTGATTTAGAAACTATATTCCTTTGTCTTTTCTGTATTACACACTGACTGTGTTAAAGTTCCTTTCCATTAAAGATCTTACATGGTTTGTCTTGATGTGGCAGGTGGCAGAAACTATTTAGACCAGGCAGGTTTGGGGATTCCAGGGTGTCTCTATCGTGAAGTTGCTGAGGTTAAGAGTGGAGGGGATAGGAGAAGGGGTATAACGATGGAGGTGGGAAAAAAATTAAATTAAAGACAAATAAATAGGTACAACATCTCAGCGATAAGAAAGTGTTAACAGTGATCTCTTCCAGGGAGCAGAAACCAGGGGCAGGGGAGCCTTTTAATCTCATCGCCTCCTGCACCTTTGATCTTTGAACCTGTGGTTGAATTACCTATTCAAAACAAACAAACAAATAAAGTTACAAAGCCTGCACAGGAAAAACAATAAAAACATCTGTTTGGGATGGGCTCTAAGTATGTCCTTAAACTTTGCAGACCCACCCTGGGAGGAACCCACAATTCCTGCATTCTTTAAAATAAAACAAAACTCAAGACAACCGTCACTGGCCCCCATGCCAGGCCCAGAAACTCCCCGCAGGAGCCCTGTCTGAGCTGTCACGTAACCACCTGCTTCACGGGAGACCCGGGCTGATCCACCGGGACGCCTCACAGCACAGACGCCCACCCAAGCCATTGCCAGCCAGAGCCCCGAGGAGCATCAGGAGCATCACCCCTGTCGCGGAAGCAGGCTGGGGGTGCTGGGTCATATAGGGAGAAGGGAGGGTGGGGTGGGGGGAAGGAGAAAGGGAGGAGAAGAAATGGAGAGGAAGAAGATAGGCAAGAAGGGAAGCTGCCGGGCGCTGCGGAGACCCCTGTCAGGGCAGCTGGCCTCGGCGGTGGGACCCGGTTCGGAGCTGAGCTGTCCACAGACCTCTGGGACCTGTTTTCCCATCACCCCCAGCAGCACCTCATGATTCCTGATAACCAGCGAGATGGGTTTCTGTTGTGTAGAGTCACTCCACCGCAAGTCCCTCACCGCAAGTCCCTCTCCTCTGCAGGGTAAAACTCGAAATCCCGGAGGGAGAACCTGTGGGCAGGTTAGCACCTGCAACTGCTGGACACGAGTTTCGCTCCCGTGGCTTCGGGCCGGCCTCCCGCTCGGGAGATGTGCTGAGGCCCCTGGGGTCCAGCGCAGGACTCCCGGGGGCCAAGGAGCAGGGGTCCAGAGGGACAGCGGTGCCCATGGCTGGCTCAGTGGCGGTGCCAGGTGCCCGGGGTGGGCGCTGATGGAAACAGTGAGCCCCGGGAGGAACCCTTCCCTGCAGTCTGGCCCTGAGATGCCCGGAGAGGTCCCCTCGAGCCGGTGGGCACAGCGTGATCCCTAGAGGACGCCACGAGACCCTCAAAACACCCGCGTGTGTGTTTAGAAGGCACAACCTCACGCCAGCCCTGTTCCCCGGCTCTGCGCCGCCTGAAAAGATAGTAAATTCAGTTTTCAAATAAACTGTCTGTCAGCATGTTTTTCTTAATTGACAGTTTGTGAACATTTGTAAAAGCCGGCAACGGACTAGCTCAGGGAATTTTCCGCACAATGGCCACTGCCTGTCTTGTGGTCTTCCCTCCCCCAGCCCCGCAGCCCCGGCCCTGCCTGCCCCTCCCTCCCACCTCGCGTCCTCAGGACCTTTGCAGGTGTCCCCTCCCCTGTTCACGGCGGAATTGTCCATGATGTAGACGCCACTGCTTGTTACTCTGACTGGCTTTGCTGCACGTCCCTCTCTCGTTGACGGGCTGCAGTTTGTCCCTGCGTGTGGCCAGCACTCCCTGGTGCGTCCGCACCACGTCCTTCCTCGTGAGCCATTTGCCCGGCGAAGGCCTTCGGGTAGCCACGTGTCCTGGCGACCGCAGGCGACACGGCTGAGTGTTTTTCTGTGGACGGTTTCACGTGCTGTGAGTGGCCCCCACTCACAGGTCTTCCGTGTTTAGTTAAGGTGAAGCCCTATTTTCCTTCAGGGTTTCACTAGCTCACTTTCCCTCCAACTGTGCAGTGAGGGTCGTGTCCACCCCTTACTGTCGGGGTCTTCGGAGTCGGGGCCACCTCCCAGAGCTGAGGTTCGCTCCTTGAGTTAGAACCTGCAGCTTTCTTGGTGGAGTGCTGATGGGCATGGTCTCGGGCCTTTGGCTTCGGACGCCTCACTGGTGAGTTCCTATCTGCTTCGCATTCATCAACTAGATTTTGATTGTTGAACCCTATGGGTTTTTTCTTCGTCTTGGATATCAGTCTTTTAACAGTGACATATGGTGTCACCCATTCGGTAAGGTGTCTCGTCATCTCTTGTCTTTTGCCTTATAGAAGATCACCCCCACCCTTTTAATTTAGGGTGGGACCACTAAAAAGAACTTTATCATTGACATTGAGGAACATGTCACAGTGTTTTCTCCTGTGCATTTTTTTTGAAAGATTTATTTTATTGATGCATACAGAACTGGGGTACAGGCCAGAGGTGCAGGGGCAGTGAGAGGCTTCCCCAGAGACAGAGCGGGGAGCAGAACAGGCAGATGGACGAAGTACACTGCTGAGGGGAGCGGCGGGCGGGTCAGGAGAGGTCTGCCGGCCATGTGGTCACCTCCGGGGCAGGCGGGGATCGAACTCATGCAGAAGCGGCTTTAGCTTCTCAGTGCTGCGCTTCAACCCACTGCGCCCCCAGGGAGGGCCCTCTCCTCAGCATCACTGCGGGTCTAACATGTAAACCTCTAATCCCTTTGGAATTTATTTTTGTGGATGGACTTAGCAAGTGATCAGGCTTTATTCTTTCAGGTGTAGCGTTCCAGTTTTCTAAAGAGCCTACTTTACGTTCATGGATGTGACCGTAGATGACCGTGGATTATGTGCTGGGGTGTGGAGGCTCATTTCTGCCCTTTCCATTCCCTCGCTTTCTGTCCCCATTGATTTTTTGACTTCCTTCCGCACCCCCAGCACCACTGCCCTGAAGGCTCCTTACCCTTACTGCAGCACCCCACTGAGCTGGACCCCAGGACTCTGTCTGGCCTCTCTGTTCTGGAACCTCTCCTGTCTTCTTCTGTCTCCAATTTTCAATTTTGCACGGGTTTTGGTAGCTCCAGCTTTTCGGCTGTCTTTTGTTTTTGTCACCTGCTGGTACTGGCAAGATGAGGGAACAGGCGCCAGAGTTTCAGTTCCAGCTCAGAACTTCCAGTTGGGAAGCATTTCTTTGGGGGAGGGGAGGCGGAGATGGTTTTGGGGGCCTCAGCCTGGGCGTCAGCTGTGGTTTCTTCTCTGAGGCTCCCAGGTGCTCTGACCCAGTCAGGCTACAGCTGTTCTGTGTTATGAGCCTCAGCTTCAAGCCAGTGGTCTTCAGGAGTCCTCAGGCAAGTCACAGACCATCAGGCAGCGCCTGGGGCCTCGGAGAAGTGACGGGGGGCTCCCGAGAAAAGGGCAACACGTTCCAAAGCGGACTCATCCACACCCTGGGACTGGGGGCAACGGGAACTTCTGGAACATGGCAGTAAAAGGAGAGAACTCTTAGGCAGGGGCTGGGACACGGAGCCTGAGTGCTGGGCACAGAGACAGGGCCGGGGACCCCCCCACTAAGCGGTCACAGAGACCGGGGGGTCTGGAGTAATCAGGGAGAGACGGCCGTGTCCCCTGCGGCCCGACTCGGGCTCCCTGCCCTCCTGGCCTGCTTCCACCTCCGGAAGGCCCCCTTTACTCCTGTTCCTTTACTCGCAATAAACTTTCCCTTTCTGCCTCCTGGCTGACTGTCCTGGCCACTGCGAAGTTCGGCTTTGGGGGACACCGGCCTGGTGGCCTCGGGCCAGGACTCAGCACTGGGAGGCCAGGCCTGAAGACCTGGCATTTCAGTGCCACTCACGCCAGGGCTCAGCTCTGCCATGCTCGGTAGTGCACCCCCTGATCCAGCGCGGTGCCGGGGAGCCCGGTGTGGGTGCTGCGGGGGCCTCTGCCTCTCTTGCGGGCCACGTGGCTCCACCATCACCCCGAACAAGGCTCAGACCTCTGCCCTCCCCTTTCCGTCTGCTGACGCTGCTGTGGGCGCTGATCAGCGGCTTTCCGTGGGGAGCAGCTTGCTCGCAGCAGGTGTGTCTGAAGCAGTGAGCCCAGAGTCCTCGCCTTGCCGCATCTTACCCAGGGGCCTTGGGCTTGTGGACTCCGTGAGTCCAGACGAGCAAGGCCCCACCTCAAAAAACCTGGTCTGGAGGGAGTCTCGGCACAGCCTCTGGCGGGGCCTTTGGAGAGCCCTTAACCAAAGCCTGTCTCCTACTGGGAGACTCGGAAGACACATCCACTCATCACGTACTGCGAAGACCAGCGGCGTGAGGTCCGCTCTCAGGACGTGGGGAGGGTGGGCCTTGGTGGCAGAGGCTGACTGAAACGCAGTGGTGGGATTGCACGGGCCAAGGGCCACTTTCTGAAGAATAAACTTTCCTTGTACGGTCCCGAAGAAATGCAGGCTCAGGTCATTACTTCAGAATTTTCACTGGTAAGCAGATCAGCCTTGGCAAGCCCCACCCTAACAAGCACTGACCCCCTCCTGCTTTCCCGTTCAGGTCCCCGGCAACCCCCAGCGCTCCACAAACCTGTTCCAAAGTCCTCCCTGGACCCTGGGGAGTGGGGAGACTGTTCCTCCAGGGGCAACCCAGCAGAACAGACGCCTCATGAAGGTTCCATCAGTACTCACGCCTTAGACTCCGGTTGTTAAAGTTATATTCCAAGCAGTGGGGCCCAGCCTTTGCAAAAGCGGGGTACTCCATATGGTGAGCTGTCTGGACTCTGAGTGATGGTGCTAATTAGCTGTTTGGCTGACTTTATACACTAATATTTGATGATGGCTACTTTACACAGAGCAGTGGCAACTCCCAAGTGCCTCTAAACTTGATTTAATCTTCTAGGATTAGAAAGCTACTTTAAAATTCTTCCAGCCCCGGTTGTCCTTATTATGAATAATGATTATCGTTGTATCCGAGAATCCTCAAACTGGTACTCAGGGTAAAACCGCTTCTATTTCATTAAAGCTCTGGCAAACGTCAAAGAAGCATGTTTATCTCACTCACAACTGGCTGTGGACCTGGGTGGAGAAGGCTTGGAGAATGGGGTGCCAGGCTTGCTGCTCTCAAACTTGTGTGACCTTGGGCAAGTTGTTTCTGAGCTTTGGGGTTCCCATCCGGGACACCCTCACCCCAATTCCTTTGCGCCTATTGCCTGTGGGCTGGGGGTGAGGGGTGTCGGGGCTGGCTTGTGTTTCCATAGGATGTTACTTGATCTTGGTTCTAGCTGAACAGACCAGGGAGAGCCCATTTCTGCTGCCAATAAGCCAATAACAAAATACATTTTGTTTGTTTTGCACTGAACCAATTTCCCCAGAACAATCAGAGGAGTTCGTGGTCATGGAGCGAGGCCAAGATGAGAACACAGTTTCCGGGATCAGGAACCTTGGCCAAATCTCCCTGCCCCTGGACGCTGGGAAGAGCAGGAGCTCCCAGGGCCCCGGTGTCTTCCCATCACGCTGACACCGTCCTTTTCTCCAACCTTCTTTGAAGGAGGCCTGGCAGCTGCAGCACGAGCCCACTGTGCTGCCCGGGACTGCAGGTGAGCCACAACCAGGCTGCTGGCTCCCAGGCCCGGCCTGGACGGCATCTTGTCCCTTCATCTGGCCAAACTTCTGGGGTGCCCTGGTCACCCTGACTTGAGGAAAGGCTCTGAAGGAGAACACACCTTCGAGCCAAGCCCTGAGTCCCCTGTGGGGCTTGCTGGGTTTGCCTCATCCCCGCACTCATCCTCGGGCCTGGGCCTGGGTGCCTGGCTGCAGCCGTGGGGAAGTAACCACAGGGGCCCATGGCAACCGTCATCAAAGCAGAGGCGAGAGGAGACGAGACCCATAAGAGTCACAGGGCCAGCAGGATGTGGAGACTGGGTTCTGACCTGTCACCTAGCTCCAGAGCCTGTCAGGATGCTGGGAGATCAACACCTTCTAGAATCTTGCAGGAGGGGGCACCCCCAGACATCTCAGGGACACCTCTGGGTGTACCCCTTTCTAGCTCTCTTCGTGGACCAGATGTTACGGCCTGAAGGAAGGCGGGCTTCCCCTCGAGAAGTCTCGCGCGTGAACCGGCCAGCTCTCCCCTGCGGGATGAGGAACAGCAGGTGGTGGGTGGCGGCCCCCGCCTGCTTGGCGAGGTCAGCGGCGGGGGCTTTGAAAAGGATCATCTCTTGCACCCACCTCACCCCTTCTAAATCAGAATGTTAAGCAGCAAAGGGTTCTGGGGTCACTTCTGACGTAGGGAAGGGAGTGCCAGCTTCCAGGGCAAAGGAGCTGGGTGCTCTCAGGCCCTCGGGGGCCACCCTGGCACTCTGTGGCTCTGGGCATGAGATCCGCCTCGCCCAGACCCAAGCTGCAGCTGAGGGTGAATGTGACCGCCACGGGCGGCATTTTTCTTGGACTTTAATAGCGAACACTGTGTTTTCAAACTAAGGACCTGACTGTGTCACTGCTGCCTTTTCAAGCTGTGAGGGCTCCACGGGTGAATTGGGGGGAAACCCAAGAAGCTGCTTGGAAGCCAAGGGGCCGTTTCCTTTGGCCTGAGTCGGAGCTGGTCACGCCCTTTCCCCCCGCACCAAGTGATCCAGGTGATGGGGATTCCGTGTCCGGGAGCTGAGCCCTGCATCCGGGAATCCCCGGGCAGCAGAAACGTCCTGCAGAGCCTGACGGCTGCGGCACGAACAGGAGACCCTGAAAAGGTCTCTCGCTAATTAAAGCTGCCACTCGGGTCACTCAGGACGGCCGTGCGCTGCTCTGCCTGCAGACGGGCCAGCAGGTGGCCGGAGCCTCAGCCAAGCCTCAGGCCACGCGGCGGGCAGTGCCTCAGCCGTGGCCTCCCTCGCACTTCCTCAGAAGCCTTGCCAAGGAGCAGGGACATTTGGGACGGAAATGTGGGCCCCGGCTGCACGAGTGTCACCTCCGCCCTCTCCGCCAGCACGGGGTCGGGCCACCACCAAGCAGGCTTGTCCACCCCAAACATTCAGTCTTCAGCTGCCTCGGGCCCCTCAGCCCCTAGGGGCCTTGCTAGGAGCCCAGACACGGCTGATCCACGCCAGCTCAGACATCCCCAGGGAGCCCATTCAGCTCGGAACGCCTAAGCCTTCTAGGGCCCCAATCGAGTAACTAGCATTCATTACAAAAGAGCTGTTACTATTTACTGGACGGACTAGGGAACTGCTCCCACACGGGGCCGGCGTGATCTCAGGGCATCATCAGAACTGGGTCCTTGTTACCCTGCAGGACTGATAGACCCACGGCACGGGGCTGCTAGAGGCTGGCCCCGCTTAGCAGCTGAGGAGCGACACGGGGCTGGGCCCCAGCAAGGGCCCACCACACCCGGGCTCCTGGCCTGACAGCCGCGTTCCTCTGTCGTCCTGGAGATGCGCGCACAGCACCCAGGGAAAGATCCCAGGAACCTGAGTCCCCATCATGTTGGATGCCCACCAGGACGCCACACCTGTCCACTCTCACTGGGTCACCGGACAGGCCTCCCCACCTGTCACAGCTGCCAAGTGCCTCTCGCTTTAGTCCTGCCGCCCTCGCAGGCCTCCTGCTGGGTCACTCCTGCTCCTCCCTCGGCGAGACATCCAGCGCCTGGCGCAGGTGACTGGGTGAGGCCCAGACCTCAGGCCCGGCACCCAAGACCTGGGGCGTCCGGCAAACCCTCCCGCCTCCCCCACGCTGCCCTCCGACTGCCCCCCCACCTGCTGCCTGTGAACCTGGTTCTCGCTCCATTCACACCGACACGCTGATTGCTCAGCTGCTCTTGGGCATCTCAGGGGACTCCTGCGCCCCGCCTCCAGCCGTGGGGAGCCAAAGGCCCGCCCCACACGTAGAGCTGACGAGCTGAGACCGAGACCGAGCCAGTGTCTTTGAGGAACTGAGAGGCCAGGGCGGTGGCTGTGGCCGGGAGCACGGCTGGGGAGGGGGTGGAGCTCCGCAGGGACGAGTTCAGGGTGGCGCCTGGGGCCAACCAGGGGGCCCCAGGCCATCCCGGTGCAGATGGGTAGACAGCAAGGGACCGCCACCACCAGGATGCACAACACCGCTGGCCTTGCTGCCTCGCCCTGGGCTCCTGGCCGGCGTCCCCGCCCGCGGGGCTCACCCCGCTCCTCTCCGCGTGGCCTGGCCGGTCACTCTCTGAGGTGGGCTGCAGATGACCCGTGGGGACGCAGAGGCCGTGACGGGAGCGGGAACAGGCCTCGGAGGGGAGGCGCCAGAAGGAAACAGGAGGTTGAGGGGCGCTACGCAGGCCCCTGGAGCGGGGCAGGGGCTCCATGCGAGGCTTCCTTTGGAGGGGTCACTGGGGCAAGCAGGACAGGTCACACGAGTCTTAAGTGGGGAAGATGACAGCGTTCTGGGTTGCAAACCGGGGTGCCTTTGAAGGCCGCAGAGCCCATGCATACCCGCCCCCCCTGGGCCCACTGAGCAGAGCTGACTACTGTGCGGTGGGTCTCGTGCCTGGGCAGCTCTGGCCTTAAATAACCAGCGGGCCTGGCCTTGGGGCCTGCCCCAGGGAGAGACACGGAGGAGGGGGGCCAATCAGGGCACCAGCCAGGTGGTCAGGTCCAGAACTCTGTCCAGCCCAGATCGGACACCGGATGTGATGGCCCAGCCACATCCTCTTAGGGAGTGTCCGTAGCAGCCTCCCGTCAGCAGAGCGGGGTCTGCACCATGAGACCCCTCGAGGGATGCAACAAGCTGAAGCCACAGAGCTCTGACAGAGTAGCCAGGCCTGGCCAGGAGGGGCGGAGTGGGGGCCGTGGACGCAGCGGCAGTGAAGCCGAGCTTCTCGGGTGACGCAGACCCTGCATGGCCGCATGGCCGTGACCTGCCGGGAGGGGGGAGCAGAAGGACTTGGCCGAGGCCCACTGAGGCAGCCAGAGCTTTCTGCCCTTTCCACCACCTGGCCAGCCAGGCCTGAGGTTCCTGGACCGTGAAGGCCTCCAGTCTTCACCCCCAAAGAACAGAGCCCAGGGCCAGAGCGCAGCCTGCCCTGAGCTGGGGGCAGCTGGGCTTCCCAAGCAGCCTCCCCGAGGCCTTCTGTGATAATTACCCAGAGTGACCACACTGCCCTGGGATTGGCTTCCAAAGTCGTCTGTGCAGGGCGAGCTTGCAAGCGCTGCTGGGAAATTATAGGATTGGAGACCACAGAAAACCACAGGAAAATTCCCGTCAGGGCCGGCAGCAGACCCAAGAAGAAAGGCTTTGCCTGCCACCTCGAAGGGAGGGAAGATGAAGCCGCCCAAGCTCAGCTCGATGGTATGGAAAGAAAATGGAGACAGGATGGAGCAAAGCCTGGAATCCCGGGGTGGGCAGCTGGCAGTGCAAGGGAGCTGTGTGACCAGATATTTGCTTTGCCTCCTGCATGGAAAACACTCCAAGTAGAAGAATGTTCCAGAACCAGTGAGGTCAGAAGCCACCAGCGGCCTCTCCTCTAAGAGCAAGATGGCGGGGGGTGGGGGGGCAGACTGCACCTAGCCGGGAGGGCCACCGGGCTGCCCAGCACACTCCCTCCTCACTCCCCTCTGGAAAAGTCTCTCCCCGGCCAGACAGGCTGCAGGGACAACCGATTGCTCCCCGGCTGTCCAGTCCTGGCTCTGGAGAGCAGACCCACAGGAAGGGAGCCCTATCCAGCTGGAGCCGGGAGATGTTTCCCCTGGTCTGCGGCAGCGCTGGCCTTGGCTCGCTTCCTTCTTGTCCACAGCAGGATGGCACAAGTCAGAGCAAACAAAGCAGGAGCCAACGTGAGGGCTTCTTGGGCTTTCTCGAGGCGCACGGCCCAGCGACCGAGGCCAAGGCAGGAGAGGCGCTGAGGAGGGCGGGGGCGGGGCCGTGGGAGCCCTGGGGCCCTGCCAGTCTGCGGGACGTCCAGGCAGGAGTGTCCAGGGGCCTGTGACGCACGTGTCCGTGAGGGCATCCGTGCGGGGTCCACTCCGCCCGCCTGCTTGACTTCAGCTTCCAAGTCTTGCTCCTCTCCTCCCCGCGGGTCTGAGACAGCCCCTTGAGGTCCTGCTTCTTCATACTCCCTGCAAGCGCCATTTGGCTGTGGCACCAGCCTCAGTGAGTGACAGCCATGGACGCTGCTTCCTCTCTCACGGCGCCTGCAAGCGGCTGTCCGCTGTGCTCCAGGCCTGTCCGTGACTTCCCGTTCCTGGACTCCGAGCCGCTCCTCTCCTCCGGGCTTGTCCCCCCCCGGAAGTTGAGCGTGATGCTGGTGCATTTCAAGGGTCCTGGGAGACGCGGTGTGGGTCACACCATTCACCTTCCCGAGGCTGCGTCGGGTCACACAGTCAACTGCAGAATCGGGGCGTGTGTGTGTGAGCACAGAGGAAAGGAAGACGGACAGCAGCACATCACACGCCCCTCCGCCCAGTCTCTCTGTGCCCCCAACATCCCATGATTTATGATTCACTTGCCCCCGTTTGGAGCCGGGTGCTGGTCTGAGTGTTCTGCAGACATGACACAGACCCCACGAGAGGCAGGCCTCAGTGAGCTCCCGTTTTGCATGTGAGAAAGCCAAGGCTGAGCTTTTAAGAGACTTGTCCAAGGTCGCCTGACCCCAAAAGGTCAAGGTGGGTTCACTCCTGGAGCAACAAAGACTTCAACTGGGGTCCACTTATACATGTGTTATAAAGGCAATCACATTCCACTCGAGATGGGCCAACTGGGGGTGTCATTAGCCGAATCTGTGACTGCATAGCCAGGAAAGCAGAGGACTGGCTACGAGGGACTTGAGTGTTCTAGATTTGGTTTCAATCAGTGGACTCTTGGAACCAAACCCACAGAGGCCATGGGCTGACCAGAATGAAGTCTTGAGGAGGCCAGAAATTATACACAGGGCGTCTCATTCCCAAGTTCCAGAGTCCATGTACTTCTGCCTTTTTATCTTTATTTTTTATTTCTTTAAGATTCATTTTTATGTATTTATGCATACAAGACCTGGGGTACAGGCCAGAGGTGGGGGGGGGTGGCAGTGAGAGGCTTCACCAGAGACAGAGTGGGGAGCAGAACAGGCAGATGGATGAAGTCCACTGCTGAGGGGAGCAGCGGGGAGACAGGAGAGGTCTGCTGCACCCTGTGGGTCACTCCCTGGTCAGAGATCAGACTCGGGCCACAGAGGTTGCAAATAGCTTGATAGTGCTGAGACCACCAGGGAGGCCCTGCTGCCTTTTTAGAAGGTAGGATGGGGTGGGGGTGGCTAAGGACCCCTTTGGCATGTGTGACCAGAAGTACAGAAAGGGGACTTGACCTGCCCAGAGATAACATCACAAACACAACTAAAACACAAACACTCTGGTCTCTAGGCCAAAACCCTTTCTGTTCATACACCCACCTGTGTCGTGTTGCCTCCAGACACACGTCCTCAAACAGAAATTCACGCGCAGACACACATACAGCCTCTCACGCAGCCACACATGGCGCGAGGCTTGGAATGCTGTCTGGCCTCCCCTGGGGGGCCGGTGCTCTCTGGGGGCGGCCCCCCTCCCTGGGCCACACGGCACTCACCACCAGCGAAGGTGTGAAGAGGGCCCCCTAGTCCAGTCCCCACCCGAACCCCATCTTTCAGGTGAGGAAACTGAGGCCCCAGGACCGCAATAGCTAACACAATGCCAGGCCCGGTGCTAAGCTCTCCACAGATGAGTCATTTATACTCAGAATTACCTCTTATTCACAATCACCTCTTATTTTCTGGGCTTCCCAAATGAGGAAATAGAGGTTTGGTGGTGGAGTGAGGTTAAGCCCGCTGGCCCCAGGGCCTGTGATCCTGGACCCCCACCTCACGCCCAGCTCAGCTGCCCCCCAAGCAGCCGTGAGACCCTGGGCCAAGGGGCCTGGACGAACCCCAGCGCCGCTGAACCAGGCCTCACGCTGAGATGCCAGTTCTCGGACCTTGGGCACTTTCCCAGGGCCCCCCAGAGCCGCGCCCAGACCCCGGGGGACGCCGCTGGAGGGCAGGGGGCCGCCAACCTCCCCTCGTTTCCCGGCACCGGGAGGGACAGTTCCCGGGAAGTGAGACCAGCCGCCCCCAGGCCAGAGCCTGGCTCCCTCACTCACATTCTCCTGGCTGTGCTTGCTGGGTTTGATTTAAGTTTAAATCCAGCTGGAATGACTGGAAATACCAAGTCTTTCACTGGGATTAATGCTGGCGGGGAGCGCCAGCCGCCCTCACCACAACCAGGTACCACGGAACTCAGGGGGTCATTAATCCGCGGGAACCTCGGAGGGGCCAACCCTCCTGCAGTGCCCGCCAGGCCTCCGCTCAGCTGGGGTGCAAGGGGGCGCCAGCTCCCACCTGCTCATCTAAGGAGGGAGGGCGCCACAGGAAGAGTGGCTCAGAGCAAGCTGGGCTCCCGCCAGCGGGTCCCCCAAGGCCAGACGCTGGTGGAAGTGGGGAGCAGCGGGGGAGCAGCGGGGGGCGGGGCAGGCTGTGCAGGCCCCACCCAGCTCCTGGCTCCAGGGTGTGAAGCGGGCGTCAGGAGCACAGCTCCCACTCGGCCTGCCACTGGCTGCCCTGTGCCTCAGTTTCCCCCCGCTGAGGAGGAGGCCTCAGCACTGCGCGCGCAGGTGGGGTAAGGTTTTCAAAACACCTCCAGGCTCCGGCACACGGAGAAGCCCATGTAATTACCAGCTATCAGTGTGAAACACGACACTCATCACACGGCCAGGCCTTCATATTCCGAGGCGGAAACAAAGGCGCGAGACACCCCCTTGTTGGGACAATGGAGCTGGTTTCCCTTCCTACCTGCGCGGCAACTGCGTCACGGGGATCTTCTGCGACAAGCTCCGCCCAGCCAGGCAGCGCCCCGCCCACTGGCTCTGGGCGCCCCTGGCCGCCCAGGGCAGGCTTCCCGGTCAGTCCCCGCCCCAGCCCTGGGCTCGCTCCGCCTTCTCTGCCAGCGCAAACACCTGCCCCTGCCCCAGACACCTGCCCCTGCCCCAGACACCTGCCCTTGCCCAGACACCTTGCCTCTGCCCCCC
>NW_004567127.1:3661552-3662956 GCF_000260355.1 Condylura cristata
CTGCCCTTGCCCCAGACACCTGCCTCTGCCCCCCCCCAGCGCCCCAGGTGCCCTGAGGTGGGGCCCTGCGGGGTCCCAGCGGGTGGCGGATGAGCAGGTGACAGCACGTCCCTCCCTCCTTAGGCCGAAGGCACACGCTGGGCCCTGCCACCTGCGGCCAGGTCCTCCGGTTCCCGGGTGCCTGGGGTGTCTGCCCTGCACCTCGCCTGTCTGTGAGCTGTGGCAGCGGAGAGCATGGGGAGACGGCCGACGGCTGGCGCCACGGGACACGGAGACAGAGCTCCCCAGGCACGAATCTCCACCTTGTTGCTTAGTTCCTTGACCTTCAACATCGTGTACTGAACTATAAGGGGGAAAATTGTCTAACCACCACCCACTGGGGAGAAGCTGCCCCACCCCGCTCCCCAGGGCCAGGGCGGAGTGGGCCCAGGCACATAGTCCAGCGCTTGGGGTTTATGTTGGGGGCAGCTAAGGGACACCCACATCAGCACCGGGGCTGGAACGTGCGAAGTAGAAACCACCTATCCGTCCACCCTCCGTCCAGCCTGTCACCCGTCCGCCCGTCTAACAAATGCCTGCAGAGCCTTCTCAGCACTTGGGACTGAGGAACCCCCCGGGAGTGAAACCCGCTCCCCTTCCGGCGGCGCGGCAGGCTGGTGCGGAAGCAGACTCTCCTGGGCAGCAGAGCCCAAGACCCAGAGGTGGTCAGTGGAGGCTAGAGGGCCAGAGGGCGACCTGGTCAGGCAGGGAGGGTGAAGGAGGGGTGGGGAGACCACGACAGAGGCGGGCAGGATGTCACTCTGCAGGGCGGGAGCTGCACCCCGAGGGTGCTTGTGGCGTGAAGCAGCAGGCAGGGCGGTGGGAACAAGGCAGGACCAGGGAGGCTCTGGGCGCTGAGAGCCCAGAGGCAGAGACCAGCCCGGGGTCCCCGGGTCAGCAAGCAGAGGGGACAATAGAGAGGGAACTATTATTTTTTTTATAATATGATAGTTTATTTTCCCCATTATTGTGCGCCTTTTTCCATCTCAGTTGCAATCCCTGTGGGCTTCCCACCACCAAGTCACCCGTGTGCCATCACCGTAGTCCCGTGCACTCCCCCCGCCCCCCGATTTTGATCCCATTCCCCACAGGGAGGGGACTTTTTAAGGGCCTCTAAGTGCAGGGGTGCAGTTCAGGGTTGCATTTCGAGAGGTCCTTGGGGGCCTCAGTGCCCAGGGCAGGCCGGCTCCCAGCTCCCGGCTCTGCCCGTGGTTCTCTCCATGACCCTCTGATTCAGGGACTCCCCAGTTACTCTGTGGGTGGAGTTTCTGAGACTCGGGGCACACACGCGATGTCTCGACTCCAGGCCTCAACAATTCCAGAGATCTGGAAGCAGGGGTGTGCAGCCCTGGGTGGGTGGCTCTG
>NW_004567127.1:3663571-3667499 GCF_000260355.1 Condylura cristata
GCGGTGCCGGGGCTCCAGGGACTCGGGGGAGGCCTGTGAAGAGAGGCCTGGCCCCCAGTGGGCGCTGGCCTGGGGCCCAGCAAGGAGACGCCACAGGGGCAGCAAAAACCCAGAGCGGTTCCTGCTCAGGCCTCAGCCCCGCTCCCACCAACCATACAAGCCCCCCGCAGTGCTCGTGCTCAGCCGAGTCCCCCCACCCCGTCCCCTGCGGACTCCAGGCACCCATCCTCAGCCTGCTCCCCACTGAGCATCACACCTCGCTTCCCTCAAGCTCTTTACTTCCACCTGTGGCACTCGGTTCCTGGGGCTCCAGGCCTCCTTTCCTGACTCCCCGGATGGAAGTCTGTTCAGATGCTTGACAATTTTGCCTGTCACCCACCCGAAGGTCTCCTTCTTCCACATAGCGTCACACAGCACCGGACCCTGGGGACAGGCCCCGCAGGGGTAGTGGGCTCAGACTGGCAGCCAGTGGGGGCTCAGGGGAAGCGAGACCCTCCCTGAGCCGTCCCCTCACTCACCTCTCCCAGCACACACCAGCGAGCGCCAGGCTGGGAGTGAAGGTGACAGACGGGCGTGCAGGCACACGGATGCACGGCCAGCCGAGGTGGGGACCTGCACGGCGGGACCCAGAGGCGCTTGGCCCCCCACTTGTGGTCACGCTTGGTGTGAGAAATGTCCTTCCCTGGACACAAAGGAAAATGGGTGAGAAGCAGCTCCCTCTGCGGCTTGCAAAGCCTCTCAGGGTGCTGTTCCCACAAGAGGCTCCCAGAACCAGCGCCAGCCTGACCACTCAGGCTGCTGGACCAAGAAGGGCCAGGTGAGAGTCCAGTTGACGGGTATCAGATGCACCCCTGAACGCTCACCTACTTGCTGTGTGACCCCAGACACACTCTCAGCCTCTCTGTGCCTCTGTGTCTTCACGCCCACAGAATGGGCACAGCCCTGAAGTCTGCCTCCTGGGACCGGCCACGTTAAATCATTTAATACACATTACTTGCTGAGTAAATACGCAATCAATGTTAGGGGTTATTCCGATTGGCTGGTTTGAGGACAACAGATTCAAAGTCCTATATTCCATATCGGGACTGGATTTTCACACAGCCAAGACGCCAGAGCTCAGCAGAAGTTTCTGGCATGAGATGTCACGAGACCAGTAACTCCCCTTTGATTTATTGTCTGAGGGTTCCGAGGGAAGGTGCCTGGGGATTTCCACAGACTCACGCAACGGACTGCTTCAAGTTACTAGTTAACAAAAGTTGCAGCAAGTGTGGGGTTGAGTAAGGTCAGTCTTCCGGGGATCACCCAGATGGACGCAAGGAAGAGCAGAGGCCCGGTCACTGAGCTGCGTGGGTGGCCAGCAGACGCGGCCGGCGAGGCGGAGCCTTCTCGGCCACTCCTGTGGGAACCGGTGGGCAACACCTAGAAACCAGTCACCCTGCCAGCCACTGGCCACCCACGCCCAGGCGTCTGCCTCAAGGAAACAGGCAGAGAAATGCACAGAACTGCATGTGCCTGGCCGTCATAATATTGTCTGTGTTTTCAAATAAAGTAGGGGCCCCCCTGGTGGCTCAAGGGGTTAAGTCTCAGCACCATGAAGCTATCTCAGCCACTGGAGCGCGAGTTCGATCCCCGGCCAGAGAGGTGACCCACAGGGTGCGGCAGCCCTCTCCTGTCTCCCTGCTGCTCCCCCCAGCAGTGGATTTCAGTTTATCTGCCAATTCTGCTCCCCACTCTGTCTCTGGGGAAATCTCACCCCTGCACCTCTGGCCTACACCTAGTTCTTATATGCATCAATGAATAAATCCTTAAAAAATAATAAAAAGTAAGTAGAATGTCAAATACTAGGGAAATAGTTTCAGGAGACACATGCCTGTGTCAGAATACTACGCAGCCTGCAATAATCTGTTCCGAGGCTATTTAATGATGGGCACAAAATGAAATAGAAACAGATGAGGCTATAAAGACACAGCCTGGCCCCTCTGCGGGGGCAGGGAACTCACGGGAGCGGAACTGCACGCCACCTCGCTTCACTGAGCTGTTTCTCAGAACTTTGGACATGTCCATTTGCATTTTCCAAGCTTAATCAGCTAGGAAACACTTTTCCTCCCAAGTTTCTTGGCAGATTCTAGAGGAGTCTGGCTTAGCCGAACCCCCTTACTCAGCAACCTGCCAGATCAGGCAGGAAGCAGGGGTGACCCCTGCAGGAAGCCAGGATAAACAGGAGCCATTCGAGCGGGAAAGAAATCCCAAGCTTAAAGATACTAGAGAAATCACAGAGGAAAAGAAAAATAGGGCTGCAAGTGTAAACTTGAACTTCAGAAGTTCGAGGTAGCTATGAATCAAACCGGCGAGTGAAGCACACTCTGAAAACAGACCACTGTCTCGGCCCTCCCTGGTGGCGCAGCGGGTTAGAGCACAGCAGTGAGAAGCTAAAGTCACTTCCGCATGAGTTCGATCCCCACCTCGAGGTGACCCACAGGGCACGGCAGACCTCTCCTATCTCCCTGCTGCTCCCCTCAGCAGTGTACTTCATCAGTCAGCCTGTTCTGCTCCCCACTCTGTCTTTGGTGAATCCTCTCACCACCCCTGCACCTCTGGCCTGTACCCCAGCTCTGTATGCACAAATAAATAAAAATTAAGAAATAGATCACTGCCTCTCAACCCCAGCTGTAAGGAGAATGGCCTGAGAGCACTGATAATTCTACAACCCGTCCTCACCCACAGATCTTATTGCCAGCTTTAAAGGCCCCCAGGGGGTTCTACTGTGCATCTACTATTAAAATTAGAGGGTCAGTGTGAATATAATTAACAGATACAGACAACTGGAAGATCAGTTTTAAAAGAAGTACTATACTCCAGGAGAAAAGAGGGCACCCATCAACATTATTTTTCTGAAAAATAAAAATATGAAAAAGCTTGAATGTTACCACTACTCAAAGAAATGGAAGTAAGACATCTATCGAGCACTTAACCACACTCCATGCAGCGTGTATTCGTGTGTGGCAAGATTTTCCAAAGGTACAATGTCTCTGGAAAGCCTTCGGCCAGTATGTAGCACCAGTCTTGAAACACAGTTACCCTTTGATCTAGGGCTTCTACCTCTAGTAATGTGTCCTACAGAATAGGCTATGCTGAGAACACAGCATCCCGGGTAATGCAGGACACTCCATTCACAAATGCCAAAACTGGGGTACAGGGACATCAGTGATTGGCCAAGGGATCTCGGGCCACCAAAGTCAAGGGTCGCAAGCAGGGTCAGAGGGTCTGCCAGGGTCTGGTGGTGTGGACCGACCTCTGTTTCTAGAGCCCGAGACCCAGTGAGTCAGTTCCAGCTCACGCTGGTTCCGTTATTCTGATGGCCCAGGGGGCCCACATGTGGCATCAAAGGCCTTCCTGGTCCCCGGGATCACACACTGGCACTGTGACTGGTAACCGCACATCACGGGCCATTAGCCAGAAGACACGGTGTGACCATGAGCCAGGACACTGGAAACAGGATCTCACCTGTCTCACCTGGGCCAGTGCACCCCACACTGGACCCTGGCTGGGGTCCTCTGAGGACAGCTGAGCGCCCCGCCCCACCCCACAAGCACTGCTCTGGGCTACTAACCAGGCAGGTGGCAGTGCCGCCCCGCCCCCCACGCCCCCAGCCCCACTCTGGCTCTGGCACCAAGGTAATGCTCAGTGGGAGTAAGAAGCAGGCGCCCCAGGCCCGTGAGCTGCTGAGCTGGGAGGGCAGCTCCCTCCCTGTGACCTTGGCGCCTCCGTGTCTGTGGGCCTGTTCTGTCCCCACATGTGCTGAATGCCCAGCTCATGGGGAGCATCTAGCCCGTGCCAGTCTGCCAGGGGACCCGCTATGGCCCCTGCAGCAGCTTTCCGAGGCAGGAAGCCATTGTTCTATATCATAGGCCCATAACCCCCCCCCCCC
>NW_004567127.1:3669070-3685406 GCF_000260355.1 Condylura cristata
CTGGGCAGGGGCCCGCAGAGCTCAGATCTGCCCGTTTCAGACCCTCGGCGGACACCCTGACCCCAGGGAACCAGGGTCAAATCCCGCCCCGAGGGGGAGATGGCAGAGCACAGCAAGGAAGACCACAGCTCCGCCTGGGCCGGCCATGGGGAGTTGCTCCAGAGCGCGAAGCCAGAGCCCGGGGCCAAGGCCCTGCTCCCAGAGGCTGCGCACAGCCCCAGAGCAGAAGGGCCTCTCCGGCCTCTGGCCCTGCCCCTCGGGGCCCCACAAGCTCCAGGCAGAGCGGAGGGCTGCTTGCTCCTCCCCAGCAGAGTTCAGCCCAGGGTGGTGGCTGCCTGCTGACAAGAAGGCTGCGGGTCAGCAGAGGGACAGTGGCTTCAGCACCAGCCCAGCCCGGGGCTTCCTTCCTGCTCCAGATACAGCCCAGCTTGCGCCTCGGGGTTCTCAGTGTCAAGCCTTAGATCATTCTAGTTGGGTTCCACAGAGGCTTTCCTGGGGGGACCACAGGCCTGGCAGCAGCCGGGACTCTGCCAGGACAGACTCGCGCCCCAGGGACTGCAGAAGGCCTATGTGACAGAAGGGGCACTGCAGGCCGGGGCCTGCCGCCCGGGGAGGGGGTGCTGTGCGAGGGGCTGAGGCTTCCAGAGCAGCACAGCAAGTCAGGCCGTGATGTCCCTAAGGGCTTGGAGCGGGGGTTCCGGGCAGAGCATCTGCTGGGGCGAAGTCTGAGGCTGGGGCCTGAGTGCCCGAGCCAGGCCGGGCTGTACCCCAGGGATCTCCTCAGTCATCGCCCAGCTAAGCTGCCTGCACAGAGGGTCTGGGCGGGGCGTGCAGGCCTCGGGCAGTTGATCTTGGCGGTCACTTATCTCGGCCTCAGGGTCCCCTCCAAAGGAGGGAGCAGGACAGTGGTAAGAGGAGGACAGGTGTCTGTTTCCTCTGGGGACTCAGGTGCCACTTCTGCTCTGCCCCACGGGACTCTGGCACCTGTCAGGCTGGCTGGCTCTGAGGCCCCACCCGGGCCCCGCTGCCGTCTCTAAAGGTGAGGCTGTGTCGGCAGAAGGCCCCTGTGGACCGTCCCCACCGGCGCTTCCTCCTCTTCCCCCAGCGTAGGTGACAGCAGTGCGTGCTGGCAGCTGGCAGAGAAAGGGCCTTTGATTGAAGGGGGGCGGGGAGGGACTCACTTTTATTTGTTGACTATAAAAATGTCAGCTCCTTGGGGCAGCTTCTTGAATCAATATTTGCTGTTCTGAGGCCGAGTTCAAATGCTCAGTAATCCACTCGCCCGGTTCTTCCTCCCTCACCTGCTGGGGACTCACCCATAAGTAGTTGACAGGGTCCTCTCCGCCCAGGCTAGAGAGCCGCCCCACCCCCCACCCCTGCAGGGGGTGGGGGGTTGCTCACCCAAAGGTTGCTCACTGGAAAGGAAGGTTCCAGAACACAGCGTTTCTGAGTTTCATTTTCTCCACCTGAGAAATAGACAGGCTGTCAGGACCTTCTTTCCAGGCTGCTGCTCCTTTAAATGACAGAAAGGACACGGGGCCCTCCCTGGTGGCACAACGGTTTGGGGCGCAGCCCTGCACGCTGGCCTCAGTGCGAGTTCGACCCCGCCCGGGAGCGACCCACAGGGCGCGGCAGACCCCTCCTGACCCGCCCGCTGCTCCCCTCAGCGGTGCACTTTCTCAGTCGGCCTGTTCTGCCCCCCACTCTGTCTCTGGGGAAGCCTCTCCTCCCCTGCACCTCCGGCCGGTGCCCCAGTTCTGTAAGCATGAAGAAATAAAATCTTTAAAAATAAAAAGAAAGAAGGGACATCTAGGGGGTCAAGGCTGTTACAGCCCTCAGCTTTCCTGTAGCGACAACAGCGGTGACGATGATGAAGGCCGTTTTCCGGAGCTTTCCGGGTGCTGCCTGGGGAGGGCGTCCCCTTCCAGCCCAGGTGTGGGCGACCTGAGCGCAGACAGTTCCGGAGCCCGGAGACCAACAGGGAGTTCTCAGTGTCCAGCGGCTGCCCCTTGGTCCCTTCACGATTAGGGGCCCTTCCTGGAGAAACACGGGGCTCTGAAGGTAGCTGTACCCACGCCCCCACTTGTGCCGTGTGCCTTCAGGCCAGTGCCTTCGCCGTGCCAAGCCTCCCGCCCTGTCTGCAGGGAGGAGCGGCGCAGCTTACCCCGCAGGGTGCTGTGGGCCTCAGAGACTGTGCCCCCCGCTGGGCGCTGGCACTCCACAGGCACTTCTGAAGGCTCACGTCAGCCTCCGGGTCGACACGAGTCACAGGCCCCCGCCCTGGGAAACACCAGCCTGGGCGTAGCCGTGGTGAGAAAGCTGGAGGTCTCCCCACCTCCGCTGGCGTCTCCCTAAGGCCCAGCTGCCACACAGGTGCCTGCAGGGTGCAGGGCGGAGCCGCCCCGGGCAGGTGGAAGCTGGCACCTGATGCCAGGGGCGGCCTTGGCCGGGAGGTGCAGACCGGGCCTGACTGAGGCCGCAGGGACCCGGCTGAGACACACGGACCGGCGTGAAGTCTCCCCAGCAGGCTGCAGGCAGAGGAAGGCTCGTCTCAGCCGCCCGACGGTGCTCACAGGGAGCCCCAGGGCCGCCGAGCCTGATGCGCCTCCCTCTGGGTGTGCCAGTGGGGACCAGTGGCTCCCCAGGACCTGCTGTGCTGGAGCTGAGCTTGGGGGGCCTCCGATGCTCTGGGGGCCCCCGGGACGGGGCAGCTTCCCATTCCTGCTGACCCTGGGCCCGCAGAGCCCTCTGCACTCTCTCCCCGGCACCCAGAAAGTCCCCGCTTGAGAGGCCACCCCCCAACACACCCCGAGCACTGGTCAGGGGCAGGGTGCGGGGTCCCTGGGCCGGCGGGCTAGGGAGAGGCACAGCAGGCGGCCCTCCTGCTCTCCCCATGAGGCGAGGCTGCCAGCGGGCCTCGTGGTGCCCGCGGCACTGTCCAGCCAGAGCAGAAGCCAGGAAGTTGTTGGACCCACAAGGTTAATACAAACTCAGTACTACGAAAGGACAGCAGAGGTCCGGTTATGGTGGAATCTGAAGCTTTAGAGTGGAATGGTGGCGTGCTCCTGGCACGGCCACGATTCACTTTACAAACTACATTCAGCTTTTGCTATTTCGTTCCACTCAGGTTCAAGGTATTGCAACAACAGTTGCCACAAATTTCGAGGATGTGTTGAGAAGGGAAAGACCCCCCAGATCACATAACTGGCTCCGTAAGAAATAATCTGCAATTTAGACATAATAGAGATACAAATAATGTATGTTAGAAGAAACTCTTAGGTAAGTGAGGAGGCAAACAAAAGCACTAGATTTGAAAGGAGCAGATGTGGAGGTATTCTTTAAAAGAGTTTCCTATGGCTTTGAATCCTTGGAGTTAAAGATGTTTTTAAGATTTATTTACTTACGCACACAGAACTGGGGTATAGGCCAGAGGTGCAGGGTGGTGAGAGGGTTCCCCAGAGACAGAGCGGGGAGCAGAACAGGCAGACCATGAAGTGCACTGCTGAGGGGAGCAGCGGGCGGGTCAGGAGGGGTCTGCTGTACCCTGTGGGCCACCTCCGGGGCCGGGGATCGAACTCGCACTGAAGTGGCTGCGGCCAGCGTGCAGGGCTGCGTCCTTACCCGGTGCACCGCCAGGGAGGGCCAGGAGTTAAAGATTAAACAATATGTTTGTTGAAAAAAATTGAATAGACTGTGATAACTTTTCAGTAATGAAAAGAGGACAGATTCTGAGATATGTTCAAGCTATCAATTCCAGGTTAAAAGAAACCATGCTACGAAAAACCTTACTCCTGATTATCTGGATGCTGAAAGGTGACATTAGCAATGCTTCTGATGTGAACAGAGAAACCCCATCTTTTTATTCGTCCTTTCCTGGCTGACCTTAATCCATTTAATATTTTTCACTCTTCTTATCCAATGTCATTGTATTTTCATCCTGGCTTGTTATTTTAATCTGTGCTTTTAAGTGCATGTTCCTTTTATGTCTAATGTGGTGGCTGAGGTTTTGGGATTTAAACCTGCCATCTCATTCCTTTGTATTTGTCTCTCCTGGTCTATGTGGCTTTCCCCTGCCCCTCTGCTATTAAATGAATCAAAAATATTTTAAGAAAGCATTTCTTCTCTCCATTTCGTTAGCTTTGATTTTACATTTAATGATTACCCTTAAGATTTATAACAGATAGCATTGACCCAATAAAATGTATCATAAATTAATACTTTTACTACTTCCAGACATGAGATAACATCAGGACAGAGTAAGAACTGTCTACCTTGGTCTTCCTCTCTAGCTCCTGGTCAGTGCTCTAGAAACCTTAGAAGTTTCCTAAGCAAAATAGGTGCCAGGAGAGGCCCTCCCTGGTGGCACAACAGGTCAGGACGCAGCCCTGCACGCTGGCCACAGCCACTTCCGTGCAAGTTTGATCCCCGCCCAGGAGGGGACCCACATGGTGCAGCAGACCTCTCCTGTCTCCCCACTACTCCCCTCAGCAATGTACCTCCTTGATCTGCCTACCCTGCTCCCCACTGTCTCTGGTGAATCCTCTCACCATTCCTGCACCTCTGGCTTGTACCCCAGTTCTGTATGCATAAATAAATAACTCTTTAAAAAATTTTAAGATTAAAAAAGTAGGTGATAGGAACACCCTTGTCTTAATGTTTGGTTTTGATTCTGGTTCCTGAGATAGAGTTCCTAAAACACTTAGAATTTCCCAGGTTAGAAGAGCATCTTTTGTTCACACAAGATGACTCTTGGGCAGCTGGACAACTTCCTCTGGAGACTTTTCTTGGTCCTCAGAAAGACCAAGTCATGATTAGGAACTGGCCCTCCAATTCCACCTCCAGCCTCTGGAGGGAGAGGGTTTGAGACTGATCACTACCTAATCGTGTCTACTTGACAAAGCTGATAAAATCCTTAAACTGGGCCCTCCCTGGTGGTGCAGCGGGTTAAAGCACAGCACTGAGAAGCTAAAGCCACTGCAGCATGAGTTCGATCCCCGCCTGCCCCGGAGGTGACCACATGGCGTGGCAGACCTCTCCTGGCCCGCCCGCTGCTCCCCTCAGCAGTGTACTTCGTCGATCTGCCTGTTCTGCTCCCCGCTCTGTCTCTGGTGAAGCCTCTCGCCACCCCCAAGCCTCTGGCCTGTACCCCAGTTCTGTATGCACAAATAAATAAATCTTTAAAAAAAAATCCTTAAACTGTAGGGTTCAGGTTGCTTCCAGGTGATACACCCCAAATCCTGGGGTCGGAGTTCCTGCCCCCAGGGCCCTTCCAGACCCCTTCATGTGTCCTTTGATCCGGCTGCTCTGTATCCTTTATCACATCCTTTATTGCTTAACAAACCAGTAGGTGTTGCCCTGAGTATCTAGCAAATTACTGGGCTTGCGGAGGGGGTCACAGGAACTTACGACTTGTGACCAGGTCAGACAGAATTGCAGGTAATGAGCCGGGAAGTGAGCACACGGTGGGCTGAGCCCTGGACCTGTGGGCTTCGAAGCTGACCCCTGGGAGAGGGTGTCAGAGCTGAGTCGAATGGCAGGACATGTGGTTGGTGTAAAGAATCAGCCCCTGTGAGAAAAATCCACACTCTCAGGTACCAGAGTGCTGGTGTGAGCATAGGTCGTAAAGAGGAACAGAGGTGTTTCCTGTTCGTATGGGAAGGACCTTGAAACATTTTCATTCCCTTCACTGCTTCACGTTTGGTGCAATGTCTGTGTGTCCCAGCCCACAGAAATGATGACACTTCACACCGCCACGGTCATTCCGACTTACCCACCTACCGACCCTCACCACCTGCTGCCTCTGCTCCTGCCTCCCAGGCTTGCAGGCAGGTGGGGATGGGGGGGGGGTACAGGCTTTGTGTAAACATCGAGCTTCTTTTTGGTGCCGCAACCAATCCCGCAGCCCTTGCTGGCTGTCACCTGTCAAAGCTGCTGTCTCACACGGTCGTTTGTTTCTGGTTAGCACGTGGCAGGTGCCGGTGGCTCCTGCCCATCAAGCGACGGCTTCGGCGTTGCCCCTCTGAACCGCTGCCTGCTTTTATCTTTGACAGGCCGCACTGTCCAAGTTTGCTCCCTCGACTTTCTTTGTCTCTACCCGACTGGGAGGTCATAGAACTTTTGAGTTTTTTTAAAAGTTTGGAAGGTCTTGGCCGGTAGCTTTCAGCTGGGCCTCTACTCTTTCTCTTTCTCATTCTGACATGCCCAAGTCTCATCTCTTCCCTCTCTCCCTCATCCCCTGCATTCTGCATATTTTCCAGGAATCTGTCCGGGTGATGAAGTCTCTCTCCTGCTGTGTGATAGGCAGTCAGGGGATCTATGTAATGACTAATTTCAGTTATTATTATTTTTTTTATCCTACCTTTTCCATTGAACTCCTATCTAGCTTCTTTGACGAAATGCTCCATTCTGTCTTTTTTTTTTTTAAGATTTATTTGTGCATACAGAGCTGGAGTACAGGCCAGAGGCTCAGGGGCAGTGAGAGGATTCACCAGAGACAGAGTGGGGAGCAGAACAGGCAGATCGATGAAGTACACTGCTGAGGGAGCAGCGGGCGGGTCAGGAGAGGTCTGCTGCGCCATGTGGTCACCTCCGGGGCACGCAGGAATCGAACTCATGCGGAAGCAGCTTTAGATTCTCAGTGCTCTGCTTTAACGCGCTGCGCCACCAGGGAGGGCCCATTCTGTCTTTTTTTTAATTAAGCAATTGTTTTAAAGCGAATACCTGATAACTCACATGCGAGTCACCTATTTCTTTAAAAGGCTGTTTCCCTCTCACTTCTCATGTGACTCTGTTTCCCAGCTTTTCTGATATTGGGGGACGACATGTGTATAAAAGTGGCCGGGAGGATTTGAAGCTCTCGAATGCTGCATTCCTCCAGCAGGGGCTGCTTCTGCTGCTGCTGGGCGTGCCAGGGAGCAGAGACATCAGCCAGCCAGGGGCTGCTGGTGGCAGCTGTGTCTGTCTTGTGACGACAACACCTCTGGTTCACCCAGACTCCTGGACTCTAACTTCAGGGAAGTCAAGTGTTTGCTAGGGTCTCTTCTTGGTGATGGCAGGAGTCAATATTTTGCTTCCTCATTTTTTTTTTTAGACTACTTATTGCTTTTTTGCCTCTCTGTCCTGGGCTGCTTCTAAATTCGCAGATGTCTCAGAGGACAAGCACTGTCAAATGCTTCCCCAGGGAAGCAGCTTTCTTCTCTCAGGAAAAGTCCCCAGAATCTTGTCCTCGGAACTTTTCTGGGCACACTGTACATCTGATAAGAGGCTAATTTCTGAGGCCTACAAGGAACTCATATAATTCAACAAAAAGCAAACAAATCCAATCCCCAAAAAAAAGGACAGAAGTGATAAATAGACATGTCTCCAAAGTAAACAAATAAATGGCCACAGGCACGTGAAAAAATGCTCATGTCATCTATTGTCAGAGATGCAAGTCAAAACCACAACGAGACGCCACCTCACACCTGTGGGGATGGCCCGTCTCAAAAAGACCAAGAGCTGGTGAGGATGCAGAGAAGAGAGGACCCTTGCATGCTGTTGGTGGGGATGCAGACTAGCGTGCCCCCACCCTAGAAACCTGAGTCCACCGGAGGAGGAGGGGGTACAGGGAGGGATGAGAGGCCGAGCATCTTGGCAACTATCGTGGAGGATTATGGGTACTTGGATGGTGAGTGTGTTGTGGGGTTTTACATCTGAAGAGATACATACACACCGGTACCCCTGAATCAGATAGGTAGTCAGTGTTAACAGTTAAGCACCATACAACTTAAAAAAAGAAAACATTTATTAATAACAAAGTTGTATTGATAAGTAAACTATAAAAATAAAACTGATTGTGTCTCAGAAGTTTATTCAATGATGGTAGGTTTTGGCTTCAAACCAAAGACTTTGTTCATTTGGTCATTCTTTAGCATCTTTCACAAGGTGGTAAGTTCTTAAGACTTTGCGTATCTGAAATTGTCTTTATTTTGACTTCTCGGTTGATGGTTTGGCCAAATGTGAGGCGTGAGGTTAGAAATCCATTTGTCACGGAATATTTAATATAATAGCCCATAGGTCCTGCTTCCAAGTTACTAATGAGAAATCCAAATCAATGCTGCCTTCTGAACCTTGTCATGTAACCTGTTTCTCCCTGACTCCTCACCAGCGTTCGAGTTTTCTTCTATTCAGCATCAGAAATACCCCAGTTTTAGCTCTAGACTATATTTTTATTTGTTGTGAGAGGTACTCCGTCCTTCCAGGTTCTTATTTCTGGGACATTTTTAACACTTATCTTACTTTTTTTTTCTGTATTTTCTCTCTCAGAAACTACTATTATTTGGATGGCATTCTTTTTTTTTTTTTTTTTTTCAGGAATAGCCTGCTGCTCAAACTTCAGAAATTTGTTAAAATCTAAATGGAAGGTTTTAACAAAGTGAAGCAGTACATGCACCTCCTGTTCACTGGGTCAATAGTCACAGCAGCCAAGAGCCGGAAACAATAAGTGTCTGTCAAGGGGGGAGTGGATAAAGAAGATGTGGTACCTCTAACAATGGAATACTATGCAACTGTAAAAAATGATGCAATTCCATCATTTGCATAAATGCAGAGCGATGTACAGGGAAATAAGTCAGAGGGAGAAAGACAAACAGCCTATGATTTCACTCATATGTGGTACACAGAGAAAATAAACAAATAAGTGTACTAAATAAAGCCAAGCTTCGACACTTTAAGAACTTTCCAGTAATTACTCAAAAAAGAATAGGGAGGAGAGGTGAGTAAAGGGGGTAACAGAGGTCAGTAGTCTGAAGGATGGAATTGGAACTTTAGGACTAAACTTACCTTAATATACAAAGTTGATTTATATTGGTGCACCCCTGCATCTTATTTAGTGCTACAGGGCAATTTAGTTGCAAAAAGAATTAAATAATACCTATGACAGTATAAAAAATGATTTCAAGATTTTATATTGATGTAAAACGTTTCTTACTTTTCAGAAGAAACCAACCCTTTTCACATAAAAAAGAAGGAAGCCGAGTGGGTGGGGGTGAGTGGAAGTACTGGCTGGACCTGCCCAGTTTCTCTTCCGCTTACTCCCTCTTTTTATCAGAACGAGTTCATGCGAGTCAGCAGAAAGAGACACTCCCCCACCACACGCAGTCTGGTTTCCAGCCTCAACTTTCCACTGGCTGGAGGCCTTGAGCAAGTCACATCTCCTCCCCGGCTGCCATCTCATCATCATTAAAAGCAAATGTGAAAAATGATGTGCCCAGCCTGATCAATTATCGGGGTGCTCTCACGTGGTGAGGCGTGAAGAGCTTGTGAGGGCAGGATTTGAAACAGCCAAGTCTTGTACACATGGGAGAAGGTTTTAGTGCAGTAACATTGGGGTTGGTGGTTTTAAGAAACTGTGTTTCTCGACCCTCCCTGGTGGCACAGCGGGTTGAAGCCCAGCACTGCGAAGCTGGCCGCGGCCACTTCAGTACAAGTTGGATCCTTGGCCAGGGAGTGACCCACATGGCGCGGCAGACCTCTCCTGCCTCCCCGCTGCTCCCCTCAGCAGTGCACTTCCTCGATCTGCCTGTTCTGCTCCCCACTCTGTCTCTGGTGAAGCCTCTCACCGCCCCCACACCTTTGGCCTGTACCCCAGTTCTATATGCATCAATAAATAAAATCTTTTAAAAATATGTGTTTCTCTTTCCTCCAGCATTTTTCTAAATTCCACGGGTGTAGAGCCCCCAATGACAATTTCAAGCCAGGTTTTCAGGGTCACAATCTGAAAACACCTCCCTAGACAGCAGGACTAGAGGCCCAGACCGCCCAGAGATAATGATGTCACGTATAAGTAAATTAAAAAATAATAATAATAAAACTCACAAACCGTCAGTGTCTGGCAGTGCCTGTGGCTCTGGGTTATGTCCCAAATTTAGATATCATGTGGGCACAGTGTTTACATTCCTCTTCAGTATCAGAGGGCTGACTATCATTTCAACTTGAAGAGTGTGGCTACTTCTCTGTTTCAGGGTGACCAAGGTCTCCCGCCCACCGCAGCCCACACAGGCTGTGGCCAGTGTCTCAGTCCCATCACAGCTGCGCTTTGATGCGGCGCCCTGACAGCTATTCCTGCCCCCCACCTTGCCCCTCCAGTCCGCACGCCAGGTTAGCTTTGTCTTCCTATGGCACAAGCCCATCCCTGTCACGCTCTCCTATGACCCCTTTCCAACTTCGTGACCTTTTCCGTGACTCTTGGCTCACAGACATAGCCCGTCGTTGTTTTATTTTAACCTAAAACCCCCGTCTTTTCGCAACCATTCCTGTTCTAAAAATCCATCCGTTCATTTCCTTTATTTCTTCCCTTGTTCGGAATGCCTGCAAGCATGTTCGACTCTTTCTATAATTACCAGCCAAGCTTATCACACATACCTAAAGTCTTAAAGTTGAGCCATATCTTACGTTAGCTTCATTCCTCCCCCCACTCTGAATTCTTACAGCACTTAGAATAACTTTTTTTTTAAAGATTTATTTATTTATTCACACAGAACTGGGGTACAGGCCAGAGATGCAGAGGGTGAGAGGATTCACCAGAGACAGAGTGGGGAGCAGAACAGGCAGATCGACGAAGTACACTGCTGAGGGGAGCAGCGGGCGGGTCAGGAGAGGTCTGCCACGCCATGTGGTCACCTCCGGGGCAGGCGGGAATTGAACTCATGCGGAAGCGGCTTAAGCTTCTTCATGCTATGCTTTAACCCGCTGCGCCACCAGGGAGGGCCCCGCATTTAGAATAATTTTAAACTAGCAAAACATTTCTTAAGTTTATTGATACACGTACATTGACTGGCTTGCCATTTTTTCTTGCCTGCCACACCATCGTGATGATGTCAGTTTCTTCCTGAAGGTTGCCCTTCAGAAAATGTCTCTTGGTGCTAAATGCTCTCAGTCCTGCTCTCCTGGAACGATCTGCCACTATCAAACAGTAGTTTTGCTCAGTATATAAATCTAGGTTGACCGCTGTTTTCATTCAACTGCTTTTATGGTCTATCTTCTGACTTCTCTTGCTCTGTTAAAAAGTCAGCTATCTTAGTAGCTGTTCATTTTAAGAGATCTGTCTTTTCTTTCTGAATGCTCTCAAGGTCTTTGATGGTTTGCGTCTAGTCATGGATTTGCTTGTATATACTCTGCTGAGGATGTATTCTGCTTCCTGGGTAATCTCTACTCATTGGCTTTACAGACATAAATTGTCTTTTATCCTCAACATTCTACTGAAACTGCTCTGGCAAAGAAATGTCATATACCATATTTTTAAGAACTCTGTTGGTACTCACCTGATTTGAGTACCAATTGGTATTTTTTTTCAAGATTTATTTATTTATGCATACAGAACTGTGGTACAGGCCAGAGATGCCGAGGGTGAAAGGCTTCACCAGAGACAGAGTGGGGAGCAGAACAGGCCGACCGACGAAGGACACTGCTGAGGGGAGCAGCGGGCGGGTCAGGAGAGGTCTGCCGGCCATGTGGTCACCTCTCGGGTGGGGATCGAACTCCTGCTGAAGTGGCTTTAGCTTCTTGGTGCTGTGCTTTAACCCGCTGCGCCGCCAGGGAGGGCCCACCAATGAGTATTTTTGACCACTCAATGAAGTTTACATCCTAGTACTCCAACTACCTGCTCAGGTCCTGCACTCAGATAACCAAGGAGCATTCTAAGCTCATATATCCAAACCTAAGCCCTTGAGTGCCAACATCACTCCCCTTGCCAGTCCCCGGTATCAGCCATGGCAGTTCTACTTTTTGTTCATCAAATTGAAAATATCTCATAGTTGTTCTTGCTTCCCCTGCTGAATTCTAACATTTATTTTCAATACGCCACAGCCGCAATAACCTCTTGAAAACACGAATCAGTGGTCCTAGTCTGTAGTCCATCCTGCCCTCTCTCCATCCTGCTCCCTCCATCCTGGCCGACGAACGGCAAACAGGCAAACACGTCTCTACACAAGACCTTGGAGCTTGTTGTTCTCCGCCTGGAATGCTCCCCGACTCAGGCTTCACCCCCGTCTTTGCTCGAATGTCTCCACCCCGCTACCTTCTCCACGATGGCCCTGAAGGGGGCGCACGTCCTCTCTAGCCTCAATCATCACTTGTCCCCTTTGCACCTGTTTGCAACACTCATCATCACTGACATTAAGAAATACATTTTTAGTCACTTGCTGGAATTTCTCACCCTTCCTACTTAACGGAAAGTCTGCAAATTGCTGCAACTTCACATCTATCTCACTCGCACACCCACCTTGAGGCCCGTGCCTAGACATCTTAGCGCTTAATAAGCACTTGGGGAACATCTAGATGAATGACGAGACGCGCGACTAAATAGACTGGCTGGGAAGAGGAAGAGAGGGACAGGACAGTTGGGAGAGCTGAGGGGAGGGTTGTTCTAACACCCTGTGCTACCTTCTCTAGGAGCTTTCCCAATTTCCAGTCACATGACCTTACCTCTGCCCACGCAAGTCATGTGGCCTTTACTCACCTTGTACTTTGACATATTTAGACTGTGGCCTTCCTGAGAATGGGGGTCTGTCTCATCCGCCCTTCACCCCTGTACCTAACCCAGGTCCTGCCAGAGAATAGACTCACCGAGTGAAATTCAACCCAATGAGTTGAGTTGATAACAGGCTGTTGAGTTGAACTCAACCCACACTGGCTGCATGACTCCAACTGAAAATGTCTCTAGCCTACTTGTTAGCTGAGTCACTGTTGCCAAAACAAATCAGATTTTTAAATTATTGACAAAAAGTCTAAATGGAATGAAGCGCTTTCCAGGGCAATTTTCTTGATTAAAATAAAGCATCCTGAGAGCAAAGTAGAAATGATTATCCAGTGATAGTCCTCCAAGGGAGGAGCTCAGTCTAACTAATCTCGTAAGCCCTCCCATAAGGCAGCACTAATTAGTGTGCTCTGTAAATAAACAAATGTTACAAGGATGAATTTTTAAAAAGAGTAAGCCTCGCTCTTCTCCTTTTTGGCCTTTTTCCTAATTTGCAAATTGATTCCAAGGAAAGCTTCCCAGCTCTGTGTGTGTGTGTGTATGCATGTGTATATGTGTGTGTATATATTATATATATGTATATGTGTGTGTATACACACATATATACATATATATTATATATTACATACATACACACACATATATATAATATAAACATATATATTATATATGTATATATAATATATATGTATATATTATATATATGTATATATTTTATATATGTGTGTATATATTATATATATACGTGTGTGTGTGTGTGTGTGTGTGTGTGTATATTTAGTCCTAGCTTCTTTTAAGAAGAGACAGGCAGTCTCAAGGTAACAGGACAATGGATTACGGCAGGGAACTTCCAGGCTTTGATGCCAGCGAGGTGCGCACCAGCCTCCTGAAGGTTGGAGCCAGCCGCAGAGGCAGATATAACGTTAGCGCTAACAAAAAAAGCATCATTTTTAGGAAGCTTCCTCCAGGCCTCCCGCAGTCCGGGCGGCTTTGCTCCTTGCATCCCTGCTCCAGATGCTGCTGGAAAATCAGAACTGACACCCGGCGAGCCCAGAGGACCGGCCTCCTGCCATCAGCCCGCTGGTGACACCTGGGGCACCGTCTTATGTGGCCACAGCAGAGCCCGAGGGGTGCAATGACTGTTTTCTTCAGATGCGGAGAAGGGCGAGCACCCAGGCCGCTGGCACCCCCACCCACTGCACCCCCACAGCTGGGCTCGCCGCCCACCTGCCTTTAGTGCCACCTCCCAGAGCTGCTTTCGGGGACCCCGCAGGATCCTTTCAAACCGAGGGGGCGCTGCTGCCACCTGAGCTTGTCCGCTGTGTGGGGGGAAGAAGGGGGCGCGGGCTGGGGGGCGCAGCTACTGCCCACTGCAGAGCGAGCGCGGGCTGCAGGCAGGGGTGATTCCAGAAGGGGGCTGTGAGCAGAAGGTGCCCAGCCTGGGCTGGGCAGACAGAGAAAGCGGCAGGAGGGAGGAGAGGCCCAGAGAAAGGGGAGCCCCGCGCGCCCTTTGAATCACCGCTGTTCCAGGTGGACAAACACCCAGCACGCGGGAGAGCGTGTGGTGTCGGGGTGCGCTTCTCGGACTTCTCTTCAAAGGGGTAGACTGAGCGGCCCCTAGGCTGGACAGGGCCGCTCCCCTCCCCTCTGTCCTCCACAAACTCAGCCTCTTGCTCCAGGCTGGCTGCAGCGGGGGGCTTGGGGGGCCACACCGAAGCCGGAGGAGAAGCCCAATCGCGTCACGCCCACGCCCTCTTCAAGCTCACGCTGAGGCAGGTGCCTGGAAGCTTCCAGCCTCCCCACCTCTGCATTTTCTCCTTCCCAGGGTCTGCTCCAGAAGGGACCCCTCGGCTGGGTGGCTGCGGCCGGGCAGGGCCGCTGGCGCCCCCTGCAGGGCCACCCCGTGGCTGCGTCCTCTGCCGCAGCGGGACCCCTGTGGTCTGCCCAGTACAGGGGGGTGGGGGAGGCGGCTCCTGAGCTCGGCTGGGCGCAGGCCCCTGGGCAGCGGAGCCAGAGGCCCGCGGACTGCCTTCTGCAGCCCCGAGATTTGAAAGGACACTGCAGTGTCCCCAAAGCCTCTCACGGGGGCCAGCTCTGGGGAAGGTGGCATTAAAGGCAGGTGCCAGGGCAGGCTCAGCCGTGGGGGGTGCGGTGGGTGGGGGTGCCCAGCGGACAGGGGTGCACGCCTTTGTTCTGCATCTGAAGGAAACAGCCCTCGGGCTCTGCTGTGGGGTTACATAAGACGGCGCCTCTAATGTCACCAGCGGGCTGCCTGGCGCTCTCGCAGGGCTGGGCACAAGGGCATCATTGTTGAGCGAGTGACAAGGACTGCGCGCCAGGGGCCAGCCCGCCAGGATGTGCGGCCGCCGCGCCGCAGGGGCCAGGCCGGGCCAAGCCTGCGCAGCCCAGCCCACGTCAGGCCACCCTCAGCCTCTGTCACCCCGCGGCCCGGCCTGGCATGGTCGCGGCTGGAGAAGCAGGAAGGTGCCGCTCAGCAGGCGGGCTCGGCTGGCCCCGTCCTTTCTGGCCCATAGGCTCGGCACTAAACACGGGAGTCTGGGGGTTCTTCCTGGCACCCCTGGGTCCAGAGGGGTGGGACTTAGGCAGGGAGAATTGGGAGCCCACCTGGGTGACCTCTCGGGGGTCACAGCACAAGCCCCCCATTCTTTTACTCTGCTCCAGGCGGAGCCACATTTCATGTCTCCCTGCAGCAAAACTCTCAGGAGCAGCTGAGCTCCGTCCCCACCTCTTCCCCTCCCGTTTCTCTTTGGACCTTTCCTGGGAGAAGAGAAGGAGGGGGAGGAGGAGGAGGGAGCTGAAGGGAGGGGGAGGAGGGTGCAGGAGGAGGGGGAGGAAAGAGGGAAGGATTCCAGGACACAGACTGCTGGGCACCCATCAATGTGAGAGCGAACAGCCCAGAGCTGAGTGAGCAAGAGCAGAAGCGAAGCCCCCTTGGGGTCCAAGCAACACGCTAGCCAGACCGGGCAGCACCCAAAGGTCAGGGAGAGAAGCCTGAAGCTCGCCACGGACCATCCACGATGGATAACCCACCATGAGGTCAGGGTGACGTCGCCGGAGTGTGACGAGAGACAGGTCCGTGCCACCTGTGCAAGGGCCGAGTGTGGGAGGAGAGCACAGGTCCTACCTGCGTTCAGTCTTGGAGGGGCGTCCGGGGCCACAGGGCTCCACCCCTGGTGGCCCTGGGTTTGCCGCCCTCAGCTCGTCTTCTCAGGGCATGCTGGGAGGTGCAGACAGCTGTCGGGGCTCCCCGCCCACTGGCTGAGGTCGCCAAAGCCGCCTCCTCTAACAGCCTTGAGCAGAGGTGGGTAAATAACCGCGATTGACCCCCACTTAACTAGTGCAGTGACATTAAAGCTACTCTCCCACAAATCCATTGCCTGACGTGAGCCCAATCAATGGTGTGGTTCAAATGAGAATTTTTCAAGATCTGCCTTCTGACGTAGTTTTCACCTTCTAAAGATGCTTGCCCATTCGTCTAAACACTTTGAAAGGAAGGAAGTCCTGTTTGGAAGGAAGCCGAAAAGTCCTCTTCAGGTGATGCTCGTTTCCTCTTTGGCAAACATTTCCCCAGTTGGCTTCCTCGGGGCAAGCGGCCCAGGCAGCTAGAAGCCCAGTGGAGGCTGCCGTTGGCCACCGCTTGTCCAAGGAGCCAGAACTGAGGCTCCCCTCTGCACACTGAGAAGCTTAAGCCCCCCATTTCCAGGCTCCCAGGTTTCCATCATTTGAAGAGGAGAAAGTAAAGGAATAAATGCTTGAGCTTGTCGCCCCCTGGCGGCAGGCACTCGGGACTTCCTCCAGTCC
>NW_004567127.1:3685862-3764772 GCF_000260355.1 Condylura cristata
TATCTTAAAGACTCGATGGTATTTGGTGGAACTTCAGATTTTCAAAACGTGGGGTGCCCCACGAGCCCAGCCTGGGCCCGACAAGGGCTGCCTGCGAGCCTGGTGGCGTCACCCGCCCGAGTCGGTGGGCTCCTCTCAGTAGCCCCGCGGACGCCGTTCCAGCACCTCTGACAGGACCACCCCCAGCAGCGAGGGCACCACCTCCCCTCCCCCTGGGCACCTTGGACGGCAGAGGCCAGAGCCCGTGTGCCCGCCCTGCCCGCGGCTCGAGCAGGCAGCTCGTGGGGGCCGGCGCAACGCGGAGGGGAGGAGGCGACATGGCAGGGGGTCTCCAGGCAGGAGGCGCTCGCTCCTGCAGCTCGACTTAGCCCCTGGCCCTGCTGGAAAGGGGGTGCACTGCTGGAGAGGGGGCGTGGAAGGGCGCAGCTGGAGCCATGTGGAGGCATTTGAAGAGCTGGGGGCGGGGCGGTAAGAGGCCGTGGCTGTTATCCTGACTGGCCGCTCCTCTGTCCCAGTTCCGAGAGTCCGGCCCCCCACGCCCGAGAGTCTGGCCCCCCACGTCCCTACGGTTCCCCACCTTAAGCCTTTGGATAAGATCCCAGGCCTTGGCATCCCTCTTCAAGCCAATCCTGCTTGGCTGGGCATTTGCCCATGAGGAGAACTAATTTGGGCTGTTTTATTGGGAAACTGATTGATTGATTGATTGATTGAAGATATATTTACACATACAGAACTGAGGTACAGGCCAGAGGTGCAGGGGTGGTGAGAGGGTTCACCAGAGACAGCGTGGGGAGGCCCTGCTCGGAGGACGCTGTCCAGTGCAGGGTGGCCTGGCTGTGTCAGCCCGTGTGGACACTCCCGGCTCTCACCCTTCTCGTTCGTTCCCTGGAATCATCAGTCGTTGCCTGGCACCCCTGCCTGTGTGGTGCCCCGCAGTGGTGAGCGCTGTCAAGGACCCACCTCTGGGCCCACCAATTTTGCTGTTTCACCTTCCCAGTATCAACAGACTCAGCCACCGTCTACGTCTAGACTTTTGCTGTATGACTAAGGCAGGGTCAGGTGAGATTTTTACTGTGGCAGCAGGAGCGCAAGAGATCGAGGCAACTCGAAAGCCTGATGACTGATGATCCGAGCGTCTGGCCTAGGTGAAGTCTTGGGGGAGCAGGCACAGTGACGCAACCAGATGGACGCACAGGTCTCTGGATTTTCTTAAATCAGGAGCAAGACGCCACGTAAGCGAGCTTTCTATGACATCAAGGAGCGTATTAGCTGAACCCGGAGACACAGTCTGGATGTGGAGACTGAACACTAAGCAAAAGCCAAAGCTGTTTTGTGAACAGGGAGACGGAACTGTATTGTCCACAGTCTCTACAAATGAAAGACAAAAAATTTCACTTACAGGGCATCTTTATTTGATCTTTGCTACATGGTGTTACTTTTAATTTGTAAAAACTACAGAGAGAAGAAATGACTGGCAATCAGTTCCGGAGCAGCCAGGGGGTCCCCAGGCGGGAGCTCAGACTCCCCTGTTAGTATAGGGAGTAACTGAATTTGGGACCAGTGAGGCTGAAGAATGGCGTTTCGATTTCCAAAGCCAGCAGTTCAACCCGGGGATATTTTAAGGAATCCAACAATAACCGAGGGCTCCAAAAAACCACCTCCCAAGGGCTGAGCATGCGGAGTGTGTAGCATTCACGCAGCTACAAGGCGCTGCCGTGTGGTGTGGGTGTGCGTGTGGGTGTCTGCACGCGTGTGCTCAGACACACAGGTGGAGGCAACCCAGAGTGTGCGCCTGACCGGGAGGCAGCTCACGAGTATGCACTCCCCCTCACTCTGAATGCGGGCTCCCCGCCTCTGGGGTATTTCCCAGCAGTGAAATAATTGGCAAACTCCCCAGAGAAAACATTCTCTCAGGAGTGGTGCCCTGCCGCCGACACACTAGTGAGAAGATGCTGTGTACTCTCAGGAATAACTTCACGAGTTCTGCTGGACACAAACCAGTTGAAAATGGCTTAGTTGTTAATGAAAATGTAAGTCTGTGCAAAGCTCTCACTCCAGTAGGATACACAGTGCTTCCGAAACACTGCTGCCCAGTCGAGGCGAGGTGTGCCAGACAAGGAAGGCAAGCTCTCCTCTAGGAGACGTCTGTTTTCTCTGCACCTCTCACGATCTCAGCTGTTCTTTGGGGGCAGCGACTTTCTGCCATCTGAAATGGGGTGCCTGACAGACAGCAGCGAGGCACATACCCTATGCTCTGCGGATTAAGCATTTACAAAAAATGCAGTGTCTACAGCACCGAAGTCAGACATCTGTCCTATATTTGCCGCAGGGTGCCAGGGGCATTGAAGAGCCTATGGCTGCAGCAGCCCAGAGAGCTGTGCCAAGCCAGCGAGCAGCCCACCTCGACAGCGGGCTAATGACTGCGCACACGGGCGCACTGGGCCCCTTCTCCATGAGGACTCTAGAGTCGTCTTGCGATGTGACGACTGTCTGACAGCACACTCGGAGGACGAAAAAGGTGCCTCTCTCCTGACAGTCTTATCATCTGGACACCTGGGCACGCTAGAAAGGCATTATCTATTTTGAAGATAATGAAATACGCAGCTTTAGGTCATACAGATACATACAAGTGTACATGCATGTTATCTTTTTGCATTAAAAAAGTGAATTATGTAATTCAAAACGCAGAGAGAAGAGGCAAAGATCACAGGGTCTTACGCAAATTAAGCTTGAGACCAAACGATGACAATCATGACTCATGAGCCAAATCCAGCTTGCCATGATTTCATAAATTTATTTTATTGGAACACAGCTACATTCCTTCATTTACATTTGGTCTATGCTTGTTTCCATTTTCAACAGCAGAACTGAGTAGCAGAGACTGTATGGCTCACAAAGTCTAAAATATTATCTGACCCTTACAGAAGTTTGCTGACCCAACACAGACACGTATGTCTGTCGTCACCATGATTTGAAAGAGCTGAAGTAACAGAAAATCACTTTCACCAATGTTGACTCAACCAGGGTTAAGTGCATTAAAATAGCTCCAAACCATGTTTGGTGACTCAAATATTCTGCTTAGAATGTGTGCAGCCAAAACCAGTTAACAATTATTCCTTACTTATTAACACGGTAATAAAATTTCTGTGTATAATTTATGGATAGATCTATGTAAAGAGTAGGTAAGACAAGCTCGCCAATTAGAAGGTAAGAAAACCTAAAGAAAAATAAGAACTCAAAAAACTGTAACTAGAAACTGTTACTCAGAACTTCGAAATAGTTTAGTCTATTTGTCTTTATACTTACAGCAGGGGGCATTAGTAAGACCCGTATCAGAGCAAAGCCAGCTTACAACCACAAACTTTTCCCATGAATTAGGTGCCAAGGTTTTTGGAATATAAAATAACCTGCACTTCTGTTAAGTCATTAATTTCTAATTAGTACTTAAAGTGATTCAATAAAAAGAATGCTCTTTATTTCTGAAGTAAATATTTTAGTCAAACTTGCATGACACATCAAGTATTCCTGATGGGTTTCCAAGACTTTAGTAACCAACAGCAACGATCGCTGTTAGTATGATACAGTAACACTTTGCTTAAAATATATTACAAACCATCTCTTTTCCTCTTTAACTTAAATGAAATATAAAATGAAGGATTTTATATCATGATTCACACTAGGAAACATTTAAAATGGTATGGACTACTTGTCTACCAAAGAAGCCAGTGGAATCGTAAAACGGGCAAGTGCCCAGCAGAGGTTGGCACGCCGGGCACTCTGTGTGTCCCCTCGTCCTCTGACTCGCTCATACATTCACGCGCAGAAGTCCAGGCTGAGGGAGAGGCTGCATAATGAAGACGGCAAGCACCATCTTTTATCAACAAAGACTTTGGCAATGGAGTGGAAAACAACACACTGAGGAGCAAAATCTTAAACTGCTTGGTTAAAATGTACCCAGTGAAGTCCCAGGTCACCCTAGATAACAGCAGAGAGAACCAGGGTCAGTATGCCACAAAAGGAACGTTCCTTCAACACCCAGGTCTCACTTTTACATATAAAATATAAACATCTACTCCAAGACAAGGACAAGTCCGTGTCAGGGACGTAGAACAGCAAATACCTGTGACCTAGAAAGGCAGAATCCTCTGACTGGGGACTGATTTTCCTGCAGACTTCTTTTTGGTTAGGGCCGCATTTCCTTGGCTTTACCAACTTTATACTGGTGAAATAAAAGGAAAATCTGCTTTGAACTCAACTGTGCTGCTGAAATAAAGAAACGTTTGCGAGAGAGGCGCCCTGCATCTCCACTGCTGCCCCTGCCAGGCACCACCACCAACCTGCTCTGCGAATTTGCACCAAACGCACAAAGCGATGTGTCTGTTCTTTGAGGACGCATCTAGAAAGGAGCACTTCTCGGCCTCTAAGTATTTGACCTGAATTGGCCTACAAAATGCAAGTGACTAGGAAGGACAGAAGAAAGAACTCTCTTGGAAACTAAACAGAGTATGAAAGGACTGGACTTGGAGGAAGTATGTATGAAAATTTCTAACAAAAATAAAACATGACACTGATAAGTCGACTGTAGCTGACTTTAATTGCCTTTGGTATTCAGAGAAGGAAAACAGAGGAAGCACTGTTACACAGCCCACCTGCAGGCCCCCTCACGCTCACTAGGAGGGGAGAGGGTGGAGCAGCCTCTTGACCCCCCTCAGGCCCTGCGTGGGCATCGGACTGGCCCACCGTGGGCTTCCTGGCCCCCGCCCCGAAAAGTATGACCGTGCCGGGGCTCGGTTCCATCTTTCCTTCCCTTGACAAGCTCTCTGGGGGGCGCGGACACGCGTCTATTCTGAGAGACAGTCGGCGCAGGCGGCCAGAGGCTGCGGAGTCTTTGCCGACGCATTTTTCACTCTGTGGAATGACGACGCGTAAGTGGTTTGTGCTCTTTTCAGGACTCGCGTCAATGCTTTCTTGGGAGCCAAATACTGTCCCTTTCCCTCCCAAAGTTACTATCATCTACCCTTCACATTTAAAATTTTTATTTTTTCAAGTAGTAAAAGATAATTACAGTGTCAAAACATGTGCTAACATGTAATGTTACTGAAGACTCAAGCGACCGACCAACCGACCGCACGTCCTCTCCCCCGTCCTGAACACGAGGGTGGTGGCCGCGGCTGGGTCACTGCTGTGCCTGAGCAGCGTCTGGCCACTGGCGGTGTGAGATGCTCACCTCAGAAAATCTTTAATTATATTAATTTATTAAATCTTTCCCCGATTTAAACCTACTACATGCTAATAAAAGGTTAAAAATAAAAGCTATCAAAATAATAGTAAATAAGCCACTGGAATTCCAAAGTGGGCTTCCTGGCATACTGGTTCATGAACTCTTCAAATTCAGAGTCAACACTAGGCTAATTAAACGACTCCCAGCTTTTATTGCCCACGGAAGCTGCATGTATTAAGTGTAAAGAAGAAAAACACATCTTGTACTGAGACAAAAACTCAAGGGACAGAACATGTATACAGTGTTAGATATTTATCTTACAATAGAATTCTTGATAAAATTTAAGTCTTCCACCAAAATATAAAGAAATAGCAGTTTCTTTAAAAATAATATTGTAAAATTTACCGATGGTGAGAAAGTCCTTCAGATAGACCCAAATTTAGTGTAATATGCTCAATTATACCAATCTTTTATCACTAAAAATTATTTTGAAGCATTGTGATTCTTTGGATTTCTATAAATATTCTTGGAGAAAATAATAGCTGAATTTATTTTCTACATAAAATATTTGTGAAAAGCTCACTCATCTGATAATAAATAAGGGATCTCCTGTCCCCATTCCAGATAGAATATTTAAGGAAGTTTCACTGTATTTTATTTTTTATTTAATGTTATAAAAGTAATTTGGCTCATCAAGGTAAATTGAGAGTTGCATACAGTACAGTGAATTCTGCCAAGCCACATAAATAAAGTGGTACACGGAGGGGCGCTACTAATTTATAACGCGGTTAAAGTGGACACAATTTACTCGGTAGATCTGCCGATCTGGAAAAATAATCTCCTAGCAGCAAGCCCAGGCCTGTGTGTCAGAACAGGCCTCCAGGCCAGTGGGCTGCCCGTGTCCCCTCCGGTCATGCTCCCCAGCCGACCCAAGGACATGCGCAGAGCCCCTGGCTCGGCCTGCTCGGAGGGGCGGCTCTGCGGCGGTTCCAGAGGCTCCCCATGGAGATGAGGCCGGAAGAGTCTTCTCTGGCAGGTCATGCCCCAGAGACGGAATCTGCCCAGGTATGCGGTGGGGCGGCCCGCGGCGCCAGGCTGGTCACCCGGGCCTTGGAGAGCCGGCGGGGAGGGGCTGCTCCTGCCTGTGCCGGGACTTCCTGCTCTGCGCGGCTGTCCCCTCTTCTGCTCGTTTACTTCAGTTCATTCCATTATTAGAAATGGAGAGAAAGGGAGCAAACGCGTGAATATCTGAAAGCCGATTTGAAAGCTGCTCCACGGGAGGACACGGACACACCCTCGGGCGAAAGGCCACCTGCAGCTTCTGTCCCGCCGCTGGGCTCACTCCCAGGCGGCCTGGCCTCCAGCTCCAGGGCGCTTTAAGAATAATGTAGTCGGAGCAGGCATAATTTTTCATGTGACAATCTCATGAAGAATCAAAGAACATCAAGTCTCTGTCTTACACATACCAGATTATGTTTTGGTCAGGTATAAAATGGAATCATTTCAAAGGTGATGTATCTACAAGCGGAAAAGTTCCATGGGGAAGAGTCACGTTTCACCCTGCAAAGTTGACCAAGAGGTCCAAGTCTTCCAAAGCCCCTCTCCAGACTAATTTCTGTAGTGGTCCATGTAAACAAAACACAGGAGAAAATGGTCTTTCTGGAGCCGCTTTCATCGAACAGCAGGATTTCCTGAAAGTGTGGCGTTGGCTAAATGTAACACGGGCAGAGGGTGAGCCTCTGTGTTGAACACCCAGTGGTCTAAAGGTAAAAGGTCATCACCAGAGAACAGCAGGTATAAATATCTGAAAATAAGAGAGAGGGGAAAAGAGCTTCAATTAGAATTCAATGAGGTCATCAAGTGGCTCAGTTACAACAACATCAGAGGAAACAAATTATTATTTTGAAGTTTCATGTAAAACATGTAAGAAAATGAACTCCAGTCACTGACATGATCCAAAATACACGAAGAAAATCCAGTAAGATGGAAAGAGCTTTAAGAAAATTCAGTAGGACTGCTGAAATAAGACAGATGTTTTAAAACTCTGCACACCGATCAAAGTACAGAAAACAATGATGTTATTAAAACAGTGGCATAAAATAAATTCATCGTTCTCAAAGGCATTCTTTTAAAGACCATGCACAGTGTCAGTCATGTTCTACTGACTCACAGAGCTCACAGTAGAGCCTGACATTAGTAACACTTCCTGGTGAGCACTGACAGCATAAGTGCACTGTTCTCGCAATCCAACTGACGTATACCAAAAACTTCAGCCGCGTTTCTAATTCTTGGAGCAGGTACCCAAGCTGCTAGCTGGAGCTGCCTTCAGGATCAGCAGTGTCACGGCAGGTTTACCGGCTTGTTAACGGCTTCTGAAGGGCAGTGACAACACTTAGAAGCAAGGGTCCCTGAAGTCTCCAGGAGCACCGTAAGTGGGGGTGGTGACTTAGAAATTGGAATGACAGAATTAATGCACCACTGATTCTTACCTGACTACCTATAATGCTGGGCAAATCCCAGTCTGAATTCTACCAGGGAGTCATGAAAGTGCGCATCAAAAAATCTAAATGATAGTAAAGTCTAATGAGAGAATATATATTATGAATATTATTTATATGCTTACATATGTTCAAGAAACTTCTAAGAGGCGACATCAATATTGAGTGAGAATGGATGAGAAGTGGACAGAAATTCTATTTTTCACTTTTTCTGTCTCATACAATTTATTTTGTCATAACCACATACTGGTGTGGGTTTTTTTGTTTGTTTGGGGGGTTTTTTGTAACTTTTAAGCTAAACTATATTAAACCCATTATTAGCCCTGATTTCTCAGGAGCTGCTCAGTACAGAGGAGATGCTTGCGTAATTCCTTTTACTACGACTAGTGCCGTGCTATGAATTCTGTGTAATTCAGGAAACATTCTGAGTGCGCACTCTAACGCAGACACTGAGCTGACACTGAGGGTAAGGCTCTTCTGTCAGAACTTGCGTGCTGGGAAGTACTGAGGAGGGATGAGTCCAGCAAGTGTGACTGGAGAGGGCGCAACATCTGAGGCAGGTCTGAAAAGGTAACAGGACTTCGTCAGGGTAAGTAAACGACAGGAGAAGTCCGTGCAGAATGGACAGCAAGAATGAAGACACACGAGTGAGAATGCAGAGGGCAGCTGGAGAACACAGAGGAGGAGAAGTGGCCGCGCTGGAGACGTGACTGGCAGGACACATGCAGCACTTCACCGAAGTGTAACGACTCAGTGTAACAGTAAAGAGTATCGACAGCGAGAGAAAATCATTATCTTGGTGCATGTAAAAGATAAAGATCTACAGTATATTTTCAAGCTATATGCCAGGACTGCCAGGAAGGTGAATGTTGCATTACTGCACTGATGAAAGCTCATGAGCACATTCTGAGTTACTAAATGTTTTGGCTACATCTTGAATGCAGTGTCCAGTCTAGAACCTGGGCTCATCCCAGAGAAGGCAACCTGACTCGTGTCACAGAAAGAAACAGGACAGAAGCATGAAGTTTTTAGCCTGGGACGTAACAACTATCTGTAAAAGAACACGAAGAAACCTCCCCAGAAGCAAAACTAAGCTCACTGAATGGAATTCACAGTACAGCAGATTTATCAAGTCATACAAGAAAGATCGTCCTAATAGCAGGAGCTTTTCAACTGATGAGCTTAACGAAAGACTATTTTACAAAATAAATGGCATGTTGTAAAAAGACGTTCAACACTGAGAATGTCGGTGTGTGGGACTAAGGGGAGGGTGGTGGTGTCTGCAGAACTGAACGACCTCTAAATTTTTTTGCAGCTCAAAAAATTTCCCTTGATTCCAGTCACAAAGACAGCAACTGAACTGGAGACAGAATACTGCTGCAGTTTGTAATTTTTTTTTCTGATTATAAAAGCAAAAGCAGAACAGTAAAAAATCAGTTAAACTAAACCAGGCTTTTCACATTTTAATGTTGTTGAAATATCTATCAAATGGTCATTTATAAGCTTTACATGTACATACACATGTGTGCACTTCCTGTTCCACTTCAGACTCGACCGTGAAGAGCCTGGAGTCACTACTGGCTCCATGACATCCCCTGCGTCTTACTGTCGCTATCAACTATTTAACTAGCCGCTAGTACTGTGCATATATTATTTAATACAACTCATTTCCATGACAGTCATAAACATCCTGACACATAAATAATTTCCCATAGTTCTGAATATTTCAGATTCTTGCCACAGTCTTATATATTTTTCAGGATTTTGCCATTACATCCAAAGTCTGAATTTTAAAAGACAGGCAGGAAAAGAGGCCACACACAAGCAAGACCCGTGGACACATGCGACATGACCTCCACCCCCAGAGATTTCCAGGCCAGTGAAAACAGCACACTGCGGTGCTAAGTTTGGTCTCAAGTGTATGGGATTTCTTTTTCTTTTAATAAGAAATGTATTTAAAATACTGCATTTCCAACTAATGAGGTTTCTTTTAGCCAAAAACTACTTCAAATATAGAGGCACAGAACTGAGCTGAGATTCGATGCTTAACTAGATCTAGATTAACTGGTGCAGACACTGAGGTACAGATATAAAATAACATGCTCTCTTGTCAAAGGTTTTGTTAAGAGGAAATGATTTATGATAGTAAATGGTACAAAGCGACAGAACTAACAAGAATCCAAACAAAGATACTCTTTCAACGACTTAAGGGCAACTGCTAGAAAATGCTCCCAGAACTCCTGGTGCTCCACTTGCTACAATGCTTGGAATTCGTCAAACTAATGGGGATTCTGATCATAGCGCTAATAAAACGACAATTCTTGGAGGGAACAAAGCCAGATCAAAGAATGTATTTCTTTCTGCAGGAGAAACATGGAGAGGGTTATTATTTACCAATTTTTGTAATAAAATCTAGATCCCAAATGAAAGTCTTGAAGCAATTTCTTATCAACAGAAACTATTCCGTTTTTACTTTTTCTTGCATAATTCCACTCCTCACCTAACAGAAAGTAGGTGCAGTACTAATATCTACCACTAATACTACATGAAAACCTGCTGCTGCCTGTATCTACTCCTAAATGATCTCCAGAGTCTGTTCATCTGGACTAACTGTCCTCTCAACCCCCCTTCGCTGGCCCTCTATATCCACACCTTTCCTTTTGGTTTAGACTCAGTTCTGATGAAGCATATAGACTTCACTGAGAAGTCCATGTAGAAAGTACCTTTGAAACCTTGCCTGGCCAAAGACTTAGAATTATAAGCTGGAATTAATTTTTTTCATAATTTAGAGTGAATGCCAATGCTTCTAGCTGTCACTGTTACTGAGAAGTCTGAGGTCATTCTGATTACAGATCATTTTTTCACTTTTATTTCCTCTCCCCTTGGAAGTTATTAGATCTGTCCTTTACCCCAAGGATTCTGAATTTCACAGCACTGACCCACACAGAAACATGTGAGGATCTTAAAATGAAAAGCATCCAAACCCCATATATTGTGAATCATTTAAAGGGTAACAATCTATGCCACCTCAAAGTTCAGAACATGCAATTCCAAAACATGCCACGTTGGTAAACGAATTTATTCTAAGCTGTTTGTGCTTGAAAAACAACATATGAAAGGAGAAGCCTTTTCTGAATTCACCCCTTTTTTCCTACAGACAATTCTCTTCAAACAGAACTTGCTGTCAATACATTCCTTCCCCAGAAATTCCATTGATCATGGAAGACAGAATCTTATTACAGGAGAGGAGACTGGAAGTCATCATCACAAACCGTGTCATAAATTCTCCTATCCCCTGTCTAATCTACTATGTTTAAGATGCACCTTTTTTGTAAAAGAAGCATTTATTCTTCACTACTGGCCGACATCCCCCTGTCCCTATGAAAATGGTGTTTAAGCCTGAAGTGTAAGTCACTTCTTTGAGGTACTCAGTTTTTCCCTGGATACCTTCCATGTAATCATAGAGTAAATGTACTATTTTTTTTTTTAAATAAACGTCAAAAACTGCAATATGCATGAGGAACATGCACAATCTTGTATGTCTACAGCTTGATAAATACTCCTAACTCAAAACTGTCAAACTAACATGGACCAAGGAGGCTGGAACCTGTGGCCTGCTGGTCTGGCTTCACCACTGGGGCTGAGTGAGAACGTGGATATTGTGTTGAGAGTAGCTCATGTATCAGCAGCTCTATTTTTCTTGTAGACTACTCAATTTTTCTAGAAAGGAAGCCTCCAATCTCCTGACTGCTTTCAGGTGGGGCTAGTCACTGGAGACGCCACATCTGGGGTCTCCATGATTTGACCTCTTCAGTCAAAAAAATCTCTTCTCTCATTCACGGTGGAGATAAGGCAGGGGCAGGTTTGGGGGCTAACTACTCCCTTCTTAAATCTTAGTTTTCAGTCTTACCTGTGCCTTGGTCTTTGGTCTTTCCCACGCAGTCATCCATTGGCTTTAAATTACTTCTCCTGCCACAGGTACTTAGCTTTCTCTACTGTTTTCCATATGTTTTAAAAATGTGCTGGCATCTCCTATGTACTGTTGATTTCTTTTTCATTCTTTTGTCCTTATCTCTTTATACGTTCTTAGCCCCCCAAACTCAAACTCATTTCAATGGCTTTCGATAAAATAGAGTATAAATGCAGGAGTTCATTCTGCCAAGCTATGCTTGACCCTCCTTTCTTTGTGAGACGTAGGCACCTTCGAAGGATCAGACATATGTCTTAGGTCTCTTCTTCATCAGAATCTTTCTGAATTCTGGATCTATATTTGTAAATGGCTCTTGGGAGCACAGGTCAAAATAACTCATTAACTTTTCTGGAAATCTATTTCTTCTTGTAACTTGGTGTCATAATCCTTAATGTTATCCACGCTGGAAAATGAGTATTATCTCTGATTCTTTCTCCTTATTGAATCTCCATATATCTAATAAGATAATAAGGCTTGTCAATTCCACCACTAGAGCTCTTATTTCATTCTTAATATTCCACTGTCTGCATTAGCGGTACTCCCCTGAATTCCAGTTCACTGCATTATTGCTACTGTACGGTTTGAACGTCCCCACTTTCATGAAACCTTCCTTTCAGGTTAAGTAAACTCTTCCTCCCTTAAATGACCTTGCAATTTTGTTAACATTTCCTTTGTGCATTTAATATATTTAGCATTTCTTGCAAATCTGTGTATTTGATTCCATTTATTACAGTGTAAGGGTTTTAAGGAAACTACTTGAAGGAACCCACTTCCAAGCTTACACGGTACGTAATTTTTGTTGTGCCATCGGTATGTAAGGTAAATGAGTGAATGAATTTAGCACTAATGATGGAAACAGAAGAAACAGAAAATGTGCATCAACAGCCATAGCTATAGCATATCTATAGTGCAGCATCTAGGACAATGTGAAAAACTAAAATGACTGTCGTCTTAGGTTAAGAACACAGACTTTTCAATTTTGCCACTGCCAACCCATTTCTGGCGGCAAAAACACATGGATTGTTTCCTTTTAATGAATTCATAATAAAATTACCATTATTCAGCTTCTGACAAAACTTTATTTCACTGATTAGAGAAAGATAGAAACTTTTAACTATAATCACTGAAATGTCTTGATCCAATGGCAGTTTAACATTATGCCATTATTTTTTATAATGAGTAAGTCACTTAATGTGTTTCTGCCTCTTTTAGAACATCACCGAAGGTATTTGTCATTACGTTTTATGTTAAATCATATGAAATTGCCAGTAATCAACTGTTTTGATTTTTTAAAAGGGTAATTTCACATGGTTTACCTAATAGTACATTAAAAAAAAATGTGCTATACAAATTAAAGCGCCTCTTAGCACTAACAAAACACTTCGTCTCATCTGTCTGTAAAATACTCCCCTCCCCCAAGATGACGAGACAGGGCAGGAGACAAGTCCTCTTGCTTCAGCTGCCAGGCAGCTCGGTGCGGAAGGCTGCGCTCACTCACCGGCGACCACTGGCCAAGCCCGGAACTGTTAACAGTTATTCATGTACATCCTTTGAGCCTCACCTTTTTCACTGTGTGAATCCAAATGCAAACTTTTTTTTTTTTTTTCTGAATGTGAATTAGTACTACAGCAATTATACACATAAAAATTACTAGTTACCTAGAGGGCTATGTTGAGAAAGGTATGACAGAACTTGGCAGGAAAAGTCCCAAGGCCAACTGGGGCCATCCCCATGCATACTGGACACACAATGGCAGCCCAAGGCCAAGTGCTCAGGTGCACAAAGCCAGGGCTGATTCAGTGTCACTAGCGATGAAGGAACTGCGGGAGCCAATGTGCCGGAGGCAGCTCGCAGCTAAACTCAGGAACAAGAGGGGCACTCATCAGTAAGAGGGGTGAGGGCATGGCTGTCAGAGCCAATTAAGAATGAAATAGATAATAAAAGGCAAAGGTAGATTTTACACACAGGTAGATGAATATTTGAATATAGATTAGTTTAGTTTAAGGCTGGAGTGTGTAAGTAAAATAAATGAAGTTAGAAATGAATGAACCATTTTAGCTGAAGAGAGTGGCATGAAGAACAGAGCGTCTCATTTAAAGGGGACTAAACAGACCAGGAAACCAAATACAACAAATGATCCTTTCCTGGCCCTGGGCTGCGGTTGCTAAGTTACATTATGAGAGAAACTGAGGACTTTCGGCCTGGACCACCTGTCAGACACTAGCACTGCTGCACAAAGTTTCCCAAAGGTGATGACTGCCCTGTGATCATGCACGATCGTGCCTTTTCTTGACGCCATGTGCGAGACCCTGCCCTGCCCAGCAGTAAATGCACTGACGTGCCGGCGGGTGCGCGCACGTGCACACTTCACACGTGGAGGCCGCGCGGAGCGCTCAGGGCAGTCACCACAGCAGGTTCCAGTGAAGACACAAGTACTCACTGTACTTGTAATTTCTCTCTCTAAAAGATAAAAGATCTTGGGCCCTCCCTGGTGGCACAACATGTTAGGACACAGCACTGCATGCTGGCCGCAGCCCCTTCAGTGCGAGTTCCATCCGCGGCCCGGAGCTGACCCACAGGGCCCGGCAGCCCTCTCCTGTCTCCCCGCTGCTCCCCTCAGCAGTGGACTTCAGAAGATGGTCTGTTCTGCTCCCCACTCTGTCTCTGGGGAAGCCTCTCACCACCCCTGCACCCCTGGCCTGTATCCCAGTTCTATATGCACAAATAAATAAATCTTTAAAATAAAGGTAAAAGATCCCACCATATTTGGGTGAAATCCCAGTGTACGGGTGCGAAAACTAAGAGCAAAGGGGCACACTTGGCTCGCAGAGGGCAGGCTCACCGCTAACGTTGTTGTGGGCTCAGGCAGCGGCCGGAGCGCTCACCTGCCCACACTGTGCTGCGCCTACTGACAAAAGGGAGCCAATACCAGGAGAGACGGGCGGGGAGCTGACAACTGCACACATCTCTTAAGCCATCTCAGCGTGGTAAAGGCCTGGGTGAGGATCAACTGCCCGTATGGAAAGGAAAGGGCAAAATAAAGAAATGACATAATAAAAATGATAAAAACTCACGACATAGTTATAAGAAGGAAAACCACAACTGCATAATAAGCAGGTTGAAAGAGTACTAAGGATAGTAACAGAAAAATTGGACTAGAGCAGCCACTTCGGAAATGGAATGCTGAGACAGACATTGCCATTTTCCAGTTAAGATTCACAGAATGCAAACTCCAGGAGGGTAGAAATCTTTGTCCTTTTTATCTATTGATATATATCTACCCTGTGTGACCTAAAGAAGGTCTGAAAATATTTTTTCATTTTTGAACAAGAGGTTTTGTTTATAAGCCATTCAGATGCAAATATACAGAAAATAAAAACAGGATAGAAGATTTTCACTTTCTACATCTTTAGGGACAGGGACATATTTAAGGTCTCTACCTCCTTCTGGGTTAATCCAAGATATCAAGGTTACTTTCAGACAAACCCAAATAAAGTTATCGTTTTTCTTTCCCTAGTTCCCCTTATGTATCTTCCTCATGGGAAGATGCTGGCTTTGCTTATAATCGCCTGCCGCCCTCACGAACCACCACCCCTAACAGGTTCCACTGACTACAGCAGAGTTCAGATGTGTTCTCAGAACCAGCATCAAAAGCAGGAGCTGTCGGAAATGCAAATTCTTAGATCCCACCCTAGATCTACTGAATTAGAAACTCTAGATGGCCCAGTTATTTGGATTTTAGGAAGATAATTCTAATGTATACTAATGTATACTAAGGAGATAAGGATAAAATAAAGGTACTAAAGTCTTCATTGATAAAATATCTACCTCATAGTTTAAGTCATTAATGAGATGCCAATAATTATTTAAGCCCCAATCACTTAAAAAAAGACTTCCAATAAAATTTAGTATATCACATACCCGTAATTCATCATGCACTCATCCATCAGACAGCAAAGCCAGGCTACAAAAGAACACGGCTCTACTTACTTCAGTGTTTCAGCAAGAAAGAAGCTCTGCTGAACATCGTCATGCGTAGGGGTAGAGGAGTACACATCCTTCACCCCGGAAAACCCGCTACTGACTCGGCAATACTTTTCAATAGCCTGTGGGAGAGACAGACCAGAGTCAATTCCACAGAATTTCAAGCTTAGAAGGACATGCAAAGAAAACTATAATCAGAAGCTCAGGATTTATACAACAACTTTATGGTTTAAGAGTAAGATTTCTTATCTCACACTATCTCCTCCTACTAGAAAAATTAACTGAGGTATCTGTTTCCTGCAGAATTTCTCCCTCATCAAAAACAATCATTTATGACACCTTATGTTCTCCTCACTTAGGAGCCAAAATCACATTAAATTAGAGATCTGTATAGCACATTGAAGCCTCATTAATTCTGGTAACTCAAGTTGTAGGTCAATTTGAATGAAAAATTTTAAGTGTAGTATTTTCATTTCCAAGGATAAACAAAAATCCAAAACATTCTTAGGGGCCCTCCCAGGTAGCCCAGCAGGTTAAAGCACAGCACTAAGAAGTTAAAGCCACCTGAGCATAAGTTCAATCCCTGTCCCGGAGGTGATCTACGTGGCGCTGCAGACCTCTCCTGACCCACCCGCTGCTCCCCTCAGCAGTGTTTGTCAGTCTGCCTGTTCTCGACACTCTGTCTCTGGTGAATCCTCTCACCACCCCTGCACCTCTGGCCTGTACCCCAGTTCTGTCTGCATAAATAAATCTTTATGAACACACACACACATAAATCTCTTAGAAGCTCTGCACAGTGAAAGCAGTGAAAGTCAACACTGATGGCGAGCACCCCACCAGAGGCCAGATCCTTCACACCACAGTCCTGTGACTAAGTCATTAGGGGTGGGGTTCCCTGTGGCAGCAAGTGCCCGCCCACATACCTACCTCGACAATTTCAGAATCAAGTCAGTAAGTACGAAGCATTCACCACATGCTGAAGGCTGCATGTACACTGACTTTTTAATATCCAAACCCTCCCAAGGTCATCTTAGTAACTTCACCTGCAGTTTTGAAAACTGAGGCAGAGCTTCATCTACATGCTGAGTGGGAGCTATGAATCTTAGCTTGTACCTTTGTGCATCATGAACATGCCTAAATAAAATATCCTGGGTCAGGTGGACTCTCTTCATAATCCCGGTTTTAGTTCAAAGCAACTATACATCCTGGAGGTGTGTCACACTCCAGAATTAAGTCAATGACAAAAAGCTGGAAGCACAGGTGCTTCTTCCCAGCCCTGCGATACTGCTGAACTAAGCATTAACAGCGAAGTGTGGCTACTTAACTGGTCATCACTGCCCGGGCATTTTGTTCCTAGTCTTACCACTGTGCCATTTGTCTGACCTTCTAGAAAAGCTAATTAACATGGAAGTGTTTGTTTAAGTTGTTCATTTTCATATAGCTCTGTTTTGATTATAGCTGGGTTTTAAGTCTTCTCACCAAAAGGTTCAGTACTTTAACTATCTTAAACGGAATTTGACTGTAAGAGCTTTTGAACACTATGTTCTTCACCACGACTGTGTATCTTTCCCACTGTGGAGTTACAAAGAATTTTAAGGACACTGAAAAAACAGCTGGGAGGCATGACTGCTCTTTAAGTCATTTACAGTTTGTGTTGAAGATGAGTCTTCAAGCATAATAGGCTCAAATTTGCAGTCTGAAGATGGAAATGGAATAGGAATAAGTTATAGAAACATAAAATATCACTAATCACTATTCTCTCTCAGCCTTCTTCCCTCTACTTTCTTCATATCCAAGAGAGGTGGCCAGTGGGGGTTGGGGGTGCAGAGTTTCACTAGCAGCATCAGTGAAGGCTGTGTCGGGTCCTGTACTATGTGACCACCACCTTCATAATTGGTGAGTCTTACTGCTAAATGCTGTAAGGACTAGCTGGGTCTGAATGATAAATGATACCTGTGGGTCACACACAGACCCTCTTATCTGCAGGGTATACATTGTCTAGGGGTGGCTAAAACAGTATCAAGCTTTGATACTTTTTTTGTGCGTGTACATAAACATACTTGTGATAGAGTATAATTCATAAATTAGGTACAATAAGAGATTAACAACAAAGTAAAACAAATATAATGCACTGTAATAAAAGTTATATGAATGTTCTCTCTCTCAAAATATCTGACTGTAAACAGTATTTTGGACTGTAAGTAACTGAAACCCTGGAAAGCAAAACAGTGGGTGATGAGGCCATGTTGTATCTTAGATTACCACGGGGCCCTCAAGACCTGCCTCCTGGTGAGAAGGGCAGGTCCTTCTGCTGCCATTCTCACTGAAAATCCTGTTCATCCCTCCTCTCCTTGAAACACCTTAGTCATTCTGCAAAGGTTCTTAAAGCCAGGGAGATACACTCTTGTGAAAAGACTGGTGATTTTCTTCTTCCGCAGGTAGAAAGCAGGAAGGGGCTCTAAAAAAACCACTATTTTATGAAAAAACCACTGGCTTCTTTTACTTATTAATCATTTAAAAGTCCTCATTTCAAGCAGATCTTTTTTCCTAGATTGAAAATGCTGCCCATGTGCAATAGATGTCTGACACACTTAAGCAAGACTGTGTGTGTGCAGTCTTTTAACCTAAAAAAATGACATCTTGTGATTCATGAAGGAATTACTCAGAACACAAGCTGACGTGAATGGGGGTAATCTACACAGACCGTGAGCTGGGAGGTTTTACAATGACCTACTTCTTTTTCAGAAGTTAAGCATTGAGGCAAAGACACTGTATTAACAGTGAAAACTGTAAATGACTCCTCTGTTCAGTGAGAGTGGCCAAGTGTTTGTAAGATAACAGTTGAACAGAGAACTATTCCAAGGGTCCTGAGGATCACCTTGGCACTTCCCACCAGAGCATGAAAGCAGAGCCCTGCAGGGGCGAGGGCGCAAGGACAGCGCGCTGGACCGGACACTCGTGCATGAAGAGGTATTTACCAGTGCTGCTTCCCAGCCCCACTGCCTGTATCTTGGGTCATGAGTAAATCGCCACAGGTACCAATAGGTTTCAATTACTTCTGGGCGGAGGATGTAATACTTTTCAGCCTGCCGGACCGCCACAGCCTCCACTGCACCATCAAACTTGAATGATTCAGGACCAAGTTTTAATGCTGTAATGTGGCAAAAAAAAAAAAAAAAAATTAAATGAGGATAATAGACAATCTGTGTTTGCCAGAGTTCCTTTCTTCCTTGAAAGAATGAAGTATAAAGTTATTTTTGTCATTTGTTTTACCTTAACTGCTGTTTTGCAAAATCAGTATTTGAAAAGACTCATATTGGTTTACTTGTAATAGACTTATAATACATATATTTTCCTAACATGAAGTATTTCCCATAAATGACGTACATCAACATACTTCTAAGCCTATGCTAAACTGACAAGAATATTGTAATCTATTGGAAACAAGTGTAAAACCAACATAAGCACATTTCATATTCTATTTTCTTCTAAAACAAATCAGTATAGATAACTATTTGTGCAGAATTATTTTTTAAAAAGACAATTTGAAAGTCGTTTCAAAATAATACATATATAAAAAACATTTAAAAGCTCAGATATTTAATTATATCTGACTGTAGATAATAACCCTTTTCAAAGCAAACAACAGTATAAAAGGAACAACATATTTCAAAATTTAAAAATAAATTCCCTGCTCTTAAGTCTCTGTATATAAAGCACAGAAGAGGTGCAAATTGCCAGTCACCAAGAATTTCATCAATAATTTTACCCACTTGCCAGCTTGAATAAAACAAGGCCACTACATATATTTTACAAAAGTGCAACAATTCCTTGAATAGGACTTGCATTCAGGCTGGAATAAAGCATTTAATCACAATTAAATTTCTTTTAATTGTAGAAACACTAGGGTTCTCTCCATTAGGTATCGCCACTGAAGATAACCTCTTTCCAATCCCGTCGGTACGCTAAGCCTGCGGAATACACCAAGGGCCTCTGGCCCTGGGATGCGGGTACCACTTTCAGCTGGTACCTTTCTTTATTTAGCTATGCTTTAATACATGTATGTATCTTTCACCACCAATTTTTGTAAGAATCATACTCACATTACAGATAAGGACTCTGAAGCCCAGAAATACTACATATTTGCCTAAAGCAGACATCAGAGGGCATTTTTAGAGAAAGGCACACAAACAACTCACAACTTGGTAACAAAACAAATTAGTCATCACTGAGATACCAATTACACATTCAATATTACTACTATTTCTTCTGTCATTCTTACTTTCACAAGAGGATAGGTGAGACATCCTCTAAGTCCGTCAACTCTGTGCTCTTTTAAGTAACTGGTTTCATAGATGGTGGAATGAATGGCCAAAATTCTTTAAAAAGGGCAAATGTATATCTTACATATCCTCAAATATCCTACCTCTTATCTTTAAAATAATTACTACAAAACCCTTATTAACAAAACCAGTAACAGCTATCAGAAAAAAAATTTTTTAAATGATGCAGAACACATTTCCAGAATTAAAATTTAAGTTCTTAAGAAGATGATTTATTGTGTTAGAATAAACTGATCAACTGTTTTCCTTCTAATTCCTAGATATAGTTTTAACTCAAGAGGTTCTTTTAGCTAGTAACTTGCTTTACTAACAGTCTTACCAGTTCTGTCATAGGATTCATGACATGTATGTGCAATTTCGGCGCCTAGCTCTAAGTAATGGCCAGCTTTATCTGTTTTGGAACCATCCGCTCCTAGTGCAAACATGCCCCCAGCAAAGCAAGCCAAATGCCCCATCTTCTTTTCCAAGTGCCCATTCTTCCATTCTCCAATAAAGGTGAGGCCTCCACGGGACTTCTTAATAAGGTGTTTTTCTATAGCCTACAAGAAAAAGGAAGTACTTCAGATTTAAAAAGCAAACTATGTTTAAGCTTATTATATCTTTTTGGCTACTGTTAAACCTTGATAATAGGATCTCTTGAAAAAGAGTAACTTTCCCCAACTGGACACTTAGTTTCTAATATGTAAATTCTTGAGTGAGTAATCAAGTTGCATCTAACCTTGAAGAAATACTCCACAGTCAATATGACAAGGTGGGAGAGGGGAGACCTTTTAAGTTCACACTACCCATTTTAAGATTTTTTAAATTTTTGAGGTAACTGGCATTCATAATAGCCACTGGAGATCATGATGGCAAGGTAGAACTAGCTTATACCTTGCTAATTGAATTTCTTTTCATACAACAGAAACTGAGTAGGAAAAAATTCTAAGTTAATCAGAAAAATACGACTTTGATAGTTAAAATGATTTCTATTTTTCTATGTATCACTAACTATAATTTTTTCAATGTCCAATTAACTTAAAAAGGTACAATTGGGCGAAACATCTCATGGTATAAAGCTTAAAAGACTAGCTGGAAGTTCAGCCTAGCTTCTGGGTCCTTTCCTTGGCAAACTCAGGCACTAGTTTTGGGAGCTGTGCCCATGACCGGGGTGGCCACGTGACTAACAAAGTTTACCTGCCTGAAATGTCCGTTTACTCAAAAATGTGTGAGGGATAAAGTATTTTATATTAAACTGGAATACGACATGAAGTAGAATTCAACATTGAATGTTAAGATGAGATTTTTAAGAGATTTGTTCCTCTGAACTGAAGCTCTCGGACTATTAAGAGAGGTTATGAATTAAATCTCCACCTTTAGAAATACTTTTTGGAAAAGTATAAGAAATTGCTTTAGCTCACTTAGAAGGCACTATATGACTAGCTACTATACTTCTCTGACAATAAAGGAGTTAAGGACTAATCCACATTTTTATCATGTGTTATTTTCTGATTTGTTCAGTAACTATCACCTTTGGAAAAACTTACTCTGTATATTTTACAATAATAATGCAAGTTTTGCTGAACTACAGGGACTTCGCCGTATTTATTGTCTTACCCTCCACAATGTCTGTATGTGTAGTACAGACTCAAAAATGTTAAATTAATAAAACTTTCTATAAATAAGCCGTATTCTTAGTAACTCCTTGATCTACTGGGGAATAGAAGGTGATCGATAAGGAACTACCATTGGATTTCAAGCTTTGTATTTTTTTTTTTCTTATTTAACCATAACACTACGAAGCACAAAAGAAAGGCTCAGTTTTACAGCTGCAGAGACAATGACGATCTTTGCGCCCTCATGGCCCACAGCAAGGCTGCTGCACGCAAAGCACTCACAAACACCTCCAGAATGACAGCCGCACTTGGGTTCCAATCTCTGCGTATTTCTGTGATTTCTGGCTTTTTTTTTTTTAACATTAATCTTACTTTGTTAATAATTAGAAGATATCCAAATATATTTTAAAGAATTTACTAGAAATAAAGTAAAAGGTGGGTACCAATGTGGGTTTTTAACTAGTAATTCAATTATTGAGCCCTGAAATGTCCTATACGGCTCTTGTGTGTCTATAAAAATACAAGGAATGTCTAAAAGTCCAATTTATATAAATGCTAAACTACTTAATGGCAGGTAAGAGTAATATTATTGTTCTTTTATTAAAAAGTGTTAAAGAAATCTTTACAAATTTGACACTATTAGTTATGTTTTTGCTTCACTATTTTAAAAATGGAAGACTCAATATAAACTTGATCAGGAAGTAAAACGTTAATGATACACATTTCTTTTTTAAGATTTGTTTATTTATACATACAGACCTGGGGTACAGGCCAGAGGTGTGGAGGGTGAGAGGAATCGCCAGAGACAGAGTGGGGAGCAGAACAGGCCGAGTAATGAAGTACACTGCTGAGGGGAGCAGCGGGCGGGTCAGGAGAGGTCTGCCGCGCCCTGTGGTCACCTCCTGGGGCGGGGATCAATCTCATGCTGAAGAGGCTTTAGCTTCCTAGTGCTGTGCTTTAACCCACTGAAACCACCAGGGAGGGCCTGATACACATGTTTTTAAAAAAGAAGCTAAGATGTAGGAGCCAGGAATAAGGGTCCTCTAAGTTTACAGGGGAGGATGAGATGGGAAGGGACTCACTGAACTGTTTCTTCAGAAAGGCAGATTTTTGATTATGATTTATCGCAATTAGACTAGAGTTATCTTTCTTCTCTCTTCCTTAATTCCATGTCAAATGTAGATTCTTAAAACATATTAACACATAGATGATTCACGAAAAATAATTTGAGATTAATTTTCAAAACCGGTATCATGCTTGTTTTGCACATAGTTAAGAAATGACAAATATAATGTTCCTTTTCCATTAGGAAGACTTAGACAGAGTGAAGCAAAAATAATGTTTTTTTTTTACAAATAAGCAGCCAACTATGAAGAAAAAATGATTACGTGGCGTATGATGAAACTTTCTCAAATTATCAGTCATTCATTTATCAAATATTTACTGAAGGCCTGTTCTGTGTCAGGTCTTGTGCCAGTGGCAATGATCAGCAAACCAGTCTGCCCCTGACGAGCACACAGCCTGCTGGGAAGGACTGAGCACTCTGCCAACACTGACTCTGATGCCTTTACATTCTGCCCAGATGATTTCTCCAGGATGACAAAGTATCTAGGTGAATGAAACTGCAACAGTTTTAAATTGTAATACTTTATAAAGAATGTTATAAGCCAATATAGATTCTTGGTTACATGTCCATAGCTGAAGTTCTTAGTTAACACAATTCCTCAGAACACTTCTATAGAATGCCTGCAATGGGCATGGGCAAAGAGCTACATGCCACAGAGCTGTCTGCCTCCTGTACGTCTGTATAAGCAACTTAGAGGGATACAGTGCCCTAAAAAGTAAGTAAGGGCTAAAATGGGTAATAAGATACTTGGTTCAATTTAAAGACAAACAATACTTATGACTCAGAATAATTATCACTGACTATAGTTAGGATGGTATTATTTACAAAATACAGTATTTTTAAAAAATAAATGACTTAGAAGACATGGGCTTCCATTGGATCAGAAAGAAAAGAAACTTACTAATTGCTTGATACACTTTTCTCTCTCAGTGTGTGCAGGAAATACCACATGAAAGCGTTTTCAAGAAGGAGACTTGCTCCTTCTTGAAAATGTCTCGGCACGGGGTATGAAACTACAGATCAGAGGTTGAGAGAACAAGTTCTCAAGTTAGACTGTGCAGTCATCCGCCTGGAAGTCCTCATGGGCAGCATGGCCATTAAAGATCAAGTCGCCACATGTGCGCAAAAGGGCTGGGCACTGGCAGCTTGTGGCTGCTCACCCCCAAGCCACTCGCTGTGCAGGGGAAGTGGGTCATCTGAAAGAAGACATGTTTGTGGAAATAGGTCTCTAAGTTCTTCCTGTCTTCTAGATAATACATTAAAATTAATTTTTCATAAATGTTACACTAAAATCTTTCAACAATTTCTTTAAAATGCTACAAAAAGGTAAACTAATAAGACTTTTATATTAAAATACTAACAAACTCTATAGTGAATGCAGCTGACAAAACAGAAGACGCTCCTCAGTCACCACCCAATACATTACACATTAAACATGTTGGCTAAAAAGTATGCCGACAACAATCACCTCAATAGCATCATCATACATCTTTCTTGCCTCATGGTCTGTTTTATCTGACATCAACCAGGCTTTCAGTAAGTATTCATAAAAACTGTCTCCCAGGCCACCGACTGAAGTGTGATCTGTAAAAGAGAAAAGAGAAGGCTGAGGTAAAGAGGACAGTTCAATAATGTTTAAAAATTTAAACTAGTATGTTTAAACCCACAAGTTTAAGAATTACATTGGCGTCCCCTGTTCCAGCAAGCTCGAACTCTGCCCACTGTACTCACTTTCCTGTGCACAGGCACCCCACCAGCTTCCTGCTGGGTGTGGGGTCTCGCACGCTTAGTCTTTCTCTTCAATCATAGAGCTTGCACATTCACATGCACAAACTTTCCCAGAACCGCAAATACTTACCCTCTGAATATAAATGGCTTGAGTTACACAAGCCATAATTACATACAAGAGATATATTTAAATGTGATGTTAGCCAAGGGATGCACACTCAGCCATTTTTCTATAGGATGCTTAATAGTAATTTCTGTGCTGTAGGTAGCAAAGTTTTAAAAATCTACAAGGCAAGAGAATACAAAATTTCTTGTATTTTATCATATTTATACAACTATCTGGGCTTTTTTTGTCCTGGTATGTTCTTATTCTAGCCCATCTATACTTATAACCCTACTCAATCTAGCACTGTAACTCCCAAGGCAACCACACTCCATCATCCCTGCTGCCCACCCATAAAACTACCTTAACACTTACATCCTCCCTGCATGAAAAGAAAAAATAATCATATTTCTTATAACCCTTGAATCATTCATCTGTTACCATCACTAGCTTTTCAAATTAAGGAGGAATGACTACTTCATGTTTTATGGGAACCACCACCTCTCTGCTCAGTGTAACATTGATATTATTAGCTCACAAAAATAAATCTGGGGTCAACCTAAGTTTGATTTTCTAGCACAAAACCTCAAACGAAACACAAAATGAAGGAGCCATAAAGGAAAAGGTTTATAGTGTCATATGATGTAGTAAGTCTGTAAGATGAGTGGGAAAAGATATGTACGGTTAATGCCCTACATAAAGAATTCTGTCAAATAAATAAGACAAATGTACATAGGACACACCCAAATAATTAACAAGAAAAACAAAGCTGAAACACACTCAAAAAAGTTCAACTCCACTAGTGACTGATTACAGGAAAGCAAATGTAGCAATGACATTCTACTCTATCTACTTAATCAACAAACATTTTTAAAAAGTGATAATGTTGAATGTTGATCAAGTTATTGGTCATGGTTGCTAGAAATGGAGGTTTGTAGTAGTTATCAAAATTTAACCAAAGGATCTAGTTCTTGAATTAAGTCTATATCTGCATAAATACACAAATACAGGAGTAGAAGAAAACAGTCCAACACAGTGCAGTTGCCATTAGTAAATAAGTAAGATGTCTTGTGTGGCTACCAGCATCATGGTATGAACAGCACAGCGAGCCCTCCGATAACAAAGGAGAATTGGGTGAATGTGTAAACTGCTACTGAAGGACACCTATTTACGCTGTTGAGTGGAGGGGGAGATAAGTTTCAGAATAATGATAGCACTAAAAAATTTTTGTATGTTTAAAAACGTTAGTGTACACACAGAAAAGTTTAAGACAACTGTCAATGATGAAAAATTCCATGGAAGGAGTCATTTAGTTTTTACTCTACACATTTATATATTATACAGGTATATACTATGCAGTCAGAATACATGTAACTTCTGTAATTTAGCAATCTTAAAAGTAGTAAGAGAGAAAGGTGCCAGTGTTCACTTAAGCAATGTCTGCTGATAGCTTAGTAATTCACTTCTACCTTATATAGGCTATGTCTCAAAAGCTCTTATTTCTCACTTTGTTCCTTGATAGTAAATATAGATTTGGATAAATTTTCACATACATATATATACCAACAGAAACCACCACCAAGATAAAAATACACAGCATTTCTAGCAAGCCCAAAGTCTTCACTCGCCATATGATCTCACAGTCCATACTCACCTCCAAGGGTGACCTCTCTATCCCATAGATTTACTCTCTATGGTTCACATAAAATGGTCATTTACTTCCAAATGAGTTGTTACTTCACTATCTCCTCTCTAAATATTATCTCCTAAATATTTAGAAGGAACCCACTGTTTTATGTACACTTTATTATTTTCTGACATTAAGTGATTAGGTAATAGAGAAGACACTTAGAGGAATGGAGGACAGAGCTATAATTTTAAGCTACAGATCTCAGGGAAAAAAATCAGTTAAGCTTCTAATAGCTTCCCAAACTCATTATACTTACATTTAAGAGTTTTATACGGGGAGTAATAGATAATGATAGATTTAGAGGGTAAATTACAATTAGATGTTATTTAAATATTTTATAATCATAAACAGTAACAGGGACTTGTAAAATATTAAACAATGTCAAATGCACAGCATGCACAAGGCTGGCCCCTCCCCCTACAATTGCCTGGTATGGAGTGATGACTAAGGCGGCCTTCTGCGCAGTGTCTGGTAGTGAATCCAAAGACACTGAGCTCATATTTGGAGGACCACTGCTTTAGAACAGCTGTATCAAAACATCTGTGACAAAATATCTACAGACAGTGCAATTATGTCAAAATGCCATGGATGACTCGGTGGATGATACCATTACTAGCTGTGCAGTATCACTGGGCTTCGTCAGTTGTGAGAAATGCTGTATTTTACTTGTGTTTACGTTTTAAAAATAACAGTCTTATATAAGCCTTTTTCCTCAGAACTTCTAGTTGCCTTCCTATTGTCCCTCATCTTTTACTTTTGCCATTTTTTGTTTCCTGGCCTCTCAAACACTTACATTAAGCCACCCCTCCCCCTCTTACTCTTCTGGAGACCTTCTCCCGTATATGGTTATTCTCTAAACACACCATACAGCTATCACCTGGAGGTTAAGACAATTATTTCCTCAATGTTATGCCTTAGTTTATACCACATTTACTGAATCATATTCTTTTAGAATATCCCAATAAAATCTATTTACAGTATCAGCAGACATACTGATTAAGCCATACTGTCTGAAATGTCTTTATTATTCTCATCCTCTCTTTTATTCTATGTGGGCACCAAATTCAACATTTGGCATCATTTTCCTCAGAGCTTCCTGCAGGTAGTTCCAATGTCTCATCATATCAAGTATCATCAGTGAGGCATCTGATGCTATTCTACAGCTCATACTTAGCTCCCCCTCTCATACTTAGCTCACCTTTCTAAGCTTCAGGTCTTCATTTTGACATTGGTGAAATTTAAATAGAGTCTCCACTACACCCCCACATTCATCATGGTGGGCATATATCCAATTAAATATTAGTATCTTTTAGCTCTGAGAAAATTCTCTCTCTACTCTTTCTGTACTTCATTTGCTCAGAACTCTTTCCTGAACCACTTATGAGTTGGAAACTCCCTGTTCTAGCTGCAAAGCCTACAACAGTAAGCTAAACTGATAGAACCCTGCCTTCAAGGAGTTTGTATTCTATTGTGATACAGTCCGTACTCATTAAAATCAATGAATAAGCAAAAACAAATATCTTAAATTTTCTTCACTTTGGTCATAAGAAGGTAGCGATTAAGCTTTGCACTTAGAAAACTAGTGAAAATATAAAGTTGAAGAAAGATAAATACAATGATGTGACTTGAAATCCAGGTTTCCTTACCATGTTCTTTTCTGTCTGCTGCCAAGTGCTCTTCCTGAAGGTAATTACCAGTAATTATTCTCTGTGATTGCTATGTGCATGTCACAGACATTAGCATTACTCTAATTATAATACAGTTAGCCAAAGCTGAATTGTTAAATTTCAGTTCAACTCACTGTTTTGCAGACTATTTATAGACATGACAGATGTATACTGCTCAAAGATAATAATGGAATTTGATACACTTTGCAGAGACTGATGTAAAATACACAGAAAATTTAAAAGGAACAAATTAGACAATTTAGTAAGGACCACAGCTGCTAAAAGGCTCTCCAGGCAGCTCCCCTAGGATTTTAAAGAACTCTTGCCAAAATAACCAGTGACCAACTCCATAAATTCTCAAAGTTAATAACTGCTGAGAGTGAATACATTATGAAGAAGTAATCTACATTTATTCTGTGGCAAAAACAGATATGAATGAAAAAAAAATTACCTTTTTGCTTACAATTTCTTTTATTATGGTAAAATGTATATAATATGAAAGTTGCTATTTTAGCCATTTTTTAAAGAATAACATTTAGTGATATTAATTACATGCACAATATTGTTCAACTCTTATACTGTTTCCAAAATTTTTTAGCATACCACATAGAAAGTTCCTACGTTTGAACAGTAATTTTTCACTCCTCTCTGAAGCAGTCTAATCCACTTTCCATCTATGAACCCGACTACCCAGATCCTTGACATAAGTGGAATCACAGGCTGTTTGTTCTCTTGTGACTGGCTTTATAAGTCAGCATCTGTGCGGGACGATGTGACAGCACTTTGCTCCTCTTTACAGTGCACAGCATTCCACGCTGTGGATAGAACACATCCCATCTCCCCATGTGTCTGCCGCTACAGAGCTGGGCACTTGTTTCTCCTGGCGACTGTGAATTGAATGCTGTGTGAGCACAGGCATGCAAGTCTCTGAGAAACTGTTTTCAACTCCTTGGGTATAGGCCTAGGAGGTGAATGTTGGGTCACATGGAATCCTACGTTTAGGTTCTCTGAGGACCCACCAGACCTTCACGTGGCTACCCCGTTGTACAATGTCGGCCGCAATGCACGAGGGCCCAGCCCCCCACATCCATGCAGGCGCGTGTTGTCTTCTTTTGACTACAGCCGCCCGGTCCAGTGTCAAGGAGCATTTCATTGTGCTCCATTGCAATTTGCATTTCCTTACTGACTAGGGTCTCTAGATCATGTCACAGACATTTAACATGACAGTGTCTTTTCTACAAGCTTTGTTTCCATTTCCTTTCTTTTTAGGAAAAATGTCTATTCTGGACATTTGTATACTGGACATTGCTTGTCCTGGCCAAAGCTCACTCTGCAGGCTTTTACTCTCAGGACAGTGCCACCTAATACACAAAAGTTTTCAATTTTGGCCCCTCCCTGGTGGTACCACGGGTTTAGGACACAGCAATGCAAGCCGGCCACAGCTGCTTCAGCATGAGTTTGATCCCTGGCTCCAGAGGTGACCACATGGCGCGGCAGACCTCTCCTGACCCGCCTGCTGCTCCCCTCAGCAGTGTACTTCGTCAACCTGCCTGTTCTGCTCCCCGCTCTGTCTCTGGTGAGTCTTCTCACTGCCCCTGCGCCTCTGGCTTGTACCCCACTTTTGTATGAATAAATCTTTAAAAAAAACAAGTTTTCGATTTTAGTGAACTATAACCTCTCAATATTTTTTATTGTTGACCATGCTTTTGAATATTGACAAATCAAGAGTTGTCCATGTTTTGTTCTACAAGTTTTATCGATCTAGTTCTTTAGACTCTGTGATGAACTGAGTTAATTTTTGCTAACAGTATAATTTCTTATTCATGTGGCTATACAATTTTCACAACGCCATGTGATGAAAAGAAAGTTACATTTTTAATAAGATGCTGTACTACTGGCCTTTCCGAGGCTGGCAGTTTTCAATTATTTAATTTTTTTCAGTATTCTAAGATGTTGGCCTGGAAGATGACATTGTCTTTTTTACTTAAAAATATTTTTAATCTTACTTCAAAGGTAATAGATATTTATTATAAAACAGACTAGTAAAGGTAAAAGAAAGAAATGAACATTGAGAAAAACTGTTAACATGTTAGTACAGTTTATAATCTGAAAATGTTTGTCTTTACAAATAACTTTCTAGACAGTTCATATTTATCTATGTCAACTACTCTATCAAAAAATCTTCAATGAATAATGTACCACATCTGAAAGAACTGTAAATTATTTAACCAAATCTCTTTCATGCAAGAATTAAAAACCACTTATCCTATCAGTTAGGCACTAATAACAAGAAGCGATTTAAACTTAAATATTTTAAAGTAAAATTTAAAATTCAGGTCCAAGCTCATACTAGCAAAATTTCCAGTGTCCGACAGCCCCCCTCACCAGCAGTGACGGATGTTTTAGGGAGCATCGTATAGAAATTTTCCATCACCACAGAAACTTCTATTGTACTGCTTCATCACTGCTTCAGAATGCTCCCAAATTCCCCCTATATTATAAGTAGCTCCACAGTTACTGTAAATAAACCACACAGACATGAATTTCTGAAAATTCCTTTGGACTATATGTCTAAAAAGTGAGTCACTGGTTCAAAGGGCATGCAAATTTTCACGCTTCTTAACTCTCTAAATACAGACATATTTATTTGCTTCACCAATGTAAAAGAGAACAGTGTCTTCCATTTAAAAGTTGCCTTCATTTGATTAGGTAAATGGTTGCGTGAGAAAAGAGAGGGGCAGAGGACCAGTGTGGAAACACTCCATAGCCTATGGCCTTCGTAACCTCCCCTGCAGCAGCGCCCCCAGCAGAGACAGGGCTTCATCCCACCCGGCTCCATCGTCCACACCACACCGCCTCCACGGGCCAGGCGCCTTCCCTGAGACCAGGGCTAAAGATGAACCTCTGGTTTACTGTCATTGTATTTTGCTTTTTCACTTCATTTCTCTGGGGTGGTCATTTTTTTCTTATGAACTTAGGAGTTTTTATATAAAAAGGATATTTGTTTTCCAAATATGTTCAAATATATTTCTGTAGCTTGTTACCTACGTCTTGCTATGACATGTAGGTAATTATTGTTTATATACAGTAAGACCTTATACCTTTTTGTGATTTTTGCTTTATGTGATTTCCTGATTGTATGTCAACCATTTTTTAATACTTTCATGGTTTCACTTTTTACAATTAGTTATGCCACATAAGATATAACTGTTACATGATAGAGGTAAGGAACATAATTTCCCCTGATGGTAGAATATCCCCACGTTGTAATATAACTCTAAAGGAAAAAATTAGCAGTAAAATTAACCCAAATTACTGAGTAGACATCCAAACTAGTTAGAATTATCTAGAATAAGAAAAAAGCAATTTTATATTTCAGAAATGCCAATCTCAAGGTTTTTATTTTTTCCCAGAAAGTACCACCTTACTCTGGGCATTAGACCTTCTATTTTCTTCAAATAAAGAGAAAATGAGCTACTGATAAAGAATTTCAGAGGAGAAAAACATTCTGATCTAGCCCCAGATCCATGAAAGACACAGTAACTCCGCTACCAATCACTTTCCTTCATAAAACAGACAATTTCCTTCCAAGAAGCCTGAAAGCAAATCCCACTACTCCTGGTAGGAGATGTCATATTCTGCATGCATGGAATTAGGTGACTGTGACTTTTACCTTTTATTTACTACTTCATGATGATTTTATTAGTCTCACAAATAAATCAAACACATAACAGTAAGGGCAAAGTTATAATTTCTATTTGTTTACTTTTACGACATATTAAGAGAGAACCGACTGACAAACTCACAACTTCATTAGAATCCTGTAAACCCCACCCTGCCATCTAAGCATTATTATTATTTTTTGAAAATCAGTTCCTCCAATGATCGATTCTAGAGCTCTAACAAGCACCCTCCAAAACCAAAATACTTCTCCTCAGACTGAGGGATCACCTCTACCACAGTCTGACACCCACTGTAGGTCTCTCACTCCAGCGTCTACATTATGCTCTAGCCACTTCTAAGTGTGCCTGCCTGCACTGCCAGCCCGCACGGTCCCAGTTTCAGACCAAGTCATACAGATTCTGCCCCTATTTCCCGTCTTAATTTAATTCACTAAAATCAAAACTCATAACTCAATTCATGTATCCAATAACTTAGCACAGAAATGGTAATGACAGACACTGATACCTTCTTTTCGGTCAAAGAGAACCTGCCCTTTCGGATCCCTTAACACACTCACTTGCTCTTACTATTCCTTTAATATCGACGTACCCCAAGGCATGCTGCTATTTACATTAAAACACAGGGTTTACAGGGCAACACTTCACAAATGCCGCACTATATTTAGCACACTCACATACATGAAATAAAATACTTTGGTAATAGGTTAGTGTTTCCAATTTACAAATAGAAAAACTGAAGAAGTTGTAAGAGATTAGAAACTTGCCAAAGGAAAAGTTAAGTTCGACTAGTTAACAGGGCCCGTCACCAAGTTTCTAACTATCTGTGATGTGCTCTGCATTACATCAAGCAAGCTCATTTTCTATTTATTTGGAGAAAATACAAGGCCTAATGCCTAAACACAGTCATAGTAGTACTTTCTGGGAAAAAGAACAAAAGCAACGTTCTAAAAATTATTCAGTACTATGGCCCTCCCTGGTGGCACAGCGGGTTAAAGCACAGCACTGAGAAGCTAAAACCACTTTCGCATGAGTTCGATTCCCGCCTGCCCCGGAGGTGACCACATGGCGTGGCAGACCTCTCCTGACCCGCCCACTGCTCCCCTCAGCAGTGTACTTCGTTGATCTGCCTGTTCTGCTCCTCTCTTTGTCTCTGGTGAATCCTCTCACCCTCCACATCTCTGGCCTGTACCCCAGTTCCATATGAATAAATAAATAAATCTTTAAAAAAAAAAAAATTATTCAGTACTAGAATACTTACACTGACCCCAGCGACCAGTTCTTGGGTTCAAATAATTTGGATAAAGACCATTTGGACGATCCATTTTCTGCAGTAGTTTTCGAATGTGCATGACCTAAGTAAAGTAAGATTTAAAGAGCAATTAACATAAACAAATGACATAGTGGCTTTGCACTTATTCAAGGTTTTGTGCTTTTCTCTGACAGAACCAATTCTACCACCTCTGCTCTGTGAGCGTCTTGGTCAGGAAAAGCTATTTTTAAAGAAGGAAAAGAAAATCATGATATATATTAAGAAACTAGAGACTTTCCCAGGGATTTCATTTTGGTTTATCTCTAAATTGGCTGTTTTTTTTAAGTTAAAAAAAATTTAAAAAGCTACACAGGTGTTATATTCCTTATACCATACCTCTTTTGTAAAATGGCACTATATCTTTATGATTTTTAATATCTAATCAATCCTTTATTTAATATTTTTTTTGGTTTTTAATGATTTAAATGTAGACTCTTAATATGTTAAGTAACCATACAGTCTGTAAATAACTACTATTTCTTTTTTGACTTAGGCCTTCTGCTCATCCTATTTTAATTGTCTTCACAAGCAGTCCAGCACTTCAGTCCAATGTTAAATACCAATGACAAAAGCATTAATGGGCCCTCCCTGGTGGTGTAGTGGGTTAAAGCACAGCACTAAGAAGCTAAAGCCACTTCAACATGAGTTCGATTCCCAACCTGGAGGTGACCCACAGGGCATGGCAGACCACTCCTGACCCGCCCCCTGCTCCCCTCAGCAGTGTGCTTCATCCATCTGCCTGTTCTGCTCCCCACTCTGTCTCTGCTCAATCCTCTCACCGCCCTGTACCTCTGGACTGTACCCAGTTCTGTATGCATAAATAAATAAATCTTTTAAAAAAAAAAAAAGGCTACTTCATGTTACAATTTGAGCAACTGTAACCACCTTAAAATGCTCTAAATAAAAAGGACACTTCTTTACATAATGTAAAGAGAACAAAAGGCCAGCGTAGGGATACATGTACTTCTGGAAACACATTTTAAAAGCATGAGCCCAGTCTTGGGTAAACTGTAAAGAACGCTGTATTAAAGCAAGGAAAACAGGAACCTCACCTTTTTGTAGTACACTGGGTCCCCCGTCAAGTAGCTGAGGTGCACGAACTCCATATGCAGGGTCCCGAACTCAGCCAGGATGCTGCTGCCTGCCGATGCCCAGCCCCAGTTCCGCCCAACACCACTGCAGGGAGCCACAGCAAGAGCAAACGGGGTCAGAAAAAACCAAGACTTTACTCTGATGGGTACATAAACTTTCAATAAATCTCTCTGAAACAACTGCATTTAACACAACATCCTATTTACATCTAAAATACTATTTTATTATTTTTAAATTCTTTTGAACAGGTAACACATTCACATGTTCTAAAAATCAAAAACAATATTGAAATTTATATCACATTAGATTTTATTTCACCTTCATTTCTTTGCCTTACCAGGTCCAACATATAAACACTTCCATTAGCTTCTTACATATTACTAAAGAATTTTTAATGCATATATAAACTGTTCAAACACATATTCATATTTTCTTTCTTTCTGAAACAAAGCCAGCCAAGTATACTTACTGCTCTGAACCCTGCATTTCACTCTTTAAGGTGTTTTTTAGTGGTCTTTCCGTTACCAGCTAATAAATAGCTTTCTCGTTTTTTACCACTACACAGAATTTCATGTTATTGAAGATTTTCACTTGGACTGTCCCATTCCGTAAGCATACGAGAATGTGAGTCTTTAGCTGCCTCAAACCCTGAAGTGTCAGCTTGTATTTAATAATTCTGAAATCAAAGATGTAACCTGTCCTATAATGGTCAGGACAGTGTCACATGATAAACTGTCCTGTCCCAAATGCTGAAATAAAATTTTAGTGCCTGTGAGAAAATCCATTCCTTACCTAAATAGATATAATTCATGTAATCAATCCTTTGTGACCGTTTAGCAGATTTCTAATACTTTTTTGCTATTATGAAAACTTTTAAATTTTTTTCATTGTATTTTTTATTTGAAAAACGACAGAAATAGGGCCCTCCTTGGTGGCGCAGCGGGTTAAAGCACAGCACTGAGAAGCTAAAGCCGCTTCGCATGAGTTTGATGAGTTTGATCCCCGCCTGCCCCGGAGGTGATCACATGGTGTGGCAGACCTCTCCTGACCCGCCCGCTGCTCCCCTCAGCAGTGTACTTCGTCCATCTGCCTGTTCTGTTCCCCACTGTGTCTCTGGTGAAGCCTCTCACCGCCCCTGAGCCTCTAGCCTGTACCCAGTTCTGCATGAATAAGTAAATCTTAAAAAAAAAAAAAAAAAAAAAGACAGAAATACAGTAATACAGAAACCACATACTCCACCTTTGTATGGTCATGGTAAATGCCTGTCCCTTTGCTTATGTGTCCATTTAAAGTACACTTCCCTTCCCTACTATAAAAACTATGGATATGGACATGGAATATCCTAGGAATCCATATTGATTTAACATTTGACTAACAAGTAATTTACCATACTAACAGAATAAAGTGAAAAAACATGATCATCTTCACGGTAAGGGAAGAAAGGAATAAGGCAACCTGATAAAGATAACTGATGGCAAATCTACAAGTAACATTACACATATTGAAATTTTTAAAGAAAGTATTATTCAAACCTGTTTTGGAAATCCCTAAGACTATAAAACACAGGTAGAGACAATCTTTTTAACCAAGACTGTAAACCCGAAAATTATAAAAAACATAGTGCATGAAATCAAAAAGTTACATTTAATTTTCAATATTAAATATAAATCTAAACTCAAAGTTCTCTCCATTAGAAATAAAAGGCTTAAATAAGTTGGCTTTTTCAAAAAATGTTGTCACAGCATGATGCCTCTCATAAAACATATGCTTCTAATTTTTAGATCAAGAGTCATATTTCCACATAATTTCCAAGATCCAGTATTAATATAAACAGTAAATTTTATTTGGAGAACAAATGAGCACCAAAAAAAATTTAGTTAGCATAAATGATTTAAATGCAAGTGAAAATCTTTACATTATTCAAATTTTTAGTTGTAATCTGTACATGTTTATAAAATTGTCCAAAGAAAACATTCCATCCTTTTCTAACTGGAACGGGTAACTTTATCCGAGGACATAACAAATTGCAAAGAGTGCTTTAAAATTTTATTTTTAACGTCAATAGTATAAACATGTACTAAGGGCCCTACGAACATTCGGCAGCAGAAGTCCTGTTTCAGCACACCACATTCCATTTCCACTTGGAAGACGACCAACAAGTAGTGTGTGAAAAAATGAGTGAAAATACTTTAAATCTATTATAGCACCAAATGTAAATGAAGAAACATAGTAGTATTTTATAACCAAACAGATGAGAAAGAGAAATCTATACTCAGGTAGTAGAACTAGAGTGATTAAGACAGATTTAAGAACTGTTTAAAAGGAAAGAATGTATTTTCAAATATCAGAAAATGTTTCCAAGAGACAGGTTTCTGCATATATGTAGAGATTAAAAAAATAGCCTTAATAAAAAGTTCAGTGGGGTACTGGTGAAAATCACTAACTAGAAAATTCTAAAACTAAAAAGATCAAAAATCAATTCATCTAATTCTCTCAGACTAGGAATAACCACAAAAGAATTTACCTTTTCAGATTCACCATTGCCCAGGGGATCCCAGTAGGTGTGTTAAAGGCAGGAAGGAGTTTCTCAGCCAACTGGACGGCTTTGATCTTGAATATCTGAGAGATCAACACCAGTATTATTAAGTTACACTCATCAGGAAGCATCACGAAGCTGCTCTCTCAAGGGGGTACACAGCACAATATATTGTCTACATGGGAATTATGGAGGCGGGGAGAGGCAGCATCTCCTTGGTACTATGATGCATACGGCAATATGAAAAAATGTTTGCAACTGGACACTGATCAAGCTACCCAAATGCAATGGTCTGAAACTAACAAATTGATGAACACAATTTGACATAAATACTATCTGTATTTTTAGCTGGCAAAGCAGTTTGAGAAAACATTTGGCTAAAAGTTTCCATTCATGGTATACAAGCTTAGTACAAGTATTAAAACTACAACTCAAACTGGAAAAATGTTCCTAAGTTAGTATTAGCATGTTCGTATCAACATTTTCCATCAAAGTTTAACCATTATTGACAGGAATGAAAACATCTGAGTCCATGGTCCAAATTTACTTTGAGAGTTTACTTTGCTCCACTCTTCAATCCCAACTGCTACTTTTTTGGTAGCCAAAACAACTGTTAAATATCAGTGATTTCCAAACTTTCAAAATCATGTACTACTACCAAGACAATATCTAATAACACGTCTAATACTCTTAGCATATTCCACAGATCGGTCTTTGGATTCCACTTTGGAGAGTATTAATTTAGAGACTCTAAACTAAGATTAGGTCAGAATATCCTCTTAAGAAAAGTGGTGTGTTCTACATGTCTCACGCTTGTCCTCTCTCAAACTTATTTCAAAGTTATTAGTTACTTAAGGTCTCATCCTTTCATTGCAATCAAATACATTATTAGATTCTTAAAATAAGTTAAGAAGTTGAAGGTCTGGAACAGATTCAAGTTCTTAAATGAAATTATATTAAACTAAGAACAAGAACACTATTGGGAAAAAATGTTAGAGAAGAATATGACATAAGGATGTTTTATAAAGTTCCCTTTAAGGTCTGGAATAGCACTAAGTTCTAAAATTGATATTATTCAACAAAGCACACACACACTACTGAGCTAATCAATGGCTTATTTTCTAATTTCCAACTACCTGCGTCAACTGACACAGTAACCAGTTATAGTTCACAGTACAAATTTACTATTTGCTCATAGTACAAGTAACATCACTCAGAAAAATTTCCTTATACAGTATATTTATAGTAATGTATGTACAAAAAGGCAAATCCTAACGATGACTGTCCAGCCTCTATTTTCTGAAAAATCTCAGTAGGTGACAATTACTTAAATTAGTTTTTAGCATGTAATGCATATTGTGTCGTACAATGCATGCTTCATCTGTCATAATCCAAAAATCCTCACTTTTTTTTTACCTTCTCAAACAGAAATTCTGTTACAGTTCACTCACACACAGTCTTTGTCTCTTTCTCTTTCAAACACAGAATTTTCTATCTTTTGAGTATATAGATCAAGGGTAGAGCATTTAACTGCAAAATATTCCACTCTGACCTTTTCCTCTCCTTAGTGCTTATCACAGTTTATGTGTTTGTGTGAATGAGGGTGTACACACACAGGACACACACACACAGCTCTCTTGCCTACCTTTATTGCCTAACACCCAGTAGAAATGCAATTCACAGGTAGAGAGGACTGTTCTTCTTTTGTTAACTATTGTATCTCAGTACTTAAAAGAGTGATTAGCATATAATAGGTTGTTTATCAAGTATGAATTTAAATCATAAAGAATACACCTTTATTATAATAAAAAAAAATCGCCTTTTCCACTTCTTTATCTGTTCTCATCTCCCTGAGATTCCCAATGTTAACAAAAGTTTCAAGGACTTTTTATCATATTTTGCAAAAAATGTTGGGAGGATGATGATAGTGTAACCGCAAACACACAGTAACCCAATTAACCCTAACAACCCAATGAGGGAAGTATTTATTACTCTCATTTCACAATGTAGGAAACTGAGCATACAACGAGTAAGCTAACTTGTCTCAGCTCTACAAGGTGTCCAAGGACAGGCGACTGGGGGCAGGCGGTGGGGAGTGCTAGCTGTAAGGTGCACCCATGCCACGTGTGTGCGTCACGGGTGTGTGAGTGCATGCATGGGCACCTATGCATACTTCCTGTGTGTGTGTACACTGGGGGGAATGGCATACTACTAACTGCAGAAAACATGAACTCTTGCCATTTGCGACAACAGGGAGCAACTGGAGAGGACAATGCTAAGCAAAATGAGTCAAAAATAAAAAGATAAACGATTTCACTTACGGCTGCAATATAGAGAAACAAGAGTCAGACAGAACCCAAGTACTAACAAACCCTTAACATGATTACAAAATTAAGGCAAAAAGGGAGGATGGCAAGGTGGGAGTTGGGAGGGAGGCAGCAGGATCTGAGGGACTTTGGAGGTAGGTGTGGTGTGGATACATACATCTGCACGGGTCTGAGCCTGTAACTCCTAAAGCATATAAAAATGTAAAACAATTTTAACCCCCAAAAAAAATCTTTACAAAGTTCAACTTATCCAAAATCATAGATCTAGTAAGAAGTAAACCTGAATTTAAACTCAGTAAGTCCAACTCCAGAATCTCTGTTCCTGCTTGAACAGTCGCTCTATTAGATGTAGATACAGACAGACAGAAACAGTCTCACACACAAACAGCAAATACAGGCAGCTAAACACACATATTCCTACATCACATGTTATTTAATCTTACCTTTCGGTTAATAATTTCTCAAAACATCTTGCTAATTTATTCATCTTTACCTTCCTCTGGAACAACAGTCTGACTAATATAAAATCCGGGGTTGGCAGTTGCTCCTGAAGTCTATTACTACTGAGAACTCTGCTGTTAATTGTCATTCTTTTCTTAAGTCCTTTCTCTGTGGTAGCTTTTACTATTTCCTCCTTGTCCTTCATGTCTTTTCAAATATTGATTTTCTGTCATTTATTTAAACTCATGTGAGATTCCTACTAAACATTCTTTGAATTATTTTACTGAATTATTTTATGTTTCTTAACTGTTTTGACTCTGTATACTACGTTCTGGAAAAATTTTCATTATCACCATGGGTAGGAACAGACAAAAGACTGGGCAGGTGTTCCCTGCACCCAGTGAAGGCTGTTAACACAAAACTGTAAGCTAACATAGAGGGAGAAATAAGTGACACACACTTCCCACTCAAAATGAGTCTGCAGACTATTTTTAAAGTCTCGCTGAAATTCAAGATTTTACCATACTTCCTTTCAAGCTAAGAAGTTAGCCTGCCACGACCATTCATGATATTGAAAGATATCATGAAACTAGTGGGTCAGGAAACAAGGACCCACTGTGTTGTGCATGGTAAAGGCACAGTGAAAGCTATATTTACTTATATTAGTTGTACAAACCCCCATCTTCACTCCTACCTAAATCCCACAGGGATGACCCACTGGGCCCGTAATGAATCCCTTATAACACGGTGCACTGCATTACAGATGAACTTGGAGAACCTCACTCACAGCAACTGAAAGCCAGTCTGCTGTGGACGGTCAGACAGTACCTCATCCGTGAAACTGTGCCATCAGGGCTTTCTACTCTTGGTGTCCCCACTGAAAGTATGCAGGGACTTCAAGGCCTGTTGCTGACTTCACATGAGAAGTAACAACAGCGCCTTCCTGCGGAGTAGCCTAGTCTACCTTGCAGTCTCTCTGACTCCGGCAGACCTACCTTCATTACCCCACCGTCCCTCCAAATACCAGCAACAGGACCAGTCAGAAAGCACACTTTCCTTACAGGTCTGCGCGGCAGCTCTACAGAACCCTCCCTCCAGACTCCCTCAGCCCTGGCTGCTTCCTTAGGCGCCCCTCCATACCACCTTTTCTTCTTCTTTTTTTTTAAATCTAGCACTGCCCTAATTAACTTAATGTCTAATTAATAAATCTTCACATTAGCTAGTTTTAAAGTAGCTAGCACGTTCAACAGATAAATCATCCCAACATTGACATTATCTATTATTAAATACTTGTTTATTTTAAAAACCAGGAAAATTAAAAGGGAGAAAAGTCATACAGTTCCTTTATTCTGAGCCTAATGTTAGCCATACTTTGTAATCTCCATCCACCTTTTCGGTATGTACACACACATATAAGTTGTCTTTTTCATTTTGCCTTTTCCAGCTACTAAGATCACAAGCACCTTCCCAAAACTGTCTGATTTAGCGTATCCAGGTCTTCACCTCCCACTCACTCTTCAATCTCTTTCAACATGGCTTTTTGTTTCCATCATGTCACGAAATGAAAACCTGCTGAAGTTAGTCACACATCTGAGTAAAGAGCATTTTCAGTCATTACTGTCCAGTTCCTCTTTCAAACTTTCTTCCCTGGTGCTCAGTAACCCTACAGACTCCTTGTCTGCCACTGACTCCCCTCCTCACTGCTGGCCTTTCAGGCCGTGCGTGTCGAGACTTGATCTAGGTCGCCTTCCGGCTGTCCTAAACTGTCTCTCTGTGCAATTCCACATGTGCCTGTTTTCACTTTCCGGCTACAGAGTACCTGGCTCACAGACAAGCAGCTTGCGGCAGGACTTCTCCACTAAGCACCAGATTCACTGTCTTCCATCCATTTTCACCTAACTATATCAACACCTCAAACTCAAAATACTTGAAATGAACAGAGGAAATTCTTCTCTCAAGCTAGTATTCGCAGTGTTCGGTGTCTACTAGGCCTCCCATCAACTGTCTTACATATGCGTAAATGAACTGACATACAAAAGGAAAATGTTGGCATGTACTTAAGACGTTAGCTAGATCAGGAAAGTCTAGTGGGCTGTATTTCCCAATTACCAACACATCCACAGGAAAGAAAGAGGTCAATTTTTCAGTGAAAATAGCAACTACTGCTGGAGCAATGAGGTTTTTCTTTTTAATAGCTTATTTTTATATCATTTTGTACATTTTCCAGCTCATTTGTAATCTCCGCGGGCTTCCCATCACATCACCTGTGTGCCATCACCAGCAATGAGGTTTTTCTTTTTTAAAAAGAAAAATTGAAAATTGCAGCAAAGACAATAATTATTTAAACTAGGAAAAATAAATGCTCTAATACTATTTTTTTATTTCAGAATTTTAATTAAAGAATTTAAGTAAAAAGAAATGTATTATGACTTTAAAATTTTCCTGAACTTACTCAAGTTATCCTACATAAGGCAATAAAGAACATTTATGTTTTGGTAAAGAAATATTTTGGGTTGTTGTTTGTTTTTATTATCTGTGAAAATGCATTAAACTTCACATTATCATTTTTCTACTTATCTGACAGATTTTAGATGCAGTAATCTATGTAAATTATGTTATTTCCCTATTCAAAAAGGGATGTCACTTTGATAGCCACTAAAAAATGAAGAAACAATCCTGTAAAAGAAATGCTATATATCTCAGGGAAACATAATAACTCATGACTATCTATAAACTTGTGATAGTTTAATATAAATAGCCTTGTTCTGAGAAAATAAAATGACAAATTTTCACAAGTATGATATCAATAAATCAACAGGGAAGGGGACTACTTTGTGAGGATGGCGTATAAGCCTCATTTGGCTCCAGTGTTAGGAACAGAATGAATATAAATACTTTTCATTCAAGCTACATTATTACTGTAGCACTTTAGTCATGTTATCAATTATAACTAATATTCTAGCTTATATTTACTTTTAGTAGACTGAATCCTAAAAGGTTAATTTATGTTTTAAAATAAGTAGAAGGATTCTGTACCTATAGAAACAGAATATTTATGACCAAACAGCAAAAAAATCAAAGAAAAAACATAATATGTACTGACTCAGGTACTATCACTAGGTATTTTGTGTAACTTAATCTTCACAACACTCAGGTGAATTCTTTCACATTTTCATGTTGAACACTAGGTAGAATAGCATTACGAAAAAGAGTCAGTAGGGAATAAAACTTTCAATTCCAAATCCTATGTGCTTCCCACCATTTCAAAATGTTTCTTTTGAAGTGTAAAGCAGAAAAATTGCAAAAGTGAAAAATGCTGCAATCATCTATTATTTCCCCAGCATTTAATTTTCCTAGAATAGCAAGAAAAATTTTAATATTTTGTTTCCACCTTCAGACCCGGCTCCTAGTGCAATGTTCCTCTTTCACAAGGTGAAGACAATTTTTGGAGCAGTATTTTGGTGTGAAAACTAATCAAGTATGTCAACTATGCACACGACAACAAAAACTTCCTCTACATAGTCAGATAAGCATGACGGTAAGGGGGAAAACATCTCATTCCTCAAGGACATCTTGTAATGGGTAACCTGGAAAAAAACACCAAAGCTGAAGGTACCGAACAAATTTGCCTCCCCTTCATGTTGTTAAATTTTACTCCAGAAGCCAGGGGTCAAGGCCCAGAGGGGACACTGAGGGTAGGAAGCAACGTCCTAGAGGCTGGGGCCCACTGAGGGTGCGAGGTCACACAAGTAAAGGGCACGCGAGTGAGGCTCCAGCATGGCCAGTGGGGGCGATGATAAGGTGGTAAAGTGTGGTTCATGGGATGACAGAATCTCTTGACGGCGCTGCTGGTTACTAGAGGTATGCTCTATCAAAATCAAAATGGGGGAATTTTTTTCTAAGTCATAAATAATATTTCAGAAAAGCAGATATTTAAAATCCTCTCAAAATATTGCAAACAGATCCACCATAGGGCCCAGCATACATTCACTCCTAGCTATCTAGGAGTGCATGCCAAAACACTGATTTGAAGGGATGCTGCGCACTCCTCTGTCCACTGCAGCACTAGTTAAATAGTCAAGTTATGGAAAACACCTAAGTTGCAAAGGGCAGAAAATGGATTTATATATGTATTTCATACATATGCATGTGCATATATATGTATATATATTTCATACATATACGTGTGTGTGTATAAAATACACAATGGAATACTACATAGAAGGAGAAAGAAAAATACCAGATGGCTTCACTTCTATGTGGCATATAAAGAAACAAAACAAAGGAACAAAACAAACATATCAATTAAATTAAGTGACTTTATATATATATATATATAAGCTAGGTCAGTGTTTCCCAAAGTATAGAATCACCGTTATCAAGTTTGACAGCAAAATTATATACTAAGTAAGCTATCCAATATTATATATTAATCACTGGCATCTTCAAATATACTATTTGTAAAGAAAATAGCAGAACGTGAATATTCAATTTTTACACACACAAGCAGACAAAAGGATTTAAAATATAAGCATATAAATCATAAAAATTTCAGAATGAAATATAATAGTAACAGAAACATAGGAAAGGCTAACAACCGAATTCTAGAATCTATAGGGGAAAAATAACCTAAAAATGTTTACTTGAAAGTTAGCAACACAAGCACAGAAGATGAATTTTACCACATTTATCAAGAGCTGTTAAGAGTCATTTAGATCAGCAAACTGTCAAACATAGGGACAAAGTATAGAATCGCAGAAAACAAAAGAGAAATGATTTACAGTTTCTTCCTTGTAACCGTAACCTTTCCCACTCTCTAAGCCCATCCATCCTTTAACCCGCTTCTCCAGCCCTGCAGGTCCAAGTAAGTCTGTGATTCAGAGTTTCGTGTCCAAGTATCACAGTAATGCATTACAAGGCAGTTTCCAAACAGGCAGTTTTAATAATTAATTTTTGGTCTTAGGGTCTGTATTCCTTCTCTCTTCCTGATTCATTCCTTAATTCTGGTCTTTTTAGTTTCTTTCCTTCTTTAAATGGACCTTACAATGGCAAATTCGGAAGAAGGTCACTCCTCCAAAGAGCCACGCTAATACAAGCTAGGCTCTGTGATGAAGTTGTCTACTGACATTCTCAAAATGAAAATATCATTATTCCTAGGACGCCTGCTTGGATCTGAAGGATCCAGGTATTTCTGCAAAACTTTAGCTTAGTTCAGTATTAGACCTTCCAGAACCAGCGTGCCGTTGGGGAATCCTTTGTCTTATCACATCTTACACCGCCCTCCCACCCCAATCCCCTCGGCGCTCTGCTCACCTCCTCTCCTGACAGGTAATGGGCTGCGAGGAGGCCGCCGATGAACCGGATGTTGACCTCAAACACGGAAACCTCTGAATTCTGTGAAAACATTGAAAAACTTCATCTAAAGCCTTGCAATTTTCAAAATCATCTCAGTACTTCAAATGTTCCCACAGATTCCTTATGGAGAATGTCTTCTCAAATTCCAGAACTTTGTTCCTCACACAACTACAAGCCCACCTTCCGGGACGGAATGCCTGTTTCTCCACCAGATTCTCAGTCCCAAGGCAGGCGGCCATTCTCATGTATCTCCTGTGGCGTGTTGAAACTGTCAATGTACTTGCTGCCATTCATGTATTCGCTCTCCCTCAGGAAAGCCTTCGCTTCTTCCATTCCGGAAGCACACTCTCTGGCAGGCGCTGTCCTTCTGTGCTAACACTGTGGCATAACATCCATTCTTTAGTTCTATCTCTCCTCATGAATTTTAAATTTTTCACTAGTTTATATAATAACATAATAAATGTTAGGAGAGGCACTAAGAATAATGATGGAATTCAATGAATAAAGTTGAGAAAACTAGCTCCTAGGTCAGAAATTAATTTAGGTATTCATTTCACATATTGATCAAAATGAAATCCAAACAATTTAGACAAAATATAGGAAAACATTGTAATAAAAAAGTGAACATATGGGACAATATATAAACTTCCTCAAGAATGCAGGTGCTCTATAAGCATAAAAACTAATAGTATGATAACAAATGATAAGACTATTATTTTTCCAAAATGCAAATTACTGACAGAAATTAGCAATTTAATTATTTTTAATTCAGCTGCCATTCCTCCATCCTGAAAGTAAAGTGCTCTGTATGCCTTCACACAGTCCCCATACACTGGCATCACAGGGCAGTAGTAGCTATTCCTAACTATAGAGAGAAAAGAGGGTGGAAAAACAATAACCTCTCTAGCCAGTTTCCTTGTTTTCATCTTGACCCTCCTCCTCTCCATGTTCTTGAGTACCAGAAAGCTGCAGTGAGTCCTGTGGTCTTCACTTGGGGTGGACTTACTCTATACAGACCTTACACTCAGTGCCGTCATGCTCAGTAAAAGAGGCTGATCAGACTCTACACACCAGATTCCCACATCCTCTCTGATGTCATCCCCTACCAACATCCCTTTGCCTCACTCTTCTATTACTCACTTCACTAAGACACTTACTATCCCAGGAGGGTCAAACTCACTCCTGCCAGTTTTACACACCTGCACATGGATGTGCAAATATCACCTGTCAAGTGTGAACACTTAATGCAAAATACTGTTGTAAAATAATCACGAATATCCCCAATTAACATGGGATTTATCACCATGCAATTCCCATGTGATTATTTGTAAAATTTATACCCTCCCTCACATGAGACACAAGAGAAGTTTCAGAGGGAGAAAAGCTAGAGAATGGGGGAGGGGCATTATTCAAAGAGTGATTACTAAGAATCTTCCAAAACTGATGAAAAGTAAAAGCCCTCTGATGTATTAAGCACTGAATTCTGTAAAGAATAATCCACAAGATTTGGTGATGGGAAGCCCATGGGGATTACAACTGAGATGGGAAAAGGCACAAACTGACGTAAAAGTAAACTATAATAATCCCCAAGTAGACATGTGCAATTACCACAAAGCAAAGACAAAAACAAAGAGGAAAAAAGACAGATTACCTTTTAAAAATTGTGCTGCACAGACTTCTTGATAGCCTACGAGAAGCACAAGACTACGGAACCACACCTTTAAAAGGTTCCGAGACCATCACCGTCAACCTCTAGTCCTATACTCAGTGATCACGTCCACAGGAACGAGCGTCATGGCCACAGGGCTCACCTGGGGTCTCTTGTCAGAAATGTCACCTCAACAAAAAGTCCTTTAGTAGCCAACCCATGTGAAATAGTAAGTCCCCACAACTACCACTTTCAGTCCCATTTACTCTTTTTTTATTGTCCCTTTTGGACTGTCTAACCAGTCCTGGTTCTTCACTCTGGCTAGAGCAGCTGGGTTCAGCCTCCGTCCCCCTGATACACATCTGCCCCAAATCTGCCTCCCTGTGCCTAATCTGAGATGCCCAGCACCAAAGAGGTGGCCTCTCCTGAAAAGCCAGCATCCCCCCTGAGCAGCCCTGTAAGAGCAGCCAATGTACCAGCAGTCCCAAGCAACCCGTATTTTAACGTCCAAGACCTCTCTGCACTCACTGTTCTCACAGTCACGGGGGTGCTGCCTCTCTCCTGCAGTGTAGTTTCAGGACACCACAACATTCTCTTTTTTTCTTTTCAACTCCCCATCACTTGGTTAACAATTCTACACATTAATTCTCTAATTAAAATAAATGCTATATTCAGGCTCTTGACTGAGCCAAGTGTTACACAGATATTAGCTTTTACAAAGCGGCCATGTTAATGAATACGAGAACCCACACAAATGCCAATTCTCTCCAAATTAGTCTATGAATTGAATACAACCCTTACAGAAATTCAATACAGGTTTCCAGAGTTTAAAAAAGCAATAGACTGACATAGCAGACCTCTCCTGTCTCCCCGCTGATCCCTTTAACAGTGTGCTTGTGCTTCGTCAATCTGCCTGTTCTGCTCCCCACTCTGTCTCTGGTGAATCCTCTCAGTACCCCTGCACCTCTGGCCTGTATCCCAGTTCTGTATGCATAAATAAATCTTTTAAAAATTTGTTTAAAATGCAATAAACTGAGAATTGCTAAGTAGAATAAGAGGGAACATCAAGATGTGTATGTGTGTGTATATACATGTTATCTATCAGATATAGCTATTGAAAATATCAGATATCAAAATATTATCGCTAACACAGTTTAGTATTGATACAGGGGTAAAGAAAAGCAACAAAAAACAGACTAAAATGACTAATATTTGACTAATATGGTATGTATTAATACAATGAGGATACAAATAGTGCTGGAATCAAATGATAATTTCTTATCTCACCCTATATACATAATGTTTAATATGGATTAAAGACCTAAATGCAAAAGCAAATCATTATTTGCTTTTAAACAAATTAACTGTTTATAATTAAATATAGGAATATCTCTTTATGACCTTCCAGCAGGGATTACCTAGATGAAATATAAAAAGACTATAAGGATCATCTAGCTATTTATCAACAGAAACAAAGGCCACATTTCTTAGCTTTCCTTAGTAGTAAGAGGGAGTCTCAACATTAAGATCTCCTGAATAGCATACAAGAAAAATGGGGTAACCAACTGCCAAACGGTATTCTTAAAGAACAGTTACCTATCTTTCCACTAACCCTCCCAGCTTTCTGCAAATGGAAGGTTTATCCACCTTATCTTGAGAAACCACCTTGTACCATGAGGTTGAAGGTCTACAACTCTGAAGGAGACAGAGCAATAAATAAGACACAGAACCTCTGCTCATCAAGAAGCTACCCAGACACACCCTAAACTGCTTACCTCTGTGCTTGATTTACAGAGAGAAATAAAAAGACACCTGTTTGGTTTGCCCTTTTACATTAGGTTGTCTGCCAATCCCAGCCAAACCAAAATCTAAGTGAGACTAAAAACTCACTTGAGTGAGACATGACCAAAGTCCTAGAATAATATAATTAACAATGTATCTCAATGATGCAGAGTCAGCCGGAAAAAAACATAGAAGAGTGACTTCTAATTACAGTCGGAAGGAAGAGCAAAGCACACATATCATGACAGACGACAACGAATATGACAAAACAGTTCATACATCTCTCTGGAAAAGATGGTAAATGAAAAATAATTGCTACCATTTAACTGAAAAGAATATTACCAGATTACCTCAAATAATCCTTACAACATTACAATGGGATAGCAACCTTATAAAGGATGAAAAAGAATAAGGAAATTTCCCAAGTTGCATAGTCAGAATGTACATGTGATGGGCTTCAAATCTGCAGTACCAATTCAACTATGCCAGGATGCTGCAGGATGGAGACAGGCCTAGTTTTAAAGTCTTACCAAAAGTATAAAAAATTATCAAATCTTTTGAAACACACAGGTATCATTTATAAAGCAGTTTATGGTTTCCTGCATTTACTCAATGTGCTTTTTTTCTAACTACTGCCTTAACACACTGCTTCAAGTAATAACAAAAACAAATTTTTTTTAAAACATGGGAGTCTGGGCTCTCCCTGGTGGTACAATGGGCTAAAGCACCACATTAGGAGGCTCTCGGAAGCCCCTGCAGCACGAGTTCAATCGCTGGCCAGGAAGCTGACCCACATGGTGTGGCAGACCTCTCTGGACCTGCCTGCTACTCCCTTCAGCAGTATATTTCAGAGCATCTGTCTCTTCTGTTCCCCACTCTGTCTCTGGGGAATCCTCTCACCACCCACACCTCTGGCCTGTACCCCAGTTCTGTAAGCATAAATAAATAAATCTTTAAAAAAGTAAAAAGATGGGAGTCTGTGTTTTATGCAAAAATTAAATAATAGTCAATAATTCCAAAAGAAGAAAAGGGAATTTAAAATTTTTCTGAATTATTAGCATAACAGTCAAAACTATTATGGCCATAAACTGTTATCTTTCCATAGTTGATCATAAAGATAATCACTTATACTCACCACACTGAAGTCAAGGTTGTCTTCAATCCATTTCTGCCCATCTCGGAATTCATCATGAAGGCCCATGATGTAAAGGGTATCCAAAGCATCTACTATTGTAGCACCCATTTGTGAACTTCCTATGTTTGGGAAGGGAAAAAAATTTATTAAACAGATGCTCTTCCTATAAGGTCTTTTTCAATGTTTTGTCTATAGAAAGTAAACCAAAGCAGTGGTATAAGGACCAAAAAGAATACCCAACTTTTCCATACAATAAATTTTATACTTTACTCTATTTTCAAGTTTAATATATTTTCCTTAAAATGACACATTGATAACAAATACAAAGGTAAACTACAATTGTAGTTAACTTTCTTCCTGGTCACATAATAAGATATCTATCTACTAAAACAGGTTTAAGAAAATGAAGATTAATTCAAGAAATAGGAGTGCTTCAAGATGATTAGTCAAATCATAAGACAGCAAGCACGGATAGCCATCATGAAACAAAAACTGTAACAATCCTTCATAATCACGAAGCAGGTAATTCACACGGAAGAAAGAAGTCATAAAACACAATGCCAGAAGGAAAAGTCAAAACAGTAATATCTACCCATCTTCAAGACAGATAATCTTTTTTTAAAAAAAAGACTTATTTATTTATTGCATAGAAGAACTGGGGTACAGGCCAGAGGTGCAGGGGTTAGAGGATTCCCCAGAGACAGAGTGGGGAACAGAGCAATGTATTTACTGAAATACATTGCTAAGGAGAGCAGCTGGGCAAGACAGGAGAGGTCTGCTATGCCATGTGGGTCAGCTCCCTGGTGGGGGGTCAAATCAAGCCACAGTGGTCATAGCACTGAGACTTAACCCTGCGGCCACAGGGAGGCCTCAAGAAAAATAACCTTCAAGGAAATGTTTCAGGGAGGAAGCAACTAATTTCACAAAGCCTACAAGTAACTAAATTAGTTTGATACTGTAAACATGTGTCAAGAAAACAAGTCAATCTTACTAATGAATGCAACTATAAAAACCCCAAGCAAAATATTAGCAAAACAAATTTAGTGGTATGCTAAAAAAGTAACAAAAAACGTAAAAGTTCTCCTTAAATGCAAGAATACAATTATTATTTCCATCTTTTGAGAATGAAAATTATCCACACAACTTTCTATCTACATTGACATGAATTTACAATTATCCTATTATAACACTATCTTCACCAAGATGACTTTACCAGGAGACTCTTGTCCAGAAAAACAAAAGCTGTAAAATAATTTTACTTTAATATACTTATGTTCATCCCAACAACTTCCTCAAAAACCCATCGACTCTTCAACATAAAAAAACAAATGATGATTTGAACCCCTAGCTTCAAATTCTCCACTTACTAACCCTAAACTAATACGGCATAATTGTTATCAAACCAATCACTCCCCCAACTGAAAGGTCCACCCTAAGCAGACTTAAAATATCAATAAATATCTCAATTTTGTCCTTTCTCTCTCTGACAGGCTACCAAGGTAAGCATTAATCTCAGCTTTCCCTTATCAGCAAGTTATTTAGTAATAAATAGTTGATATTAAACAGTCAGCATTCAGCACTACTTAGTTCGTAATAAATAGTTGATATTAAACAGTCAGCATTCAGCACTACTTAGTTCAAGTTTTTCATTTACTTAATCTTCTATTCCTCACCTTTTTTACCATTCCCTTTTTTCTTACGTAAAGTGCCTTCTTCTGTATAAGTTAAAACTATATAGATTTGGGCCCTCTTTGGTGCAATGAGTTAAAGCACAATACTATGAAGCAATCCACAGCCACTGCAGCATAAGCTTGATCCCTGGCCAGGGGGGGTGACCCACAGGGCGCAGCAGACCTCTCCTGTCTCACCCATTGCTCCCCTCGACAGTGTATCTCAGTCAATCTACCTGTTGTGCACCCCATTCTGTCTCTGGGGAAACCTTTCATCCCCTAGCACCTCTGGCCTGTGCCCAGTTCTTGTATGCATAAATAAATCTTTTTAAAAAAAAATTTATACAGATTTGTTCTTAAAATTACTATCCTTAACTTAGATCACATTTATGCACTCCATATAATTGTTTCAACTTATCAGTAAGTATAACTGTTAGAAGAATAAGAAACCCCTGACCAATAAATGACTTTATGAATGCACTCTACCCTCTGATGCCTTTCTGAACCCAATTCCCAACTCCATGCTGATGAAATCTCAAGAGCCAAGGACTAAAAGTTCCAGCATGTCATGAACCTGACTTCTGCCACAGAGTTCAGCAGTCATGTCTGGCTTCTAACTGAACACATGCATGTCAACTCTTGCTTCTCTGGCTTTCGCTTGCACCCCAGTGTCTCAGCTCAGATGGTACTGTGTGCAGGAAATTTCAGTCTAATTAACCTTTATAGCTAAGCAATTAAAATGACAAAGACATAATTCAACAAAGCAATATACAAAAAGTAGCAATATACAAAAGAAGCACCTGAGATTAATAGGGATAGGAGAGTGAGAAAAGGGTAAAGTAGTATAAGGGATGATGTCGGGGGGGCAGGGGAAAGAAGAAAAACAAGATTTTGTACCAAATTTTATACAGATTGGACATTTATATGTATCTGTTCATTGAAGAAGAAAAAAAATACCCTCACAGCAAGAAGCATTTAAAAGGGCTGAGGAATAACAACAGGAATTCTGAAGAACGTTATTTGAGCTAAGCAACAGTTGTACGTTAATTCTTTTAAATCGAGAATTTTTAAAAGGACTGCATTAAAGAGAAGTAGAAAGTCAGAGTGAAGTCAGTGGTTTCTCAGACCTAGACCTACAGCCCACTAGAGTCCCCTGCTCTTCACCTCATCCTCTATCAGGTGTGAATTTTAGAGCCGACAGCACTGAAGGGTGAAAACTGCAAGCAGTTACCAACTTTCTGAATATCAAAAACAATAATAATAATAATAATAATAAGGAAGAAAAATGCCAAAAGGCTTCAAAATAGTTATCTACATCACAAACATATGTATGTATAAACAGAAAAGCTACCATGTATTTGTTAGTACAAAGCAATTATAACTAAATCTTGACTTAAATTTGAAATGAAAAAGTACATAATCCTCAGGCTTTAGAAAGTATTTAAAAAAATATCTTCTGCTTTATAAGTGGAAGTAGAAAAATGGAAATAGTAATTAGAAAAAGAAAACTTACCAAATATATTAGTGGAGTGTCCTTTCCTGGCAATAGGTCTGAGCTCATTATGGCCCCATCCGTATATCCTGTAATTATCCCACGCATGTTTCATCATCTGAGAAAAATGAAAATCCATCAACTTACATTACTAACATACCTGTATATCTGATGTAATTTAGGGATTCATTACTATGTCCTACCTGTATCTCTTACAATAGTCTATTTCTGTCGAACACTGTAAACAGTGTTGTTAACAAGTGTGACATACATGCCCAAGTTTAACCTTTGTGTACACAACAGAAAAAATTGTGTATGATTAACAAGTTCTTTTACTGGGGATAAAGGTGTCTGTTTGGTATCCCTTTATTTCAGAAACTGCCAGTCCCTTGGGAATAGTTCCCCTTCTCTCTCTGTGATTATGACAGAGCTGACATTCGGAGGGAATCTGATTCTGCAGCCAATTAACCCAAGCTCACAGAGAATCCCTTACCTTTAGACCAAAGATGAGTAAACTCTGTAGTTTAGACTTTGTAGTATATATGGCCTCTGTAGCAAATATATAACTGCTACTATAAACCAAAACAGCCTTAAAAAATATATATAAACAAATCAGTATGGCTCTGGTATAATTAAACTTGACTATTATTATTTTTTAACTAGCAACAGGCAAATTTGACTCTTAGATTGTATCTTGCCAACCACTGGCCTAGACAAAATGATGGGAACCGGTGAATTCAAGTAGCAATAATCAAGTCCATTTATGCAGACACTAGATTACAGAGAGGCTTTCACTTTACCATAATGAATCTTGAAAACAATAGTTACTAAAACCCCAACAGAGAAAAACCAGGTAACAAAAAGAAAGAAGATGCATGTTATTGACAGTATTTACAGAACATTTGAATTTAGTCAAACGTGAAGCCCTAGTTTAGAACCACTAATCTAACAAATATTTTTATATCCATTAGTTTGAAATCAGTTTCTTACAACTCAAGGAGTTTTTTCAATTACACAACAGCAGAGTATTACTTACATATCAGCTGAATTAGTTATTAGTATATTATAGCATATCAAAAAACTTTTCATTCAATAGTATACTATTCTTAAAACATTTCTCAATGTGTTTTTGTTTTACAACCAGCAATACTCAAGACACCAAAACCAGCGAAAGGTATTACAAGGAAATAAAAGAATACTAAATCTTAAAACCACGGATTTTTTGAGAGTAAAAGTACTTTTAAAAAATGAGTACTACGTGAAAAGGTCACTACACAATGACCAAGTACAGTTTAGCCCTGGAATATAAGGCTGACTTAATATTCAAAAGCCAATTAATATAATCTACCACATTAACACTGAGGTAAAGGAGGAGGGAGGGGATAACACAATCATTTTTATATGAATAGTTGCAGATAAAGCATTTGACAAAGTGAACCACCCAGTCATGATAAAAAATCAGGAGACTATAAGTACAAGGACACATCCTCAATCTTAAAAAAAGTAATCTTCAAAAACACAACTAACATTAGAATTAATAAAAGACTAGATGCTTAATCCCTAAAGTTGAAAGCAAATCAGGTATGTCCATTCTCATCATTTCACCTATGTTCTAGAAGTCCCGGCCAGTTCAATAAGACAAGAAAAATATAAGTCATAAAAATGAAAAAAGTAACTCTATTCACAGAAGACTTAATTATTTGTAAAAAGAAAATTCCATATAATCTGCAAAAGAAAAACTCCACTAGAAGTAATAAATGACTGTACCAAAGTAATGGAATACAAGTTCAGCAAACTAAACCAAACATTTCCATATGCTAGTAGTGAACAACAGCTAATTAAAAAACAATTTCATCCAGTTTTATCTTTCTTCTTCTTTAACATCTTTATTTAACATTATCCTTTCAAGCTCCAACCATGTTGCTGCATAAAGCATGAATTCATCTTTTTCTTTAATCACTGAGTAGAACTCTTTTGTGTACACACATCGCATCGCCATGATCCATTCATAATTCCAGATGGTGTCACTACCATGTAGAATATAAAGTAACTAAATTAATAGTTAGATAAAGACAAACTGAGTAACGAGCCCTTGATAGCTAACTACAGAACTAACACACCAAGAGGTAAAGGTTGGAGATTAAAAACAAGGAGGAAAGAAGGAAGGCACATGGTCTGAGCTAGTGGAGTATCGGCAGTTGGTGGTGAGTGCCCTAGGGTGGTAATACCTGATGGGGATACCCCAATGTTACCTCAATTAAAAATCAACAAATTAGGGCCCTCCCTGGTGGCACAGTTGGTTAAAGCACAGCATTAAGAAGCTAAAGCCACTTCAGCATGAGTTCGATCCCCACCCCAGAGGTGACCCACATGGTACGGCAGACCTCTCCCTGACCCACCCACTGCTCTCCTCAGCAGTGTACTACTGACCTGCCTATCCTGCTCCCCACTCTGTCTCACTGCGCCCACACCTCTGGCCTGTACCCCAGTTCTGTATGCATAAATAAATCAATCTTTTTTAAAAAACAACAAATTAATTTTTAAGAAAAATGTAAAATCATTTACATCAGCTTCAAAAACATAAAATACTTAAAAATAAGCATCATATAACTATGTAAAAGAACTAAATCCTATGACTTATAAATTAAAGGATACCTAAATAATTGGGAAGATGTAATGTGCATATTAGAATGGAAGGATGAATGTTATTAAGCTAACAATTCTTCCCAATCCATCTCTAAATTCAATGAGATCCCAAAGAAAATCCCATCAACCTTTTATGTTCTAGAAAAACTAATTCTAGAGTGGCAGAAGACATTAAAGTGGCAAAACTAGTTTTTAAAAAATTGAAGTTACCTGATTTCAAAACTTGAGTTTACAGTAATCAACATGTCATATTAGCAGTAAAGATAGGCAGATACAAAGAACAGGCATGAATCCAGAAAGAGACTCAGTATCTATTAATCATGTCAATTGATATGATCAAAAGTACCAAATTACTCATCAGGAAAAAGCCCTTTTCAACAAGACGCTGGATCAACTATAACATCCTACTGGTAAAAAAAAAGAAGCACAACTCTTATTTCACATAACAAAAAAAGTGAACTCACAACAGATCACAGACTGAGATGTCAAACTAAATCTAAAATGTGCACACACTAACACTTACACAAAAGTGATTCACGGCAACTCTATTCCTAAGAGTCCCAAACCAGAACAAATGTTGACAATATTTAATCAGCGAATGAATGAAATAAACCATGGTTTGTATTTACTTAATGGACTACCAAGAAAAGTCAGCTGTATGCAACAGTGTACATAAGTGAATCTCAAAAACCTGCTGAGCAAAGGTCCAGACACAAAATACCACATACCTAAAGGTTCCTCTTGACTGAAACCTGAGAAGAGACCCATCTAACCCAGAGTGACTAAACACAGAAGTCGTCTGGGAGCAAGGAGAGGGGTGGATTGAACGGAGAAGGGCACGAGAAAACCGTTGTGACACTATGGAATAGTCACATCTTAGTCACAGTTGCCGTGACACAGGTATGCACACCTGTCAAAACTTTAAGCTGTATTCTTAAAACAGGTACACTGTTTTATATATTAATAAGTGACACAATAAAGTTGAATTTTAAAACAGTCAAATAGGTTGCCATATCTCCCCCACTGGCAATTTCCACTCTCATGAGGGAATTACTTAAATTCTTTCAACTGTTTCATCTCTTTACTACTGTATTTCTAAATATATAGTACTGTCTCTTGATTTTTTTAAAAAAATATTTTTAAAATATGCACTACATTCTCCTGGGAGTTAAGATAATTTAACTCACACAGCCACTGTCGACTTACCTTCACTTTTACTTCCCTATACATATTCCTGGCTCACATCCTCCCAATATAATTAACAATATATTTTTCTTATAATTATTACAGTATTTGTTCAACTTTTGTTTTCTCTGCTATTAACTGCTGGTATAGGGTTTGAATTTGTTTGCTTAGTTTTTTTTGTTTTTTTTTTTAGATTTATTTATTTATTCATATAGAATTGGGGTACAGGCCACAGATGCGGAGGGTGAGAGGATTCACCAGAGACAGAGTGGGGAGCAGAACAGGCAGATAAACGCAGTACACTGCTGAGGGGAGCAGCGGGCAGGTCAGGAGAGGTCTGCCACGCCATGTGGATCTCCTCCGGGGCAGACGGGGATCGAACTCATGCGAAAGTGGCTTTAGCTTCTCAGTGCTGTGCTTTAACCCGCTGCGCCACCAGGGCTTATTTTTTAATTGTATGTTTTTTAAGATTTATTTATATTCATGTATGCATACAAGAACTGGGGTATAGAGGGGGTGGGAGATGAGAGGCCTAACCATAGACAGTGGGAGCAGAACAGGTGAGTCTACTGAAACACACTGCAGAGGGTACTGCAAGGAGACGAGAGAGGTCTGCTGTGCCCTGTGGGTCACTCCCTGGACTGAAGGAACTGTGCCACAGTTGCTGGCAGTAACTCGATAGCACTCAGACTTTAACCCCTGCGCCACCAGGGAGGTCCTGTTAGCATAATTTTTAATGTAAAAAATACTTGATTTTCAAAACTATCTTAAGATTGCCAACCACATCCAACAAACTGTCAGTCCATCCTATACACTGAGGTGGGCGTCCTAACGCCCTCCACCCTCCTGCTGTGCCTGGACCTCTCCATGGCCAGCCTGAAGCACAGCAAAATGCCGACTCCCATCACATTCCCGAAGATGCCTGTGGCTCTCTCTGTAACAGGTCCCATGTTTCCACAATTCTTTAGCAATTCTTACTATTTTGGTACTGAAATATGTTCTCCAGCAGAAAGCTGAGAAAGTGTCTAACAAGATCTTTGCCCTCAGATCTGACTGACAATACGATCTGAAATATTTCTAAGCCTCTGCTCCACACTTTCCTAGTTTCTAATATTGTTGTTGAAGAATCTGATATACTGATCCCATGAATACACTCCCAATCTTCCGCATGGAATCATTTTATTTTCTTATTTCTTAGGTATTTAGGATCTTTTCTTTAACCACTACTTTCCTCACATTTCAGTTGGGCCTTCTCTGTTTACTGTGCCTCGCAGGTCATTTCAATCTGGAATCTCCCATCTTTTAGTTTTAGCTGATTTTCCTTAATTTTTCTCTGACTTCTTCTCCTCTATTTTTCCTGTTGGACATCTAATCACTTGTTGGATATTCTGGATTGATCTTAGCGTTTTTCTCAATCTTTTTGTCCTCAGACTTCTATTCAATTTTACCTTTCAATTCTTCTATTCAATTTTTAACTTCTACCATATTAGTAATTTCTTTTTTTAAGATTTATTTATTTGTACACAACTGGGGTACAGGCCAGAGATGCGGAGGGTGAGAGGATTCACCAGAGACAGAACGGGGTGCAGAACAGGCAGACCGATGAAGTACACTGCTGAGGGGAGCAGCGGGCGGGTCAGGAGAGGTCTGCCTCGACAAGTGGACCTCCCCCGGGGCAGGCGGGGATTGAACTCATGCGGAAGTAGCTTAAGCCTCTCTGTGCTGTGCTCCAACCCGCTGCACCACCTGGGAGGGCCCTCATATTAGTAATTTCTAAGCGTTATTTCTCATACTGTAAATGTTCCCTTTTTGTAACTTACTATTCTCATTTCATGAATTGAATTTTTGTCACTGCAAAGATGTTAATTCTTTATATATTTTTCCTGTTCCCTGTGTTATTTCTATATCCTTTCTTCCCCGTTTTGTTCTATTATGTGAAAAATGTTCTCAAATGTTCTCTTTTCACTTAAGAATGAAGTACTTACCAGATAAAGACTGCCAGTGAATGACCAAGACTTACTAACTGAGCCTGCCTCCTTAACAGGAACTGCACAGGGGCTAACTCCAGGCCTGGGTTGTCCCAGCCCTCCACATCCCAAAGACAGGTCTCGCCAATGCCATGTTCCGGGAAATAACCTCTAAGCCTTCACCATTCCACCTGTTTAGATTATCTTTGTTTACCTAAAGTTTTAGACTACTTCCGACAGCTTTTGGTAACAATGATTTACCGGGGACAGTGGGGGATGCAGCAGGCGATGCCTTAGACCATGTCATACCAGTTTGCACTCTGGAGGAGTTGGAGAACATTAGCCAAGTCTATATACTGACTCCCAGTAAAAGCCTAGGATATCAAGCCTCAGGTAAACTTCCCGCATAGTAATAATTTCTACACATTTGCCAGGTACTGCTGATATGCAAAGCAACTACACTGTTCAGAGAACTTCACTGAAGAGAACCACCAGAAGCTTGTGCCTGGTCTCTCCTGGGTTCTGTCGTATGTGCCTTTCCTATTAGTGATTTTAATCTTATATTTTTGCTGTAATAAACCTCAACAGAAAACAATAGCTTCTCTGGGTTCTGTGAGTGTTTCTACCAGATATCTGAGCTGTGAGTAGTTCTGGGTCTTCTAAATGTTTACATAATGTTATCTTATACATTATATACATTTCAATAAATTCTAGTGCCATCTTACCAAAAAAGCGAGGAATCTTAAGAAAAATCTATTAATCCCGAACACTGTCCAAGTACAATGCCTTAAGCAGCCTGAACATAAAACAGACGCCAAAGATAAGGTGAAATAAGAATACATTTCTATTTTCATTTCATCAAGGTCAAGGCCTTGCAACGATTCATAAGAACAAGCTTAAAATATCTGCTAAGTTGTCCATATTCATAACTAGAAATATGTCCAAATAGATAGGATTATTTGAAGTAAGTTTACTATCTTTTTTCATGCTAGACATGCTCTCTGAAATACCGTTGATGCGATTACTGACAAAATCCTAACTTTCCCAGACAGTTGGAACTGCAGTCTCACCCAGAATGAGCAAGAGTACTAATTAACCAAGTTTAACTAAAATATTCACTAGATGTTTCTACCCTCTGGTTCGCCTTCTCTCCATGCGGTCCTAGAATAACAAACTGGAAGACTTCTGAAGCTCAACAAATTTAAAAAAAACTCTGACATCAGCCTTCCACTCTTGAATCCACTCACGCTCTCTGGAGGGAAGGTGTCCTCACCACACGAGGGCGTGACAGGGTCCTTCAGAGACGGCAGACACAAAGCGAACTGCTCAGAATCATGTTTATGAGATCGTGGAATGTCTCGCCAAGTCCCTTGTAACTAAGCACTGGAGAGATTTCTTATTCAAAGATAAATTATTTATGGCACTATTCTAAATTATTTATAAAACATCGAATATCAAAAGCTCTCTGGTCATATGGTGAGTAATGTGACCATCCAAACGCCACAGTAAATTTTAAGGGTCCAATAATTACACTATAATCCAAACTAAAAAAAAAAGAGTTCTAGCTCTTACTGCCAACTTAGAAAAAGAACTACAACTGTGACTCAGAGACAACACCTCTAGTGTATCTGCGTGTGTGACTAATGTACCCACACACCCCAGTACATGTCCGGACACAGTCTGCAGCGTGTCTATTACCTCTTTAATTTTTTCCCTTTTCTTTCTTATGTCATTATCTTCTGGGTCCCCACCATTTATTCCTATGAGGTTTGGTACAGGGACTGGAGGCAGTGGCTTTTTCTCTTTCGTCTTCATTTCCTGGAGTACCTTACTTTTCTCTGTTTGAATTTCTGCTCGGATTTCCTCTCTCGACTTTTTTAATTTTTCTTTTGCTTCTTCCAGAGCCTTCTCATGATCAGCTCGAATTTTATTTCTCAAACGCTCTTCTTCATCCCTGGAAGAGGAGGAAAAAAAAAAAAAACTAGTAAGAATGGTCCTCAAAAACTTAAATCTTCTAACCTAAAATTCAACTTTTCTACCAGAAACCCTGAGAGCAATTTGTATTCCTGCACTACAGGTGTGAACGCTCTATGAGTCTCGGCACCGTCTTCCGCAGGAACATGACCAGCGCGACTTGATGAGAGGACAGCAAGCCTGGGCGCTGAAGAACTGGCTGGCTCCTCACCGCAGAGAAGCAGGAGCCTGGGGAGGGAGTCGCACTTTCAGAGCCAGAGCAAACAGAGAAGGCAGTTGTCAGGAACATAGGGCTGAACAAGCTAATGAAAGAGAGGCCAGTAAGAAGCTAGTTCGGGGAGAAAAGTTAGAAGTAAAATTAAGTAGCTGAGAAGGGACAAGTACAGACACACTGGGTCAATGAGAAATAAGTGGAAAAGATGAGAGGATGGAAAACCTTTCATGTGTCACAATATTCTTCTGACCCTTAAGTTTTAGAAATGCCGCCGAGTTTACCATAGGTACAGTGGTTCTGTGCCCATGATTACCTGTAACTCTTCAGCTCTTGTAAAATATGTGAACTCCAATTCAGTAGGTCTGTATGCAACCCATGAACTTGCATTACTTCAAACTTCCCAGGTGACAGCTGTGCACACACCAGTTTAGAAACTGCTAATGCAGTCCACGCCTCCTTGGTTCTCGACTCAGCCCCACTTCTGAGAATCTAATGTTCTCTCTACTTCCACCCCACCTCACAAGGATGAATACAGAAGTGGTGATTTATTTTCCCCATCGGCCCACAATGACCACTCCAAGGGAGAACATCTAACCCAATAGTGACCAGAGTCATCTCTCCAGAGACTTAAATCAAACTGCACACAGCTGGACTTAGAACATGTTAGTGGGAATGCAAAATGGTACAATCATTCTGGAAGGTTAGTAGTTTCTTAAAAACCAAAACATGAAACCATAATAGAATCCAGCAGGTGCACTTACCCAACTTCATTTATCTCAAAGAAAATACTGCTTGTCTTCACACAAAAACTGTTACACCAGCCTATCACAAAGACGATGTGGTTGGTCCCACTTCTAGGATATATTTAGAGTAGTTAAAAATCATTGAAAGAGATGGCCCTCCCTGGTGGCGCAGCGGGTTAAAGCACAGCACTGAGAATCTAAAGCCACTTGCGCATGAGTTCGATTCCTGCCTGCCCCGGAGGTGACCACATGTCGTGGCAGACCTCTCCTGACCCGCCCGCGGCTCCCCTCAGCAGTGTACTTCGTCGATCTGTCTGTTCTGTTCTCCACTCTCTCTGGTGAAGCCTCTCACTGCCCCTGAGCCTCTGGCCTGTACCCCAGTTCTGTATGCACAAATAAATAAATCTTAAAAAAAAAAATCATAGAAAGAGAAATCAGAAATGTGTTTTCCAAAGCCTGAGGGAGGAGGAGGAGTCAGGAGTTCCTGTCTAATGGGTGCAGAGTTTTACAGAGCTCTAGAGAGGTGTATGGTGATGGTGCTGAGCACCCCCTGTGCTGGACACCCAAAGGGGGAATAATAAACCATCTTTTAGGAGCATCATGCTACAATAAAAAAAAAATTGGAAAATAAAACCCTATTCACAGATGTTTATAGCCAGCTTTTCTCATAATCAGAATAAAAACTGGAAACAATCTAGATGTCCTTCAACAAATATGGGCTTAAACCAGTCTTTATGCTGTGATATGAAACACATATGGAACATTATTCAGTAATAAAAAAATTAATAGACACAAGTTGAATGAATTGCAAAGTTATTATGTGAGTGAAAGAAGTCGGTCTCAAAAGGTTTTATTCTACATGATTCCTTTGACACGCTATTCTCAAAAAGACAAAATGACGGGTGATGAACAGATCGGCCAGCAGTGCTGTAGAGGAGAGGTTAAGGGAATGACAGGCGTTTTCGGAATAACAGCACTGCTACGTAACCTACTTTTAGTGATGGTTACACAAATGTGTGCATGTGTTAAAAATCATAGAAATGTAAGCCAAACAAGAAAAATATCAATGTAAAGTTTAATATCAAAAATAAAATGCCAAGTTTTAAAAAAAAATCACTGAGCTACAAGAAGGGGCTGATGAGAAACACAGGGGCGAGAAGAGTAGGGAGCAAAACCAGAGATGTGGGAACACCCAAGGCCTCTGGGGTGAGGAGACCTCACGGGGCCGCGAAGGCTGAGTGTGGGAGAAATAGGGCCAGGGAGGCCAGGGAGGCCTCTGAGTGCCTCTCAGAGAAACTGCAGGCGGGTCTGTCAGGGAGATCCCCGCTGGCCAGGGCCGCCTCTCCCCACCAGGCGCTGAATGAAGGCTTGGTGGGTAGGACCCGGCAGACAGAGTACTCAACAGCCCTCCAATGACACTTCACCTCCCAACCAAGGGAGCTGAAAGATACCACAGGCTGTGACAATCAAATCTTTCCAGATGCCTTTGAAGGGGACCCATAGCCCTAACTTCACACAGAGAGAACAGAGGACTACTGGATCATTTGCAAAAAGGCCCGTTTAGCTACGAAGACCAAACCTGGCCACCACCTACTCCTGTCTCCAAATGTTGGGGGCTTCCGCTGTTGGGGAGGACATGAAAGAAGCAAAACACCTGCAGGTCCTCAGCCGCCGCCAGCGCCGTCAACTGCCGGCTGCCAGGTCTCACTTCTGTCACTTCCTATCACTTCCAGCTGAGAATTTCCCCCGCTCACTCGCTGACCAAACAAGCTTGCAATCAGGACACAGGGCGGGGATCACCCCCAAAGAAGAGTCATGTCAGAGAGCATTGATCCTACAGAGGCAGTTTCTGTCCTGATAACCCTAGAAGGAGCCGCCACAGCTTCCGTTTCTAAGTCCAAGCAGTGAGCATCACGGATGGCACCAGCACTCGACGGGGCAGAGCAGCGCACAGCCATCGCCATGGAAAGCAGCTTCACGTGCCAATGAACCTCTAACCGGTAGTATGACAGGTCACATGCTAGAGCTCATGAGGTCTAAAAGGTCAGGCAAGGAACAAGGGTCACCACAAGTTCCACGTCTGCTTCTCTGGAACTTGACAATGCACACAGGTATTTTAAAGGCTCACGAAGCTCTGCAACAGAGATGTCCGACAACACTGCCCTAACTCGTCAGTGACAAGCCCCTTGGCATGTCCTCACCCAGAGGCATGTGCCTCCAACCGTGCGGCCAAGAGGCCCACGGAAGACCGCCACTGTCCTGCGCTGCATAACATGAGCCGAGTGTCTGCGCATACAGAGTCTCCGCCAGCCCACAAGACTGCTCTGAGTGAATCTGAGCGCAGACAAGTCCTTCAGTTTCCTTCCTCCCTACCCTCTTCACCCTCCTCCTCCATACTTGTGTCCTCAAGGACGAAGGCCACACCCAGTGACGTCTTGCAATCTATCTGCTTCCCTATACAGTGGAACAAGAGCAGCATCTGGGCAAGTAACTCATGTTGTTCCCTCAAGTTAACCTCCCCTCCTTTCCATCATTCCTGGCTAATCTAGTCATCATCCCTTTATTTCTATCTTTTTGAGAATATGTAAGTAAATGTTAAAAAATACACTGACATCTAGATTAGTAACGGTTTCGGTAGATTTCCAGAGAGCTGCCCTTTGTAGTTACTCTCTTCCTCTTTCCTAGACCTTTAGTCTTCACCAACAAAATAAAGGTCTTCAAAAACCCAAACTCCGCCCAGCGTCACCTTCACCCTTCACCGGCACCCTCTGCTCCCTCTTCCCAGCGTACCTGCTCAGACTACTGCTGCTGCCACCTGCCTTAACCTCGCTGCTCACCTCGCTCCACCACCCGCCACAATGAAAAGCGGCAACTACGCTGCTCTGAAATTCTCTTCTTCACACTTGCCTTTCCCACAAGCCTTGACTTGATCATCATCTCTGCATTCGAAAATGTATTTGTCCTTACTTCCATTCTTGTTTTATAATACTTTTCCTATTCAACATCACCCAACATGTTTTCTTAGCCATTATATCAAAATTCATATGGTCAGCCTTTACCAGGTTACTAAGTATTCAAGACCCAGTTTCTAACACCACATAAAATTTTTCATTGACTGCCAAATACTTCCAATTCAAAATGTCCAAAGCAGAATGAATGATTACTACAGAAAACAGTCATAGGCTAATAAGCACATTCATGAACAGACTCTTTTATTGAAGTATTAGCAAAGGTACTCACCAATATTTAAAAAATGGAAAGAATTCATCATAACTGTACTTATTCCAGAAATGAGAAGAGTTTAACATCTGAAAATCCTACCCACATAGTTTACCTATTACTAAAGAAAATTTGTATAAAGCATTCAATAGAAGCAGGTACAGAAGCATTCCCTTCAAAATGAAGGAAACATTCAAGGATGCTCACTACCCAAACTTTTATTTGATTGCACTGAATGTCCTAGCCAGCAAAGTAAAATAAGATAAAAATGAGATTAAAGTATAAGAAAAACAAAGTTAAAAAAATATTCTGTCACAGGTAATATTTCTGCACAGAAAACCCAAAGGACATACAGCAAAATATTTTAAATAGGAATACAACAAGGAATAGGAAAAAACACACAGCAGACACTCCTTAATTTCCTCCCCTTCCTGCTCACTGGGTCCCCTCTTTCTGTACTCCACACATCCAAATCTCTGTTGATGCATTTATTCCTTCAGATGGTAATACCATTGTTTACGATGCCTTACATTCACCTGTATTATTTTAATACTGAAATTGCTACGCCCTGTTTTTTTGACTTACATTTAAGACACATGAGACCTTGTAAGAAGACTCTGACATAAATATATTCTCAACGATTATAAGTGAGTTTTACTAAACTGATTCCTACTAATCTCCAAATTCTAAGACTAAATCACTAAGCCCCGGTGCAGACTAACACATTGTCTTTTAAAAGATAAATGACAAGGACCTATATACAATGGCTTTTAATGACAAAGTAAAACATTAAATAACCTCTTCAAACATCGTATATTTTAACAGCACTATAAGGAAATTCCAGAGGATCCAGGAAACCACAATGAAAACAGGTGAAGAAGCTATGTAAAGAGTTATTTATGCACAATTACAGGCCAAGGTTGGCTTGAAGAACACACCAGGGTAGTTACTAAGTGATAAATACTGAAATAACAGTATTCAACAAAATTGTGGCAACTGCCCAAAAGAAGTTAAGACCTTCCAAAAAGAAGTATCACTCCTTCACGGACATAAAGGAAGAACTCTTTAAACTCGGAGGTGACTAAGAGGTAAAACAAAGTCAACTATTACTATGGATTTTCTATTTTGTTTTTTCACAAATACTAAGATATTTCTCAATAGCAAATGAATATACTGTATAGAATAACACTCTCATGTAAAGTACAAAGAATGTTCTGAAAATTATCATTTCAAGTGACGAAAAAGGTAAGAGCCAAACTATATTTGAGTTCTCAATTTGGGCTTCATATTCCATAAGAGGGAAACCCATTTGCAACATTATTCGAAAAGCCCAATTATTTCTCATTACAAGAAAATAATGAGCAACCGGCAAGTGAAGCATGGAAAAACCCACTGACCCTCAAGCTGCTACACCAAATCCAATTTGGTCACTCTGCTCACACAAGACATCAAGTTCTGTAGGGCTCCCTTTTCAGTAATGCAGCTCATGGGCAATCAACACAAACTCACTAACTCTTAAGACTCACATAGAGGCCATCTATGTGGCTATTAATTTTCTGTTTACATATATAGCTGTGATAAGTCAACCTGATGTGTTTTGGAGGATGCCATTTGAATTGTAATTCCAGGTTAAATCAATAGTAATCAGTCACTGAATTAACTTCAGCTTACCTCAATGATAATTAATCAACTTTTACAAAATGTGAGGGACACTGAACTAGCTGCAGAGAAACAAAGAAAACTAAGACACTTCATTTGACCCAGATAAGTAAACAAAGTACAAATGGGAGAATCACAACAAAGTATATATAATACCATATTGTTAAGTAATTACCACCATGTTATGCATCAGATCCCCAGATCTTAATGATGCTCTATCTGAAAGTTGGTGCTTTTATCCAAAGTCTCATTTTCCTCGCCTCCCACCTCCTGGTAACTACCATTCTCACTCTATGAGTCCAGCTTTTGTAGGGTCCACATATAAAATCACATACTATCTGTCCTTCTCTAATTTATTTCACTAGCATAATGCCCTTGAAGTCAACTCATGTAGTGTCCATCCCTTTTACCGTTTTTAACTGGAAATCTATTTCTGATGATGTAAGTATGGCTGTCCCTGTCATCCTTTGGGTTCTATTGCTCGAAGGATTGTTTTCCACCCCTTTCCACCCCTTTATTTCGAGCCTATGTTTAGATGCATTTCCTGAAGACAGCAGGTTAGAATCTGTCTTCTAATCCAACCAGGCACTCTTGTCTTTTAACTGGTAGGTTCAGTTGATTTATATTTAGAGTAATTGTTGATTTAAAAACCTGTTGCTATCATTGTCATAGATTGTGTGGTTGTGTCTGTTTACTTGCTTAGTTCCTTATGTATATTCCACTCTTTGTTTTACATATGAGCTACTTTCAACATTTCTTAGAGAGGGGCTCTAGTGTTTGCAAGAAATTGCTCCTAGAAGACCTTAATTTCTCCCTCATATTAGAGCAAAAACCTTGTAGGCTAGAGGATTCTTACTGGCAATTTTTATCTTTAAGTATTTCGACCACATCATTTCCTCCTCACCTTTTGGTAGTGTTTCCTCTTATTAGTCTAATGTTAGCTTGATCAGGGTTTCCTAATAGTCATATGCTTCTTCCCCTAGCCAGCTTCGATATTCTTTTTTCATTGTAAACTCTCAGAAGTTTCACATTTATGTGCTTGCTATAGATCTCATTTTGTTTAGGTGCTCGGGAACCCAAGGCTGTCTACCTCCCTTCTGATGCAGGCACCCATACAGATGGGTGAGACTCTTCCTAGGTTCACTGGTATACAGTGCGGAATCTCAGAGCACTCGCAAAGACACTTTTGTTCATGATGGATGCCCATTTCCTTTGGCCATGAGGGGTATAAAAATGAGGGATGTTTTATGCAGCCACAATGCTTGATGCCATTCTTACCACAGCCCTTTATTTACAAACCTCATTTTCATATTTGACTTTCTTCCTATGAGTTTCTTACTCTCTTATATCCCTATTTGAAACAGGGCATTCAATATACGATGACTACATTAATGAATGAATAACCACAGACAGCCAATTTAATTCTCATCAGGTATCTCAGATCCTGTATTATTCCAAGTTGACTGTTTATGCTGATTATACTTTTCATTTCCCTACAAAATAGTGCTGTGTGCATTTCTATTTCACTTGTGTGATGGCTGTGGCTATATGTTTCTCAATGTCTTGTTTTTAAACATTTTTTACCATTTATTTTGAAGGTAAAAAAAAATACTCTGTCAATCTTATTCTTTTCCCTCAAGTTTCCCTATAGCCTGAGATGAAAATCTAAGTGCAGATAATGCTTACACAGATAATAAATCCTTATACATAAAATCCATCAAAAACAGTAAAATTACTAACCCAATATACAGTTTCTAAAGAAAATAAAGCATGGTCTTCTACAGTCAGACACTGAAATGGACTATAATTCAAAAGAAAAAGAAACTATCATGTCCACTAACCCTCTTTCACTCTTTCAACTTCTTTTTTTTTTTTTTTAAAGATTTATTTATTCATACAGAACTGGGTACAGGCCGGAGATGCAGAGGGTGAGAGGATTCACCAGGGACAGAGTGGGGAGCAGAACAGGCAGATCGACAAAGTACCCTGCTGAGGGGAGCAGCAGGCGGGTCAGGAGAGGTCTGCCGCGCCCTGTGGTCTCCTCCGGGGCAGGCGGGGATGGAACTCATGCGGAAGTGGCTTTAGCTTCTCAGTGCTGTGCTCCAACCCGCTGCGCAGCCAGGGAGGGCCTCAACTTCATATTTTATGAAACATTTTTTGTCTTAGTGACTGGCTTAAAAAGTATGAGATCAAAAGTTGAAGTATTCCTGACTATTGTAATGATCCTCTCTCAAAATATGATCTATAGCCATCAAAAAGTTACCATAAATGGAGGGAAGCAAGAGGCAACACTAAAAATACAGATGTTGATTATAAGAAATGAACACCAGTTCAAAACAAAAACTCATTATAAGTCATTTGTCAAGAACGAGATGAGTTTAAAATGTCCCTTTCAAAAATGTTTTAAGTTCTTCATTAATGTCCTGTGGAGTAAAACATTATTCATTCAGGCTTTACTGGAGCCCCTGGGCCAACGCTGCCATTGTCACTGTCAGCACCATACCCACATACCCACCTTTACCTACCCCTGAAACAGGAAGACCTGGTAACAAATGCTACAGCCACCTTGCCCTATTCCTGCTAACTTCTCTGAGCTGTTTTCCCATTTCTAGATTTGAAACGTCTCCCCCTGTTTCTCTAGTTTGTATTACTAGCTCACATGCTCCCTCCCTCTCTACTAGTCCCTTCAAACTGTCTTGTCTATGATCCTCTTATTATATTATTGTCTGCGATCATCTTATTATTATTTGTTTGTATGCTCACACAGACATTATCTCTTAAACTAATGTTTGTGTCCCTCACATGCATGTGTTGAATGTTATCGCCCTAAAAATTCCTATGTTGAAACTCTCACCCCCAACAAAATGCTATTTGGCTTTGGGGAAGAAATTGGGGTTGGATCAGGTCCTAAGGATGGGGCCTTCAGGATGGGATTAGTTTCTCGATAATAAGAGGAAGAAAGCAATCAATCGCTCTCTCCATCCTTCCCCCGGCACACCATCCTCCCCTGCCCCTGCCTCAAGCACAAAAAAATGTGTGAGGATGTAGCAAGAAGGCCATCTGCAAGCCAACATGAGTGCTTTCCCCAGAATCTGAATCCTGTGAGGCCCTAATCTTGGGCCTTCTAGACCCCAAAACTTTGAGAAATAAATTCATGGTGTTGAGTCCTCATCTATGGCATTTTGCTATGGCCGCCCCGTCAGAGTAAGAGAGCCCCTGCCCTCAGCCCCAAGCCCTGCAGTCCCGCAACCAATGGTGACTTTACAGATTTTAATTTTAATGGAACATAACTTATCTATTATTTCCTTTGTTGTCCTTTTAGTGTTAAATTCAAGAAGTCATCTGCTGAATCCACTGTCATTAAGTTTGTCTCCCATATTTCTTCAGTTTTTAGTTCTTATATTAGGCCTTTGACCCATTTTAACTAAGTTTGTACATGATGTTGGAGCTAGATTTGAAGCACCCAAGAAGTATAATGTATGTAGCTAACAAAGTATTCACCCAATATTTGTAAATAACTCCTTCAAATGATTACGATAAAGGAGTGCCACCCAAAGAAATCTGGCATTAAAAAAGTACTGTGAATGACTCAACACAAAAATCCAAAACCCAAATTAATAACAAAAAATGCAAAAAAAAAAATAAACATTTTGAAAACTCTTCTCACTAGTAAGTCAGAGCAATGAAAACTAAATCAGTCTGGAATCAGACTGGTAAAGATTTTTAAATTAACAATGCCATGATTTGCAAGATGCCAAGTAGGGATACAAATCGATACAACCACATCAGCAACTACTGGCAACAAAGCTCAGAGTTAAGGATACACATACCATACAATTCAATAATTCTACTACTTTTAAGCTTGCAGAAAAATACATGAGGCAACAGTACATGAGTAAGAATGTTTTCACAGCAAAACACAAAATTAACCTAAATGTATCAATTGGGGAATACTTAAATTGATATTTAATCATACAATGGAATACCTAAGTGGATAATACAACTGAACATATTGTTGAACAAAAAAATGAAACTTACAGAATGAGATGGATGTTTAGAATCATGCACAATAATATCTGATTATGTATTTATATAGATATAATTGATATGAACACTCATTGTTGCAGATGTATAAAACCATGTACTAAAAACAACAAATTCAAGTCAGGGTACAGCTTTACCTGGGTAACCTTCAACAAAATTGAGAAAATGCTAGGTTTTGAAATCAGGGCTTTGATTTAAAATGCTTACACTCTTTCAAAGCACATGATACAAAGTACTCACACCATCTATCAAAACATACTTTTATCAAAAGATGAAACCAAATAGTGTGGCACTTTTGGAAAAACCATAGGGAATTAAAAGGAAAAAAGGAGTGAGAACTCTGTATATAGTGGGATGTATTATTTATTTAACTAGTCCCCGATTGATAAGCATTTGGGTCACTTATGAGATGTCAAGGTGCAACTTTAGGGCATAAGGTGAACATTATCTTTGTGTGCTGATGCGAGGATTTCTCAAGGATAAGACCTAGAATAGCTGTTCAAAGAATATGCACTTTTAAAGTTGAAACAATAATTTGTTTCTCACAAAGTTCTATTAGTTCACACTCGCACCAACAGTATAAACACAAAAAGAGTAAACTGCTCAATGTTCACCACATTCTAAGTATTGCTATTACCAGTATTTTTAAGAAGAGAGGGGAAAAACCTAGGTGAACAAGGAGAAAGTTCGTTAAAGGCATCACAAGTAATAGGAAAATCGTCTCTACTTATTATTCTGTTCATAACATATATACACTTTACCCTACTTGCCACCTTACACCAGGTTACTGAAGAAGTCATGTAAACACATAAACATTATAAACTTACAAATATGATATATGATATCTAGCTACACATGAATGATTTTAGATATATAAATATGTACAATTGTGCCAGATTTCAATTTAGTACAAGGCTAGGCATACTTTTTTCAGATGCCAGTTTCTAGCTCCTGTCTGAAAAAAGCTTCAGAACATTACACCTTATTTCCAGATAACCCAATCCATATGCCCATAGTGCATACGTATATAATATAAATGCATGTTAGAAAAGAACAAAAAGGAGGAAAGATAAAGCAATAACTTATCCAAACTCCTAAAAATACCGACGACCTCAATGCATCCATTAGAGACTCACCAAGGTGAAAGTTAAGGGGTCTCTCTCTCTCTAACACCCTATAATGTGACTCCAAAGATGATTAATATGCTTTAAGAATGCTACTAATATTTCAATTGACATTTTTCAGCAATGTCCAAAGTCAAAATAAAACTTTTATAATAGTTTCCAATAACCTCCAATACTTAGCATATTGCTTGGCACATAACTATTCAAAAGCACTTGCTGAAAAAATTAATGTGACCAATGTTTTTAAATGGTGACATCAGTGTCACTAAGGCGAGGCCAGGAAATATGCATAAGTAGTACAGATTGATTTTGCAATATGTAAATTTCAAAGATGTCAAAGGAAAAACAACACACACATTATTCTCTGTAATCGCCAATTTATTTCTTTTTTTCTTTGTTCTATTTATAGTACTTGACCTAAAAGTCCTTTTGAAGATATGGAGATACTTAGAATGATATTTCTCAATATTATTGTTAGGAAATTATAGCCTTTAAGAAAATTTTACATCATGAATAATAAGAACCTTCCCAGGGTCTGATGTCTGAAGCACTCTACAGAATCTATCCTGCAGTCGTAGATAACAAATTAACAAATGTAATGGTGAAGTGGGCTCAAAAAAATCACCTGGAAACACTTCTATAAACAGACTTAATACTTTCAGACTGGAACATAAAATACTCAATAAATTACACTTTGAAATTTATGACAAATAAGAAAATATAAGACAGCATTTGATTTCTTATCACTACTTAAATTGGTCAAAATTTCACTATGTAAAGAATCAATAATATATAAATGAATTATAGTAATTTATAAAATGACTTGTTAAATCTTAATTTTTACATATGAAAATGGCATTGCTAATTCCTATTTAGTAGAATACATTTTATTTTCAAAGTATTTACGATGACTTGAACTAAATTACTGTACATTCTTCAGTTCCCTACTCCATAAAATTACTTGTTTTTCATATGCATGATGAAGGAATCTTTAAAGATTCAATCAATTCCCTCATTTCATAAGTAAAGCATAAATTAAACAGCTTATCTAAATACACTCTAACAAGAACAATGCTGAAACTAAGCCACTATCTTTTAATACTGAGCCCTATGTACTTTAAAATATACAATGATGCCATCCCTTGAACCAAATAAAATTCCAACATAAAACTTCAAAAGGAATGCTCTTTGAAGGAGCTTTTTCTTCATGATAAATCCCAACACCCAACTGGTAAATATACCTCCAGTGCAGACGTCATTATTACCATATTCTAACTAGGAAAAACTTTCCAGCAAAAACTCAACTGCTGTCAAAATAGCTTTTCTAATTGAATTTGCGCAATTACAGAAAATGACAGGGGCAAAATAATTGTTCTAACTCCTGCATAATAGTCAGTACAAAACATAAGTTAAACATTCCTATAAAGTAAGTAATAGTACAAATGATAGTTGATAAGCATAATACTTGCCCAGTTAATCAATTCATATTTACCACATACTACTTATTTATTTCATCTACAGAATGTTTAGCTTCCGTGGTGCCAACTTTCAAATTTAATGTGATTAAATTTTGTAGTATCCATAGTTTTAAAAATGAGTTGGTAATACCTGACTTAACAGAGCTGATGTGAAGATTAATAAAGGCTTAAATATGTGAAAACATTCATCACTCACTACTGTTCCCTTCCTGTCCTCCTAAAGGAGAAATTCAACATGAGGGCATACAAAATACCACAGAAACCTTTACAGAACTAAGTATGTTCCAGAGGGCCACTATGTATTATTTCTTAATTTTTATTTGTTTTTTATAATGCTTTTATTAAAAAAACTGTTTCCTTCCTTCTCACGGTACCACTCCTATTTGGTATCTTATCTCTCAATACTTCCGTGAGTTTTGTTTATTATACCTCCTCTGGTGCTATTTTTCACTTTGCCCTGGACAACACATATCCAACAGGTGTTCACATTTATTAATGACCAGATATACTACAAGCGACGGAGGAATAAAGTCAAATAAATGAGCTCAACAATCCCATGCTCTACTGGAAAGGAGGGGTACATAAGCAAATGACTATAATGCTGAATGAATAAAAGCACTCTCACTTTGTTTAGAATAAGGTATCTAGATTTTAAATAAAAACATGCAAAATGTTATCTGGACCCTCCCTGGTGGTCCAACAGGTTCAAGTGCAGCACTGCAAGCGAGCTGCAGCCGCCTCTGCAGCCGCCTCAGTGCAAGTGTGATCCCAGGCCTCGCAGATGATCCACATGGCGCAGCAGTGGCTCAAGATGTTACTATTAGAGGAAAGCAGACCTATACTAAAGGGCTGAAAAGATATTCACTCTATACATATATACACACACATATACATTATACATACACATATATACAGATATATATACACATATATACACAACTAGTCCCCCCCCCAATGTAAAAATGTTGCTGACATCACAGACTATTCACAAACATCAAGAGTAGACAGACCTTACTCAAGCTGAGTTTAAGGAAGGAAAATAACCATGACCCCGGAGAGTAAAGTAAGTTACAAAGGGAGAAATTCAACAGACTTAGAAGACAAAATGGTCTGCTCCCCCCCACCCCCAAAACAGGAACTCCAGGTAAGGACTGGGGGTAGGGCAGGAGTCTGACAGGGTTGACAGAGGCATGCATAGAAGAGGAATGAGATGAGAGTGTTAGGAAAATTAAAGTCACAACGGTGAGGTTTAAAGAATCTCCTCCTTTAAGAAAAAAATGGAAATGAAACAAGCAAAAAATGAAAATCATGAAACAAAAAACGTGAGAAATGTTCGCTAAGTCATGCTGAAATCCAGACAAGCCACATTTCAAGTTCAATGCCCACGTGTCACTCGTGACCGCCATACTGGCCTGCACAGGCTTAGAGTGATGGCTAGTAGTGTCTTCACCAGACCCAAAATGCAATTTTAGGTCATTCTAACTCCAAAATCTATGTTCTTTCTGTTTGCGTAAACTATCATTAGTTTGTATACACGTGACCCTCAAGTATTCAATTCATACTAACCAAATCCTTGGAAGATTGGAAGATGAAATGTTAACAGTTCAAATATTTAAAATTAAAACAAAATCACAAAAACTATATGTGTGTTTAAAAGTTATACATAAAACATTAATTTCAAAAGTTAAATAATAAAGTTTAATAAGGTCTGTATGTACACAAATTATGAACATAATACTTTAATATTTACAAGAGTGTTCGTGTCTGTTATAATCAATACCTGTTTGGGTTACTTTAAAAGCTAAAAATAATTAGCATCGTCACACAACACACGTTACTATCATCTGGAAGGTAGATACTGTTTGGAAACCCTGGATTATTTATGAATAGAAGGCTTCTATCAGTGTACCAGAAGGGAACACACTGGTTTTCTCATGAAAATACCTTTTCTTCAACTCAGGTAACACCAATTACATAAATTACATAGTTACATATATTAGACATAGTGTGTATTTCTTGGTAACCCACAGCCTTGCCACCTAGAAACTGGTAGCTTACCCTGGAGACCTCCCTCCTCCTCTCTTAATTCTCACAGACTATCAACCTACCATTTCTATGAAACCCACCACTTTTCTTCACTCATTTCTCTCCTCCATTATCACCACTGCAGTGCAAGCCTATTACTATCTTCTGTGACAAAGACCCTCTAGATGATTTCACTAAATCTACTCCTTCCCTCCTAATCACTCTACAATGCAATCAAAGTGATTAAGTTCTTAAACTTAAAAGGATTATGTCACTCCCTACCTTTAAGAAAACCATCAATAACGTCCCATAATACCTAGGCTAAAGACCAGAACACTGAACTACAAATGCTCCAGGATCCTGCCTAGGGATTCCAAACTGAACAACAACCAGGTTTACATCTTGATTCATTACATTTACCAAGCTGGAAACTTAACTGAATGGAGAGCGCGTGGCCCCTAGCAGACGCTGTATGAACTAGATGAATGTTGGGTGCAGCCATATCCTCTAATTTTTCAAAAGAAAACAGATTTAGACTTTTAACTGAAATCTTCTCATAGGCGAATGCTGGCAACTACATCAAACTTATGAACAAATATGCTGGGCCTATCTGATTACTCATCTTGTCTTTTCACCTAACCCCCTACCACTAATCTCTACACCAGCCATACTGAACAGTTCTCAGGTCCTCATTGAGACCACGCTTTCATTACCCAAGGACACATGTTATGTCCTCAGTTTTGACCACTTCCCCCCTCGCCCCCTCATCTCTAATTCTCAGCAATCTCCAACTGGCTCTGAACTTCTAAGCCACGGCTTCTTTCAGAACTCTTCTATTCCCTCTGCCCTTAGCCCCTCTATAGGATAAATCATACCAGTGCATGCTCTAAAAGCACGACATACAACTTCATAACACACCTCAAGAATTATTTACTTAAAGCCCATCATGCCGCCCGAACGGTAAGCTCCATGAAAAGGTCTGGCACGCAGAAGATGAGCAAACATGGCTGCAAATACACAGTTGCTAACTAGTTCCTTATAAAACATTCCTTTTCAGAAAACAAGGCTCTGCTGTACTTTTAAAATATTAATCTACTCCCAATCTTTCAGAATATGTAAAGTGTTAATAGGTAAGTAGACGCAAAATTAAAATACTCAATTAAAACTATACTGTCAACAACTATAACAGCTAGTCTTTATTATTCATTAAACAGGAAAAACTATACTGAGCACTTTGCACGTCTATCTCATTCAATGTAAAGTACATGTCACTGTCATGCAGAGAAAGCAATTTAGTTTAAAATTGTGCGCAAGATTACATATCTAATCCACAACAAAATTAAGGTATAAATCCATGTAGTCTGACTACAGAACTTAAGCACCTAACTACTACATTAATTCATAAATTAATAAAGAAAAGCCAATTCAGCAAGCATCTCTAAAACACTGAAATAAGAAATGGCTATTTCCCATTACACGTTAGCTACAGGTTCCTCATCCCTCCATCTCGAACCTTTTTTCACAGATCCCAAATTATGGTAAATTATCAACTGCATTTTTCAAATTTAAGAAATCTTCTTGACCCACACCCCAACTATAATGATCTTAGTATCAACTTTAATTCAATTTTAAAAAGCTATTGTTTCTGAATTATTATTAAACAAGTTTACAGTTGATGGTCTGCATTTCATAGTTTCAACTCACTGAGAGATCTCTATTTTGAAATGTATGTCACTACTCAAATTAGAGTCCTTATCACTAACAATTAAAATTTTTATCACAAAATCACTTTCAGGTCTGGTAAACAACAGATAATATACTAATATAAAAATATACTGAAATAACCACAGGAAATGGGCACAGAGATAATAGAGAGATCCCTCAGTTCCTAGAGGCTGAATTCTTGCTTCTAAAACTCAGGACCAAGGAGATTTGAATAAATTCTCACACATTATCACTTACTATCTGACAGCTCACGTATTAACACTTACTATTCAGAACTCAGACTTTAGCTAACCAGTCTCTCACACTAACTCTAGGAACCCAATCCTTTGGATAACAATATGCAAGCAAATGTAGTCATGGCTACAAAAATTTAAGAGTTCTTGTTCAGCAATTTGACATTTTTAAAAATGTGAATTAAAATGCACACACCTACACTTTCAAATTTTATATTTTAACTACTCAAGAGAATTTTTCTACGTAAATGTCTTTGAAATACTACCATAAATACATATATATGTCAAGTGTGTGCAAATCTATATGCCCACACCGTAAAACTGTAAGGCCACTGCTTAGTAAATGACAGATTACTACGATAGAGCTAAATAATGGCATGTGGCTACCAAGAACTCTGAAGGCAGTGTCAGTACCTTCTGTCCCCAAACATGACCATTTATTAAAAAAAAAAAAAAAAAAAAACAGGAGAAATGTCAATTTTTAGCAACACATTTCATAGGTCACAACAGATTTTTCTCAAAGTCACAGAGGGGAGAACATAAGAAACAAATCAAATGGTACAGAAGTTGAAGATGATGGGGAAAAAATTAACTTACAGAAGAACAGTATGTAAGGATTTGAGAATCCCCCCACAGGCTTCAGCCGAAGCCAGGGAGCCAGTACGCAAATAATGGATTACAAACTTTCCCCTCCAACACAGGGCACCCTGACTTTGCTGGATTAGTAGGCTATTTTTGGATTTTGGAACACCACTGCCACTAAAGTATATGGAAAAGTTTTTTATTCTTCCTAAAAAATAACCTACCAATTTATAAGATACAGGAATGTTCCACTGTCAAATAGTGGGGGGAACCTGTAGCAGACTGAGAGCAGCGTTAAAACAGCTCTCATGGCAACAGTGTATTTTCCCAAATATTTAACACATTTGAATCTAACTCTTCAAAACCTGTGCTTGCTGGAAAGTTAAAACTAACTCGGGTAAAAACAAAATCAAATCCTATTTTCTTCACATACTCAAAAATTATTTCAAGAGCGAGTAGAGGGAAAAAGACTTACCAGACTGAAAAACTAGGTTGGCGAGAATGCACCGAACCTCCCCAAACCTGTCTGCCCGCATGAACTGCTGGAGGGCCTCGGCGGCGCCCACCTCACCCTACTCAGGCTGTACTTTCCGAGCGCTGCCCTGAGATGCCCTGAGATCGCGACATCTGACAGTCAAATTCAAACAGTGACCTGACAGTCGGCCTCTCACATGAACAAAGGAAAAAAGTCGGAGCCAAGTGAAATTTCTAAAGCAACAAAACCGCGTCCACAAGACGCCCAAGGCGGAATGCCCGAGGGATGCCACAGCGCACACCGCCCCACAGCCTGCGACTCAGGGAGTGGCCGGTGAGCGCTGCCCCGTGCCTCCCTGGCCAGCCAGGCCCACTGCCCGCCTCAGTACCCGCCCTCAGGAGCACAAGCCCAGGGCGGGCAGGGGCCAGGCAACCTGTCCATCCTCATGCGGGGTGCCTGTCCACACGCGCACCGCCGCTGTCCACATCACAGCAGAAATGTTTCTCCGCTGGAATGTTCCCTCGACCACCACCACAGAGCAGCCAGGGGGGTTCAGATGGGGCCCCCGGAGCGCTCCCGTTAAGGGCTCCGCTCTGCTAGGGGTGAAATGGCAGTTACCAGGGACTGGCATTCGCGGGGAAACTGACAGACGGCTTAGCGCGCGCACGCACACGCACACACACACACACACACACAGACACACACACACACACACAAGCGGGTGCCACGCACGAGCCCTGGCCCGGCCACACGTCCACGCCGCACGTGCTGCCACACACAAACCTGTGTCTCTGCTCGTCGGGCCCGTGGATCCAGAAGACTCCGGGGTGTTTCGCCCCTTTGCTGGCACCCACGTGAGGAATTAACACGTCCTCCAAACCCAGGTCAAAGCGTTTGTGTTTGGAGGAGTCTGGAAGGAAGAAGAATGCCCCAAAACACAGGGTGATGAAGGCACTTAGAATGAGGAGCAGGATAAACTTCTCGGAGAGTCGCAGGGTGGCCCGGTGGTGCGGGAAGGAGGGCGGCCCCAGGGTCAGAGGCGGGATCCTCCGTCCAGACAGGGGCAGCAGGGCCGGGGTGGTCATCGTCTCGCTCGCGGGCCCGGCGCCTCACAAAGTTCTCATCTTCGGCCAAACGCGCAGCGCCCGCAACAGTCTCCAAAGTCTCGGCCGGCGCGGACACGCAGCCTCCGCCTCGGCGGGCCCCGCTCGCGCTCGCGCAG
>NW_004567127.1:3765905-3769575 GCF_000260355.1 Condylura cristata
CGTCGATGGTGCCGCCACCCGGCCCGCGAGAGGACGACGGGGGTGGGGGTCCTGGAGGAGGGGGAGGGCTCGGGAACGAAGGTGTCGCCGCGGTTAGGGGTCACCGGAGTGACGGCCTCGGTAACGTGGGCGTCTGGCTCGTCGAAGTCCTGTCTGAAGTGATTCCCCCGGGGTCCCCACGAGGGGTCGCTGCCTTGTGGGGCGCCCGAGGCTTGCTCACCACTATCGCACCAGGTGCCTCGGCCGGTGTCAAAAATCAAATGGCGACTTGGCCCCGTCCATGTCCTTCATGAGGACTTGGGGACAGCAGTCTGTGCCCCCCACACACACACACCCGACTCTGGGTCGGTGTCGGGAAGGCGTTCGCCCCTGACCAGCTTCACCTCCAGCCGCCCCTAGTAAAACAAGTGCCGGGGAGGGGATGCTAACGCCTCAAAAGACAAGATTATTGCTTCAGTGTGGGCTTCACACCCCGAGTCCTCCTGTTCTCCACGGTATTGAGAAGACCCATGTTGTGATTCGATCCAAAAGTATGTCCTGGCAATACAGAGTCTCCCATCCTGTTTATCAGGTTGCCTCTAATTCTGATTCTGCTTTCATAAGTTGTTCTTCCGCTGCACTTCCCTCTACCATCCTTGCTGATGGTGGGAACTGCCGAGGCTCGTCAGTGGGGTGAAGGGGGGTAAAATCAAGCCAAGAATCCTCATGTTCATTGGTCCGATCCAAAGCACATTGCAGAATGCACTATTTTCCGAAGCTGGCTTCCAGCTACCATTTGAGAAAAGAAGTTCTTGACCCTGCTTCACCCAGAACCAAGACATGCACGTTTTAAGAGCCACTTCTCACTAGTTCACCCAGTCAGGGTGGCAATAAATAGTGCCCAGTCCAAAGTGAGATTTGCGTTGCACATGAGCCTTGAAATGTAAATAGCAGGTTGTCACTGAATCCTTAACCACAAGAGATGCCCAGCATAGAAAACCTGCCATACTCTAGTTGACTAGTGTGGCAAGCCAGCTCACCCGCTCCGCCAGCGGAGAAGACTGAGGGGTGCCTGTTGCTCTATGTTATCCTTGCCGGTTTTGCAAAACTCATTTTTTCCTTCAGGAGAATAAAAGCCTCATTCTTCAAATTAGGAGGTATTGTAGATGTCCAGATGCTGTCGCCAGTGTAAGGGGCACTGATGATGTTATTAGTTACTTCATTCTAAACCCACACCAACAGCAAAAACGGGTGTACCTATGGGCGTGTGTAGTTTCTTAGAGAGAGTGGGTCCAATGTTTTAAAAGAAGCCATACTGTTGTTCTTTTTTAAAAAGTAAGTTGCAAATGTATTCATAAGTTCTGATTTAAAATATGCATTTAAAAAGATTAAAAGGGACTATTTGGAAAAGATTATATTATCAATATACATGATTTTGCCTGAGTGTTTAATCTGTTACTTTTATGGTTAAGTGGTTTGATCAGTTTGAGAAAAAGTCAGATTGCAAATAAGTAGACTCAGATGGTCAGTCCCTCTGAGAGCTGTGTGAAATAAATAAATAATGACAAGTGGGTAGGGTCTCATTGCAGGATTTGAAGAGACTGTTTCATCTTCAAAGAGCAGTTATAGTTTGATGGAAGGTAAACACAGAACTATAAAATGGAAGATAAAGTGACGCTTTCCTTTTTAGAAGTCCATATAAACTAATACTGTAGGAAATTAAAATTATCAAATTCCTAACAAAACAAAACTTACCCTACACAGTTCACCATTAGAGATTCACTTATGTATTACAATGTAAAGGTTACTTGTGTTTGTTCAATCACGTTGTAAAGCCTCATATGCCTGTGCTCCTGCACAAACACACACATAACACAATTTCAGATACTGTTTGAAATGACACTAGAGATTCACTACTAGAAAAAACAAATCCAGCTGGTATGCACAACAAAAGTTTTATTCACTTACATAACCTTTCTTGGCTTCAGCTGATTTCCCGGGTAGTCAAGGAGGCTACAGAAACTGCAGACCAGCCCATGAAATACGGAAGGAAGCGATCAGCTTTGGCCCTGCTCTCTCCACTCTTGGTTTCATCGGTGAGGCTTTTGTTTCCTCCGAGGTCAGGGATAAGCTGAAGTTCAGTTTTATGAAACTCTCAAGTCAGCTCCATAATTAGCTAGGCCATCAGCCATCTCCCTCAGCCACGTGTTCGATGCTCGTCTGTTCATAGAAGCCCTCTGAGGAAGGACGGCTGTGAGAAGGCCTCTAGCAGGTGCTGAGGATTTGGAGCAGCAAGTGAGAATCCCGGGCTCCTGAGCTTGCATCCTGGTGTGGGGGATAGATGAGCATGCACGACGATACAGGGAAATGTCTTCTGTTAGCATAAAGCCCCGAGGGCTTATGGGAACCCTGAAGGGGGTTGGGAGGAAAACTGGAGGTGTCGGAGGGTTCCCGCATCCATGGCCACCTGAGCGAAACCAAACCATTCCCTTGCCAGGCAGGAAGGGCGGTGTTCCAGCCTGGGGATCTGCGCTCCAGTCTTCAGAGACTAAGACAAGGTCAAGCCATGAAGACCTGGGAACTTAAGCTTCATAGCATGCATAGAAAACTCAATCCAGCCATATCTAAACCTAGCTCATTCCCTGACCTCAGTTACACAGTCTGTACATTTCTTCTCATCCCCTGACCTCAGTTACAGTCTGTACATTTCTTCTTCAGTCACAGTTAGCTTCTATGCCCGGCCGTGTAAAGCGTCACAACAAGCACAGCATTTCTTTGCACAGAGGACAGTGGCTGCCCAGTACTGTGAAAGCTCCAGGTGTGTCCATGTGAAGGATCAGGGACCAGAAGGCACCCACTCTTACGGCAGCCAACAGGCTTAGGCAAGGGACACACTGGAGGAGAGAGAGAGAGAGAGAGCGAGAGCAACTGTTTCCTTGCACAGTCAGGGGAGAAGACACATGGAAAGGGCCTGGCAGGGCTAACAAGGATGTTGAGCTTCACAGTGCCTAGGGAAAGTGACAAAACTGGGTGCTCCTATCGACCTTTATAAAGGGCCTCCTCCTGATGCCAAAGAGGCCAAGCTCAAATCCTCATGTGATGTTTTTAGCCCACTGAAGCCTAGCCTGACTGTTTCATTAACAGATGAGTCAGGTATAAAGCATTGTCAGGCTGTCTTGTGAGATCCTGGAGACCTTCGTATGCCTGCACTCTTCATCTGTAATATGAAAAGTAAGTGAGACAACATGACGGTGCTTCTTGCATGGCTGGGATTCAGGAGTCTGAAGTCTTTTTACCGTAGACCTCACGATGAGAAGCTGTTAGCAGATGACAGAGATGGGAAGAGCCCCGGAAAGGTTTGGAGAGAGGAGAAAGAGCATGGGGATTGGTTAGGGGAGCCACTTTCCCCTGCCCCCTACCTTGTCCCTGCTTCCCTGACAAGGGAGGTGCCGATACCTTCGTGGAGTACAGTGTCTGGGTCCTTTACCACCGCTCTTCATGCTCAGGAGTGAGCCACTGGATGTGTGTTACGCTGCCTTCACTGAAGTTGGCTCATAGGTCTTGACTTGTTGAGTTAATCTGTTAAAAAGGCCCCAGTTGGAAAAACATGGAAGCAGCCCAAATGCCCAAAAGTAGATGACTGGATTAGAAAGATGTGGTACATATATACAATGGAATATTACTCAGCAAC
>NW_004567127.1:3770080-3825003 GCF_000260355.1 Condylura cristata
CACTGCTCCCCTCAGCAGTGTATTTAGTCAATCTGCCTGTTCTGCTCCCCACTCTCTCTGGTGAATCCTCTCACCATCCCTGCACCTCTGGCCTGTACCCCAATCTGTATGCATAAGTAATTTTTTCTTAAATCTTAAAAAAAAAAAAAAGAAAAAGAAATAGATCTTAAACAAAAGGTTTAGCAAGTCTGAAGCCATGGGATCCCCGTGGGAATACTTGAGAAGCCAAGATACCCATCCTCTGCGTGGAGACAGGAAGTACAGATCCCCCAAGGACGGAGGGCAGTAGCTGGCTCCATTCTTAAATCAGGGGCTGGTGAAAGGAAAAGAAACATGCCCAGCCCACTGTGTGGGGAAACTAGAGGGCAGACAGACTCGGACTCCAGAGCCAGCCAAGCAGAGGGTACCTCGTCCTCGATGTCCCCAACCTATCAACCTGAGGGTAAGGTATCAAAATGCCAAATTCGACCCAGTTCTAAAATGGGGGTTAGGAGGGACAGGTGGAAGCAAAGGCACTAAAAATGGGGGTGAGCACAGAGGGGAAAAGAGCAGGACTAAGCTGAAACAAAACAGAAAACAGTAGGAGAAAACTTGCGACTCAGAGTCCGGCCACAGGGCCAAACACGTGAGGTATCTGTCTAGTGCTGAGGAAGAGGTCAGCAAGACGCGCCTCAGAATATGAGTCCATTCCGCAGACAGTGAACTTGGTGGCACTTGAAAAGGAGCAAGTAAGTCTGACTGTTGAATGGGTGAATGTAAGAAAGAACTAATGGAAATCTCAAAAATAAAAATACTGTCATTGAAATGAAAACGTTAACAGGTAGCGTTAACTCTGGCCAAAGCTGAGGAGAAAAACTCATGAACTAAAAGGATATTTTGAGGGATTCACACAGAAAACAGTATAGAAAAATAAAGAGATTAAGCAATGGGAATGAAAAGTTAAGATTCATGAGTCTCAACTGAGGGGCTCTAAGATACATCTCGTAGATGTTCCAGAAGGAAAGGCTGAAGGGGGGAGAGTGGGAAGAGTGGAAAGCTGTACTTGAAAAAAAAGAAGTGACTGAAGGTTTTCAACCAAAACAACAGAACACCAGGTAAACTAAACAAGATAAATAAAAATAAACTAACACTGTTGGCACATTGGAGCGAGGCTACAAATCAATAAGGATAAAGATAAAATCGCAAGCTACCAAGGAAAAGTATTACTTACAAAGGGACTATAACTAGACTTTTCAAAAGGAACAACAAAACCCAAAGAAGATGGAATACCTGAGAGATATTGAATGGGACTCTCACTAGCAGCCTAGAATTTGATTTTTAAATTATCATTTAAGGGAGAGGACAAAACAAAGACATTTTCAATCATGAAAAACTAAGTCAATCCACCACCCTGTACCAAAAGAACTATCAAAGAATGTACTTCCCTCCGTGAGAAAAATAAGCCCAGAGGGAAAGAATAGCATGGAAGAAATACTGGACAGGGGAGCAATTTATAAAATGTCATGATAGAATTCAAAATAACTACTTCTGTGTTAAAATAAAAAGTAAGATGAAGGAAGGAAATGTTCACTGGATAAAACACTGTCAAGCGTTGGGTTGCCAGGGAGAGGTTTAGAAATAATGATTTTGTTCAGTACTTTGTATACAAGATATTTTAATAAAAGTGATCTAAAGCTTCTAAACCTGCAGAAAGATAAGAATAGCCAAGGAAGAGGGGGGAAGATTTAGTAGAGAAAACTGGCAATTCAGTAAAAGGTTAAAAGGGAGAAAAAGAGTTGGTGAGCAAAACACATGGAAAACAGAACAGTAGAATTAAGTACAAATATACCAGTAAGCATAGTGTATTAAATGGGAATGTTCAGGTGTACAATGCTAGCAAAAGACACAATTCGATCACAGAAAGATGACAGAAACCAAAAGAATCAAAACACTATTTTTAAAATGTGATTATTGTCAGACTAACTAAAACCACTAATAGAAACAAAAGGGCCAGCGGCAGCCAGCCGAATGTACCTAACAACCCACCTGTCCATTACAGAAAGCAGGACCTCAGAACTACAGAGAGAAAGTGACAAGACCAGGCCTGCGTAGGGAAGTTTATCAATCTCTCGGACGCTGCTAGGTCAAGCAGACAGAAAACAGACGTAAGAGAAACTGTATCACGAAGGGCTCTCTGCAGGCGACAGTCAGGACTCAGGTGTTATTCCAAGAGCACCTGGAAGCCACGGAAGGGTTTTAAGCAGAGGAATGATCAGGTCAGGTGTGCGGTGCTGAGAAGGCTCACTCTGGGCCATGGACTTCAGGGAGGTCAGACTGCACAGAGGCAGGAAACCAGCTCGAAAACTCTTCCGACCATCCAGCCAGGAGGTACTGGTGGCCTGTACTCTCGTGCCTTGGGGGTAGAGGAACAGGCATGTCAAGACGGACCTGGACAGCAGAGTTGATTGGCCGGAGCGGAGGCTGTCAGATAAAATACCCATGTTCCTGCCCCAGAAAATCTGCTGCACAGCCATGAAGACCTCACGCCCTTGCCTCTGATTATACCACTCACGTCCACCCCTCAATTTTGACATTCGAGCTAGTTCGCTAGAAAAGTAAATTATCTTCAAATGCAAGTAGTAGATACACCAGTTTTAAAAGGTATTCTACTTTAGGCCAACCCTGGTGGCGCAGCGGGTTAAAGCACTGCACTGAGAAGCTAAAGCCACTGCAGCATGAGTTCGATTCCCGCCTGCCCCGGAGGTGACCACATGGCACAGCAGACCTCTCCTGACCCGCCCGCTGCTCCCCTCAGCAGTGTGCTTAGTCGATCTGCCTGTTCTGTTCCCCACTCTGTCTCTGGTGAAGTCTTTCGCAACCCCTGAGTCTCTGGCCTGTACCCCAATTCTGTATGCACAAATAAATAAAAACCTTAAAAAAAAAAAAAAGGTATTCTACTTTAAACAACTGGTACTTCAGGGATATTTCCGTAATCTGGGGGTGGGGAGTAGAGAGCAGGGACTCCGTTTTAACACCACCAGAAAACGTGTGCACATTCTAAAGATCCATTTTCCCTTGAACAGTTGAACACTGTCCTTTAAGATGATTTGGATTTGCCATTGCAAATTTTCCAATTCCCCATCCTTGGTAGGATTTCAGACACACCTGCCTCTAACCGGTCGCCCTGCCACTCCACACATACAGCTGGTTTGAAGACAAGTAAACACGGTTTGTCCACCTGTGAATGGACAGCCCTCGACTTCGTGACCCAAAATGCCTTTCCTCTTGCTGGTGGTTATTCATTACTTTAACCTAACATTTGCATTTACCACGTGTGTTTAATCTTCGGAGAACAAGGATTTTACATTAACTCCCGTGGGGGCAGGGCCGTGTGTGCCTACCTTACGCCCAAACTGAAGTTACTGATAAATGCTGAAAACTAAGGCGTTATCATTCCACAGCACCCTGTTTAGCAGCTTCAAGCATGAAAAGGGTTTAAGGACTTACAGATTTCCAATTACGAACTTCTAAGTTTTGTATTTATCTTAACACCCATCCCCAAATGCAAAAGAAATTTCATTTTAAAGTTCCAAACGTGTTGTGCAATTTCAATCTAATATTTTAATGAGTCAAATAAAGCGTGAGCTTGTCCTATGGAACAGAACGCCCAAAACCATGAAGCCTTCTGCAAACTTCCAGGGAGCCTGCTTGGACTTCTGCAGGGTGGACATGTCCTGAAAGCGACAGACCAGAGAGGGATGGGTCACTCTCCCATTGCAAATCTTGTTTTTTTGAATATTAACTCTTCTTTGAGGGCGATTATTGCATGAGATGGTGCACACAGTGTCTACTATGTATTCCAAGTCATTATATCATTTCATGTCAGAGGACGCTGCTTCTTCAATTGTGGGCCCCTCAGCATTCCAGGACTGCACAAGCCAAAGAGTGACGTGAGCTCCATTCCCAGAAGCCAGTCGCCTCACCGCCCCCCCCCCCATAAAGCATCGCTTGGTTACCCTGCCGCAAAGATGCCTTCCTCTTCATGGGCAGATGCTAAAATCCCCCTCAAGTCCCGTTCTGTGGAAAGACCACAGCAATACAATGTGGGGTTCACTCTATTTTCAGTTGGGCCAGAAATGTACTAGAGTTGGGGGGTGTTTGGTGTTTGTGGTCATCGTCGCACTTCTGGAAATATATGAGAACAGAAGGAAAGAGGATAGGAAGGGAGATGGAAATAGTGCTACAGACCTACACACATCACAGAAAAATTCATCAAGATCTGAAGACAGGGAAAAATTAATTGTATCATTTCCACAGTGGCAATGTTAATCATGAGCATAATGTAGCAACAAGGAAGCTGTGGTGCGGGCTGTCATTGCTCAAAATAGCCCCTGTCCCCACAAGACTCTGACTGTCTAATTTCTATGAATATGAGGATGAGGATTCCTCAAATGTGTGTCTCACTATTTGATAGAAAGTAGTTCTCTGCCTCTAAACCCAACCTCTCTCCTGCCTTCACCTGTCTATCAGTGATTCCTGGAAGTGTTGGGAGAAGTCACACATCTCCTGAGCATCAGGCCCACTTAGGCTAAAGAAGGAGCAGCACAAACAGGTCAGAACAGATTGGGGAGCAGCCGCTAACCCCAAGGTAACCAACAAAACCAAGTACTGTGTAAAGGCATGTTCCTAAATACACTCGTGTGCGTGTTTTCTACATATACATGTCGATGAATATAAATATATGTAAAATAAATATGGACATATATAAAAATAAATATAAATTGCACTGGGAAGCAATATGAATGCAGCCTGAAGGGAACATGGCCCACGGGTCACAGATCTGAGATGTAAAGTGACACAGAAATCCTAGTTCATAAGTTTCCATAAAAGAAATGGGTCTCTCAACCCAAAACGGTTACAGCAAAAGCCAGGAACTGGGGCCTTTTTGGTGGTACAAGGGTTAAAGTCTCAGCACTGTGAAGCTGTCCAGCCCCTGCAGTACAAGTTCCACCCCCAGGCAGGGAGCTGACCCTCCTGGCCCAGCAGACCTCTCCTGTCTCCCCGCTGCTCCCCTCAGCAGTGGATTCAGTCAATCAGCCTGTGCTGCTCCCCACTCTGTCTCTGGGGAACTTCTTACACCCCTCCCCCTGCCCCCCACTCTTCTGGTCTACACGCTAGTACTTGTATGCACAAATAAAAATTAAAAAGCTAGGAACAGATTATATCCAATGAAATAAACAAATAGACTGGGAACATTTAAATCCTAGGAACTGAAGCATCATCTCACTTATCATTGGACTTACTAGTTCGTCGTCGTCGTCATCATCGTCAGGCATCCTTCAGCAGACCCCTGAGCCCATCTGATCCACTGATTCCCTCTTTTCTCCATTCTCGCAACTGCCCAGGGCATTATTTATGTCTTTAGTCTGCAAACCCCAGCCCCTTTCTTGAGCCATAAAATTAGAATCTCCTGGAGCAGGATGTGATGTGGAGGAAAGCCTGAGGTGCCTGGCTGAGAACCTTGGGCCTCAGGCTGAGTCAGGAGGGCTCCGGCAGGAGTGAGCGTGCAGGCTTGGGCGGGACACACCGCGCCCACCTGCAGTGACTGCGTCCATGGAGTCAAGGTGTGAGCTGGGCGCCTGTGCCTTTCGCTCTATGGAAGGTAACAGGCTTTGCAACATGGTTGTTTTTGGTGAAGGCATAGAGGTCATGAGTCAAAGCACTGGGGGTGGATGTGGGTGGTGGCAGATTTAGCCACCAGGTTGCCCATAAATAGTTGTATTCACATAGTGCCAGAGCATGGAACAATGCGCCTGTGACACTTACAGGGGTGGCGTGACGAGCTTCCGGCATCCTCATAGGCAGGGTGCCATGGGAAAGCACAGTCATGAGGGCCATGTGCCCTGGGTTACATACACTCTGATGGCCCCTACTCACCCCTACTTAAAGGAGTATTGCTCCTTCTTTAAGTTCTCTGCGCCTCAGTTTCCTCCCCTGCAGCAGTAGGAATAAGACTCAGCAAGCAGCACTGGCACAGCTCAAGCACACAGCCTGGCACAGGGGTGAGGTGCCCAGGGCCCAGATGGCACTCGGACAGCTGGGTGGCTCCCTGGGGCAGCAGAACCTTCCCCTGAGCTGTATCTTGTTTTGATAACTTCTTTGGTGAAACTGATGAGAGAGGCCCTGTCACAGCACCGCCCACTCAGGCTGAAGGCTAGGAGAGTGGAGGAACCCGGGCCCCACTCTTCTCTGGAAGTTCTAACCGGGGACATGAGACATCATCATCCCCAGAGCCCATCAGCCCTGCCATGGAAGACTCTGGTCTGACCGCGGAACTCATGACGCCAAATAATCATGATTCTGAGAGCCATGATTACCAGAATAATCAGACTGACTCTCCACTTAGTCGCTGCTTGTCCCATAATACTTAGCACCTCAGCGAGTTCCTCGTAGTTCCCCAAAGCACCTTGCTTTTCCCTGCCCCTGGGCTTCGCAGAGGCTGTTCCTGCAGCCTGCGGTGCTTTGCCACCGCTGCCCTCTGTATTGTGACACTGAACTCCAGCACCCTATTTCCGAGTCAGCTTTTCTTGCCAAGATGGAAGCTCTTGAGGCCTAGGAGGGGGTGCTCTGGCTCACCATCACGTCTGAGGTACTAGGCCGTGAATAACAATAGCAGATGCTCCCCAGTTACGTGAGCAGTAAACAGAGAGAGCTCACCCAGGACCCGGCCACTGCTGCTGTGAGAGGTGGAGCAGGTGACTCGACCTCTCTGATCCTTGCTAAAGGGGAGCTAAGATCACTTCCTCGTAGGTTCTTGCAAAGGCTAAGGACAGACAGCGCATGAGGAAAGCAGCTGGCATGGAGACCAAAAAGTCAACGTTAACAGCTAATGCACGCTGAAAAAAGAGAGCAGCACATGCTTTATTTACAATTGGAAAAACATGGAAGCAGCCCAAATGCCCAAAAGTGGATGACTGGATAAAAAAGATGTGGTACATATATACAATGGAATATTACTCAGCAACCAAAAAAGAGAAACACATGTCTTGTGCAGCAACTTGGATGGAGCTGGAAAAGATCATGCTTAGTGAGATAAGCCAGAAAAAGAAAGAAAATACCGGATGGTGTCACTCATAGCAGGAGTATAATGGACCAGGAGAGAAAATAACAAAAATAATGAACAACCATAGACCAGAGACATTCTGTGGGGGCGGAGTGGGGAATGGGATCAAAAACGGGGGGTGGGGAGGGAAGTGCACGGATTATGGTGATGGCACACGGGTGATTTGGTGATGGGAAACCCGCGGGGATTACAACTGAGATGGAAAAAAAAAATGTACAAAATGATGTAAAATAAACTTTTGTAATAATAAAAAAAAGAGAGAGAGAGAGAGAGCAGCACAGTCAGAAGCCCCCAAGCCCTCCACTGTCCTGGTTTTGTCTCTTTCCTTATTGAATAAAAATGGATGTTACAACCATAATTGTCACTATCATACCCCAGAAAACAGGGAAGATGGGATGAAAGGTCAGAGTGGACTGCTCGGCAATTCTCTCAGGTAGACATTTATTAATCCTGCCTCATTAATATTCACTAGACAATGTGACGAAGCCAGGTAGAGCATAAAGGGAAAATGTCCAGCGGAGAGCTCAGCCTGCTTTTGCACCAGCAACATCTTACAGAAATGAGCCCAGCACGAAACCAACATTTGCACAACGGGAATAAAAGTCATCAGTGAGAGTCCGGCTAAGTATCTCCCTCTGCTTGGGAAATCAGTGTGTTTCGATTTGGATGGTAACAGTACCGGACAATCCTTACTACACACCAGACAGTGGATACATGTCATCACTTAGAATTTTCGGAACATCGTTATTTCAGCGTTAGAGAAAAGGGAGCAGGGTGGCTGCCGAAACTGGAGAGGCTGGGAAATGGCCCCGATGTCAGCAGGGCAGCAGAAAGCTGAGAACCTGGGCTCGTGGCCTCTGCCTGCCTGCCAGGTAGCCAGCCTTCTCTCCCGTGGCCAGATTTCCAGCCCCTTCTGGAGACTGGTGTCCCGAGACTGAGCTCCCCCGGGCCTCAGCTAAGCAACGTCTCTCAAGCTGGTGTCATCTGGCTGACGTTAGCTGCTGCTTCGCGTGACGCCGAGAGTGTGGCCCTCGGCCTCCCCACCGTGAAGACAGCCATGATTTGATTTCCTGGCAGGATTAGTCGGGCGACCTCAAGACTGCTTCCTAGCTCATCCAAACATACTTAAAACATACTTCTACCATAAGGACAAAGTTATCATTTGAAATGCCTGTAAAACCATTTGAATGCCATTTTCCAAAATGAGAATTGTGCTGTTTTCTAAGTTGCAAACCGCTTACGACACACTCCCTCCCAGACCCTCCCTGAAAGAAAGATGAAGAACGGCCATTTCATGCTTTTTTGTTGTTTTTTATAATACTCTCTAAATCATAGTTTGTGCTCATTCATAGAATGAGAACAACCTCACTTTATCCCAATCTCACCTTCCCTTGGTGAGCACCAAGTCAGCAGCACCAAACAGAATAAAATATCCCTGAATTTCCCACTTTCATTATTCTAGATGAGGCTAGCAGTGCCCAGAACGGTTTTCAAAGCGATTGCCTCTGTGGTGACTGGTCGGCGAGACTTTGGTCCCCGGCTCGCTGCAGGTACTACTGAAGCAGCGATGTGTGGCCAAGACCTTTTCCTGATTTAGCTGCGACTCCAGAGGGAAAACCCACACGAGAAAGGACCAGGACAGGGATCACTGAGTTGGGGCTTGGTTCTTTCTCACTTTGAGGACCAGCCCCTCTTAGTGGGGGAATCGCCCTCCCTGAAAGCGAAGGTAGGCAACAGATTAATTTGAGGGACACGAATGGAGGGTGCGGAGACTAAGGGTTTTAATTGGGGATTTTTTCTCTTAAGAATTTCAAAGGAGCAAAATGAACTGAAAAAGGGTGGTATTGCTACTGCTAAATCCCAGAGATGATAGAAAAGCCCACCCACCCTCTCCCACACACATTCCCACCTCCCTCCAACATCCAGCTATTTCTGACCGAGATCTTACTTTCACTTTGGAGGAATATTTTCTTATGGCAGGTGCATAAATACAATTATGAAACATGGCCTATTTTTCTAGTCCTGCAGTGAAGATACCTGCTAAAGGAAAGCTTGCCAGTGTTTGTCTCCCCTGCCGATATATGAAAATGAGCTGAGAATTTCCCATTCTCTGAGTTGTTCAATGGGCTTGTCTTTGGGAGCTTGTAAAAACAAATCTTATTTGGCCGTGATACGGCCTTTAATTTAAGCAAATTTTCACTTGCCTGATTCAAGGTAAGCAAGCCCTTCAGTCTGACATCCGCTATTTGAAAATCCTCCCTGTCCATAAAGCATATATAAATTTTATAGGATGGCCTAGTAACGATTCGCTGCTGGGACTCAGCTTTGGGCTCTGGGCTTTATTTCACTTCCAAAATAAGGTCATTCTGCTTTTCATAAAAACTGATGTAGTTCTTTGGTAATTAAAATCTACAGAGTCTGGAAGAGATGATATATCTAAGACCCTAAAAAATAATGTCGAAGATATAAATGTGCAAAAGGAGAAGCGATAAGGGTCCCCTATCAACACTCATCAAATTATATGTTCATAGCAGGGTATTGTTGTGACTCTTTTAAAAATAATTTCACGGCCCTCCCTGGTGGCGCAGCGGGTTAAAGCACTGCACTGAGAAGCTAAAGCCACTTCCACATGAGTTCGATCCCCGCCTTCCCCGGAGGAGACCACATGGCGTGGCAGACCTCTCCTGACCCACCCACTGCTCCCCTCAGCAGTGTACTTCATTGATCTGCCTGTTCTGCTCCCCACTCTGTCTCTGGTGAAGTCTCTCGCTGCCCCTGAGTCTCTGGCCTGTACCCCAGTTCTGTATGTACAAGTAAATAAATCTCTAAAAAAAAAATAATTTCACAAAGTTTTGAAATCCACGTCCTGAACCACGTCTTGGGTGGCTGACTGCCCCCTCCACTGACGGAGAATGCCAGGAAGGAGGGCTGGTTTTCAGAGGGTGTCGTAATGCCCTGGGCTTTGATGAAATAAATTCATTGATGCAGACAGTCAACAGGCCAGACTCAAAGAGAATCCACCTGGCCCTTCATGTGAAGTTTTTAGCCATAGACAGATACTCTCCTTGCAAGCTTTTCCCTGTTTTTCTATTGTAATTCAAAGCACGCCCTAACCTACTATAGGAGAAATTTCTCCCCTGTTTTTCTGTTATAATTCAGAGCAAGCAGCTTCTGGCTCAAATATGAGAACATTATCTGAAGAAGCAGTGCCTCGAAAGGAGATCAAACAAATATTTTACTCCTTGTGTACTTCCAGAGGTCCCAAGGAATTATTCGTGGGCTAATCGGCGGCCTTAGTGGGTAAGCTTTAAAAAATAAGACACTCTTTGAGCCAGAAAAGTATTTAGGCTAAATCTTTGAGAATTTTATAACCAAGTTACCCCATTCCACATTGGGAAAGAAGCTTAGCCTTGCCAAACCTCATTTGAATCATTTCTAAAAACCTCATTTGAGTCATTTTTAAAATGAACATCATCACAATTGATGTCATGAACCTCCAGGATGGTGTAAGACAGCGGTGTGTGGAGAGAGCCTGGCACATGGAAAGCACCTAGAAATATTAGGTCTTAGCGGAAAGTGGGACAAGTGTGAGTTGCATTTTACATGGGGTAGCAGACTCAGAATTCAAGTGGTGATGTTTTTAAGTTAGAAAAAACACAGCAAGGCCAGGAACCCCAACTAGTGGTTTAGTGATACAGAAGCCACCTCAAATGAGACAGGCAAAGATTGGCTTTTTGTAATTGGTTGTTCCACAATCCCCCAGTGGCAGATTCGCCCACGCACAGAAGAGAGGAAGGTCTTCACACTGGCACCAGCCACCCTGACTGCCCCTCAACCAACCCCCTAGCCAGCCTCTTTCCCAGCCCTGCCCAGCCCTGCTCAGCCTGCTGGGCACACTGGGGTTACTCCTTTCCTCCCCCTCCTTTCCTCCCTCCCTCATTCCTTCCTTCCTTATATCAAATATATAAATACATTTCTTTCCTCTTTCTCTCTCCCCACTCCTTCCTCTTTCCCTCCTTCTCCCCATCCAACTTCTAGTCTCAATTCCCACTGTTCCTCTTCACCTCTCCATCCTCACTCCTCCCTTTCCCTCTTCATTCCACCTTCTCCCCCTCTCCTCTTGCCCCGGCATCACCTCCCAAATCATCACTACCACATTTCTCCCTAAAATGTCCCAGAGCGTGAAACAGCAGAGAGACCTGGGTTTGAGTCCATCTTTCATACTCGGTGGATGACTGTGGGCAAATTAGTTAACCTCTTTGAGTCTCAATTGTCCTCCTTTCTAGAACGGGATCATGATAAGTGCTGGTCATCATGGACTTGAGGATAATGACAGCACAGTGGAAGTGTCAGCACGTGTCATGTCACCAAGCCTGTGACATCTGTCGCCCCACCTCCCCAAGCCCATCGTTCCACCCCATGATTGCTGTTTGTCATCGCAAGTAATTGCTTCTGGAAGAGCAGTTGAAGAACACCATTTTGAAGCTTTAAAGTGCATATATGCATGATGGAATATTACTCGGCAATCAAAAAGATAAACTCATGCCTTTTGCAGCAACATGGATGGAGCTGGAAGGGATCATGCTTTGTGAAGTAAGCCAGAAAGAAAAAGAAAAATACCAGATGGTTTCACTCATAGCAGGACCATTTTTTTCCCAGGGGGAACAAAATAATGATGAAAAACTATGTGCCAGAGACATTTTATGGGTGGAGTGGGGAATGGGTTCAAAAAGGGGGGGGAGGGGAGTGCACTGGACTATGGTAATGGCACATGGGTGACTTGCTGAGGGGAAGTCCACGGGATGACAACTGAGATGGAAAAAGGCACAAAATGATGTAAAAATAAACTATTATTTAGAAAAAAGTGTATTGTGGAGTCCTATGTTTTAAATTGTATATCCATGAAGCATATTATTGCATGACTATATTTGCTTAGTTGATTCACTGTTGAAACCAGATGGTAAAATTTTCAAAGCAACAAAACACTTTTATGTCAGCATGTGTTTTGCTTCTTACGTGATCTACATGTGGCTTTTATCTTGAACTTTATTGGCCTTCTCTTTATTTACCCTGCCCTGATTATTAGAAATTATTTTCTGAGGCATAAATGGCAATTATAGGAGCCCCAGGTGACCCATCTTGGCCTTGCTGTAAAGCAGATTATATAGCACAATGGCCACAGGTACTGAATACCAATGCTCTGGGTTTGGAATTTTATCACTCTCTCTGGCCACTGAAACTACCAGTTATAAATTACATTTTACTACCTTTTAGAAAAGCAAATTAAGTGACAGGCAATTTGCGTCCCACATGCAAAGCAAGTTCAACTCAGCTGGACCAATTCCCAAGTTTTTCCTGGGTGGGGAGAATGTGGAGGATGAAGAATGTATTTGTTTCAAGAAGCTGAGCTACCTGATGCACCAGTTGGTCCTCTCACTCCAGTCTGCTAGTTCCGTCCTGTGATGGCGCCAGGTGGGCAGACGAAGGAGCTGAACTCTCCCACAGCCGCCGAGGCCTCAGAACAGAAGCTTGCGAGTGGCCCACAAGACCACAGTTAGTGCAGACTATTCTGCATTTCTGTGCAAGCTTATCTTGACTCCATGGTTTGACACTTCCTACCCACTTTCAGTTTTTAAAGAGCTTTGCTGGGCCCTCCCTGGTGGCACAACAGGTTAGGACACAGCACTGCAAAGCTGGGTGCAGCCGCTTCAGTGCAGGTTCGATTCCCGGCCCAGGAGGTGACCCACAGGGTGGGGCAGACCTCCTGACCCACCCGTTGCTCCCCTCAGCAGTGTACTTTGTTGATCTGCCTGTTCTGCTCCCCACTCTGTTTGTGGGGGGTCCTCTCCCTCCCTGTACCTCTGGCCTGCACCCCAGTTCTATATGCGTAAATAAACCTTTATAAAAAAAGAGTTTTGCTTCTGCTTGTGAGCTGGCTGTTTACATTCAAACACAAGCTCACCCTCCCAGTTCTTTCATGTTTTGCCTTGTTCCTTCATCTTTTGTTCCTGCTTTGCTTCTGCGCCTTTATTCTCCTCTTGTTTCGACTTAAATAAAAATACTGGTACGTTGTGCTTTTTTTTCTTTCGCTGATTCCCCATCCTTGTTTTACTCCCATTAAGGGGAGGAAGTTGACATCATCTTAGAGGGTCAAGAACTGTCTTCCAGGCATACACCCATGATTTGGGTTTAAGTGGCACCCAGAAGACTCAGCGGAACCCCGACCCAGGGAGGGGGGGTGTCAAGTTGCACAGTGAACGCTCATTCCCTTTCCAATTCTCTCTCAGTCCTGCTGAGACTTGGATGTCTACCACCTGCTAATCTCCCTTTGCAAAAGGCAGAGCAGGCCTCGGGCTGAGCGCCTCTGGCATGTGATCATATCTAGCTGGAGTTTTATAACATTGTTTTGGTTTTTATTACATAAATGCTTGTTTTTATTGTTATCTCATTTATGGCAAATGATACTGGTTTTCTTTTTATAGCCATGATATAAAGTTACTTCTTTAAAAAAGTGTAAGTTTAAAGTGCACATCACTTTAAAGAAAAACATTAAGCCAAATAACCACAAAGATAGGACAAAAATATCAAGAGTGGGAGCCTGGGAGTGACTGAAGTTCGGGAAATACCAGCTGAGAATCACCGCACAAGCTTTGTCTTCCTCTTGCTCTAGAGCATTACTCTTTTTCCAAGCATATTTGTTAATAACATCTAGGCCTACACACTAGTCATTCTACTTCCATGTTTCTCCAACCAAAATTATCTATAGATTAGCTCATGATTTCTACTAATTCCTCTGGGGCAAGTACTGCGTACAGTCATTTGTTTTAATTAACTTATTTGGATGCTCAAGTCTATTTTTTTAAAAGATTTATTTATTGATGCATACAGACCTGGGGTACAGGCCAGAGGTGCAGGGGTGGTGAGAGGATTCACACAGAGAGGGGAGCAGAACAGGCAGATTGACAAAGTACACTGCTGAGGGGAGCAGCGGGCGGGTCAGGAGAGGTCTGCCCCACCCTGTGGGTCACCTCGGGGCGGGGATCGAACTCATGCTGAAGTGGCTTTAGCTTCTGAGTGCTGTGCTTTAACCCGCTGTGCCAAATCTATATATTTCAATGATTTTTCCACCACTGCCAGGAAGATGCATATAAGCTATGAGATGTAAGACTGACATTTATTAGGTAGGAACTACTCAAGGTGATGGCATCAAAGCCAAGTCATGCAATCTTTGCCAACTTTTCCCTAAAGAGAAAAGGGCCTGGCTACTCTCTTTTCATGGTTTCCTTGGATTTAAGGAAAGGGGACATCTGGTGTAAGGGAGATACACTGTCCTCATCTCTCTTTCCACCCAAAAGGGCATGTTCTAAGATTTCTCACTTTACTCTTGGGGATCCAGTTGGAACATCTTCAAGAGCAGAAGCCTTTGGCTGCTCCCCAAGCCTGTCTTCTGTAGGCTTCCGTGTGCAGAGGTGGTGATAGGGAAGAACTTCCAGATCTCTGGCCCACCCGACTGCCCTCAGTGTGGAGTGAGCACTGTGGAAAAACAGCGCAGGCTTCTCCCTGCCGCTTCTCCTTGTTCCTACCTTCTTGCCCACCTCTTCTTCTCCTTCGGAAAAACTCAAGCCTATGCCCACAGTATACTGACATATACCCAAAGTATATAGGGGCAAAGCTTGGAGGTTAAAACCACGTAGTCCTAACCCCCTTCCCCAATTCCTTGTACAAGGAGAGTGGTAGGTGTAGACTGTGGCATTGTAGAGAAGTAATAATTGCTTGTGACCCACTTGCCTGCCACTTGAACCCCAACCTCCATCCCTTTGCCTCCCCTCCGATATCCTTGAATCGCTGCCCTGACAGCTTTGACAGTTGTTCCGAGGAACAGGGAGAATTCACAGCTGTGCTCTTGGTCTGTGTCTGACTCTGTGACGCTCGAACTTGGGAACAGTACAGATGGGCTTTCTCTATCTCTGATTTGCAAGTCTCCTGACTCCCTACGCCAATAAGCATTCAAGGGCAATTTTGTTGCACAGTTTTCTGGACACTGCTCCCCACGTTTTTTCTTGGAAGACTGAAATGTGTGGCATGGGGCCACCTGTAGGCCTTCTCAGAAGCCAGTGGTCTGAGGTCAGGTCTTTTCTTTCCCGGCAGTCCCTGGCAGTCCAGACGTCACCACCACGTCCTCTGTCCCTGACCTAGCAGCCGGAGGAGCCGGGCCTGCTCTTGACTGCAGTTGGGACTGGTGGAAGCTCTGCTCAAGGCAGCCCCAAGAATTGTTCCCAGGAAGACGGGCCTCCACTTCATCTATGTCCTACTCATCACAGGGGCTCCTGTGAAAGAAGGCAGTGCTCATCGAACAGCTTTGACAGGTTCTTGGAAACTGTGAGTTTCCATGAAGCGACAATCACTAAACCAATTTTTGTCCCAGACTAACTGACATAAACAAGAGTGAAGCTCCCGCAGTGTATCATCTGGCCACAAAAAATGTGACCCCACTTCGAAATGTAGACCCCAAAGACTCCTAATGTGAAATGACAATTCGTATTCATTCGTTTTCCACGCTGCTTAACCCAGTTCAGGGTGCAAATGGCGGGACCCCAGCCTGGCACCTCAGCCAGGCGGGAGCCAGTGAGGACAGGATGCTCTTCCAAAGCAAGAGCTCTTCGCTGTGCACACACACACACTCACCAGCCTAGGGCAGCCAAGGCACCCCAATGGCCCTACAGTGTGCTGGGATGCACACAGAGGCAAGGAGATAGTGTCAACCCCACACAGATAGTGGCCCATCAGGAACAGCTATTTTTCATCAACGTTACAACAAAACAACTTGAGTGAAACATTTGTTGTTGAAGACCTGAGAGAAGCCATCTTTTCTTTCCTGGCTCACTGACGACTTAGCAGTTTTGTTTGTGTAGCTCCATAGCAGTTTTGTTTGTGTAGCCCCAAAAGCCTGCTTGAGTCCCCAAACATTTAGCCACGCACTTCGATGTACCACGTGACCTAGGCCACAAATGACCTCTAATGTCCAGCCTCCACGGTCTTCTGTGAACCACCTCCAATTTCCCAATCTCCCAAATGAGATAATGCTTGTGAAGTGCCTTGCACCGAGCCCGACACCTCAGAAGCCAACACCAATGTCAGCGCGTCCTGCTGGCCTGCCGTGTTGTATCATTTTTTTTTTAAGATTTATTAATTTATACATACAGAACTGGGGTGCAGGGGTGGTGAGAGGATTCACCAGAGACAGAGTGGGGAGCAGAACAGGCAAACTGATGAAGCACACTGCTGAGGGGAGCATCGGGTGGCTCAGGAGAGGTCTGCTGCGCCATGTGGGTCACCTCGGGGGTAGCAGGGATCAAACTCATGCTGCAGTGGCTTCAGCTTCTCAGTGCTGTGCTGTAACCCGCTGCGCCACCAGGGAGGGCCCGTGTTATGTAATTCTCCTGTGGAACACATGTTTGTCAACCTCTAACCTCCCCGCGGCTCCCACCACCCTCTATCCTAGGACTTGAGGTTATGTGCTGACGGGGCTGCTTAGGTGTGAGTCCTCCGGGTGGCTTTCTACGGCCTTCTACCCAAGGGTGGCCATGCACTTCCACTGTCCATCTTGCCCTACGATGGGTTTAGGTCTTTGTAGGGATTCGGTCCTCAAGGCAGTGGGAGGAGCGCTCACAGCCTTCCAGATACTGTCTCTCCAGGGGATGTGAAGTAATTAAGCTCTAGCAGGCTGCCTTTGCTTTCTCTTCCCTTTCTGAAAAACTTGCGAAGCGCTTTATCCTTTTCCTGGGTCTTTCAAGAAGCCTGTTGAGTGTTTGTAATTCCAGGCTCATCCCCACTGACTGGCCTCCGCCACTGGCTTTGAGAACCCACAACCATGCCCACACCCATGCCCACGCATCAGGCCTCTGTGTGGGAAACACCTTTTCAAAGGCCAACTGACCGCAGCTCTTTGGGGGAATAATCAGTCCTGGTACACATGTGCACAGCTTCAGGAGTCACGGAAATCCTGGAAGAAATCCTAAAACAACAATATTCACACTTCACCAGCCTGTGAGGCCTCTGGCATGTTTACCGTTGCAGGGCTGAGCCCACCTCCTGGCCCCCAAAATTTGCTGAGTCCAGTCTTTCTTGGGTTCTGCTGTTGAACTGTTTCCATGCATTCCAAGGAGACTTTGGGCACGTCCGCTCGGACTTGCTATCAACATGGCACTCAGAAGCTGCCTGACATGAGGACATGTGCTTGGGAATCCCTCAGCCTTGTTCTTTTATTCACGATTCCAAGTGTGATGGTCTCTCTGGAACCGGGGTCTCTCCTTCTAGGCTCATGTGTTATGCTCTGGGTTATATGACAGCTCAGTGACCTTCCCTGAACTGGGCAGGACAGTCCCTCAGCCACATCTTAGCTGAAGATGGCCCACAAACACTCTTTCTGGAGCTCAAGTTTAGCAGCGCTGCAGTCACTCTGCTGTCAACTCTCCTACACACACATACACACACAGGTTCTGGAACGAAGCAAAAGTGACCAGTCTGGTATGGGTCCACAACCCACGATCTTCCTACTATAAAACTTCAACATCTGGAACCTCCCTGGTGGTGCAGGGGTTAAACCTCAGCACTATGACGCTGTCTACAGCTGCTGCAGCACAAATTTGATCCCCAGCCAGGGCGGGAACCACAGGGCATAGCAAACCTCTCCTGTCTCCCTGCTGCTCCCCTCAGCAGTGGATTTCAGTAGACCCACCTGCTTAGCTCCCCGTTCTGTCTCTGGGGAATTCTCTCCCCACAACTCTGGCCTACACCCCAATTCTTATATGCATGAATAAATATATCTTTAAAAAAAACCAACTTCGCCACCCTCCCTGGTGGCGCAGCGGGTTAAAGCGCAGCACTAAGAAGCTTAAGCCACTTCCTCATGAGTTAGATCCCCACCTGCCCTGGAGGAGATCCACAGGGCGAGGCAGACCTCTCCTGGCCCGCCCGCTGCTCCCCTCAGCAGTGTACTTCGTTGCTCTGCCTGTTCTGTTCCCCACTCTGTCTCTGGTGAAGCCTCTCACCGCCCCAAAGCCTCTGGCCTGTACCCCAGCTCTGTATGCACAAATAAATAAATCTTAAAAAAAAAAAAAAAAACAACTTCAACATCACTCAAAAACATCTCACTATCTCACTAGAAAATAACTTAATGACAACAGAAAATCAAGCACAGCTATACAAAAACTAATCTATGACTGCACCCAATAAGCTCTTGTGCCTAAGAAACAGTTTTGAGCAGAGGACATGCACTTTGCAAATACAAGCATAATGGAAGTTCACAGAAATTCCCTGGTGGATCTCTAACCCAGTTCCTAATGTTTTCTAAATTAATGGATTTCTATATTTTTGCTAAGGGAAGTCACAGACAGTCACAACTTACTTTCAACTAAGTATCTTTTAAAAATAGCCAAGTAGAACCTTAGGTTGAAAACCCAGTTCCACCAGGAATCGGTGAAGTTTTGCTGGCCTCTTTATTCTTGCTTTTTTTTCAGCTGGACCCCAGCTTCTAGAAGGAGTGACAGGTAGCTCTGGGGACCTGGTCATTCTGTCCATCACACCAGCCCTGACTGTCAAATAGGCCAAAGGCTTCCCTCTGATAATCCATCTTCTCCATTTTTGAAGCCTCAGACAACACATCATCTATTTCTTCACATAAAGGTCCCCAAATAGTAATTTGTGAATACATTGCAACATGAGATCTGGAGGAAACAGACAAAGATAAAGAGCACTGACCGGAACCTGACTTCGACTGGCCATCACTGTCCCCAGAGGCCAAGCAGCTCTAGATGCAGAAGACATGGCCAGGCCTGGAATTGACCAGCAGTGCTGGGACCCAGCCCCGGGCCCCAAAGCTCTCCTTCTATTTTATTTGTTTGAAACTTTCCACACAAAAATTTAATTTTTATGTCATCCCATTTATCAGTCTTTTCCTATATGACTTGTGGATTTTATATGTTATTAAAAGTTTTGCCCATTCTAGCTTTATAAAAAAAAAAAAGGCACTCACGTGTTCTAAGATGTCAGGGATTTCATGTTTTCCATGTAAATCTTTGCTCCATCTGGAACTTATTTTGGTGTAAGAAATGAGATAAGAATTCAGTTTTACTCGTCTTTTTTCCCCTAAAATGGCAATTCAGTAAATCCAATTACCATTTATTGAATAATTTACCTTTTATAGGAGTCCTTTAAATAGCAGCTTCTCCATGTACATTTAGTATGATTCAATTTATGCAGGTTCCATATTTGCATTTATAAAATCTCTATTTAAAAAATATTGCCAGAAAGAATGTGATTGTGGACAGTTGTTTCAACTCCCTTACCTCGATCTGTTCCTCCCCTATAAAATCTGAGAAAACAGCATCTACCTTATAGCAGCTCATAAAGATTTTAAGAAGCAAAATATGTAGATGCATCTAAATCAATAAACATGTGTTTCTTTGTTTGATTTTCTGTTGTAAACAACAAGGACTCTCAGCTAAAGATACCATTTGGGTGGAAAACTGTTTCTATGTCTACTTCCTGAGCCTTTCAAGACAGAAAATGAGCTGTAGTTTTCCAACCATGACACAGAATTGCTTTCCTTTTCAGAAAGGACTATAGAGGGGCCCTATTTCTTCAGTCCTCAGAAGGAGCAAACTTCTGCTTTCCAGTTCCGTAGATACGTCAGCTAGGCATGAGCCAGGGGTGAAAGGGATCACGCAATCCGAGTTTGAATTCCACTCCTGTAACTTACCAAACTGCGGTCATCCGTGAGGAGTAACTCAGACTGGGAGAATGGCTCTGTAGTGATAGGGTCATCACAGGTTAGATAAGACTCAGCAAGGAACACAAGGCCCATGAGGACAAGGTAATCACGGTACCCCAGGTCTAGAGCTGGGGTGCAGTTGTCACTTAGCAAATTAGTGTGGGAGGAAGGGCGGGGGAGAGGGAGGAAGAAAGGATGGAAAGAAGGAAAGACGGAGGGAAGGAGGGAGGAGGGAGGAGATAAGGAGATGTGTCAGCCAGGCCCCATCAGTAACGAAGATATTGAAGCTGCTTTTCTAAGCTGTTTTCAGCCAACGTAATGGATGGAATGGATGTGACTCAGTCAGTGGGAAAAGATGAATGATTTAGTAGTATTGGTGCAACTGCCTGGCTATCCAGTCAAAGACTGTGGGGCCCCATTTCACGTGGTGCACAAAAATAAACCCCAGGAGAATGCATGTGGAATTGAAAACATATTAGAAAGTCAGAAGAAAGCTTTGTTAAGGAATATGATATACGTAGGCTAGACACATATAAACATAGCTACGTCGGCGCAGATGTAATGAACACACTCACCTCTAAAGTTAACTCCTTACCTCCCTCTCTATACATTTTAAAGAACTTAGTTAATTTCGCATAGAAGAACTGGGGTGTAGGTCAGGGGTTGAGCATGCGGGGAGAGCGGACTCACCAGAGGCACTGAAATCCACTGTTAGGGGGACCAGCGGGAGACCGGAGAGGTCTACTATGCCTGTGGGTCACTCTCAGGCCTTCGCAGTGATAGTGTTGAGACTTAGCCCCTCGGCCCTATCTATATGCATTTGTTGAAATCTATGAGCTTACACAGGTACATCCAGTGTCCGCTGAACCCCACGGGGTTCATCCTCATTTTCTCCCTTATTTCTCTCATACTTGACACTGAGAAACGTGGTTCCTGGTTTGTTTAACGTACTTGCTGATTCCATCAGCCTCTCTAGATGTCACCAACTCTTATCCTAGCCACTGCCCCATTCTCTGAAGCGACTGTTCTGCTGGGGTTCTGATACCCAATGCCAGCAACCCACCTGTAGGGGTCTGCCTTGCTCTGCCTCACATAATGGCTTTAGAACCGAATTACTCTGAAAGAAGAAGGAAAAAAAAAAAAAGGAAAAGAAGGGGGAAGAGAAGATGCCCCTTCTGCTCTTTGTTTTTGAGCTTGTGTGTCTCGTGTGGGGAGGTCACAGCCAAGGAAGTTGAAGACTCACCCTCAGTGAAAGAGAGACAACCTGTAAGTGCCAGGGATTTTTCCGAGATGGTTTCTCATAACCAAGAATTCCTGCCACTGAATTAAAATCGCTGCCCACATTACGCCATGCAAAGAATCATCTGTCAGTCCTAATGTGTTCTCCATTGCCTATTCCTGAACACAGCAGGGTCTTTGATACTCAGGCATCTCCAGGAAAACTGAGTCTGACAGCCTCTCCTTTCTTCTTGTTACATAAGTAACGTGACTATATTTTAGATATTATATAGGCATAGGAGCAAATGTCACCCAGAGCCTAACAACTTTCGAAACAAATAGCTCCTGAAGTTTCTTTCTATGCATTTAATAGTCTCGGGTAAGTTGTAGAATTAATTGCTAAGTGTCAGTTTCCTCATTTATAAAATGAAGATAATAGTAATATTATACAGGAGAGTAATTCAAGGTAACAAATTAATTAATATAGACAAAGCACTTCAAATCATATCGATGCAAAGTAAGGTCTCGAGACGTAATATTATCTGTCTTAAATTTATCCTTGTAGATTCAGCTGTATGATTTTATAAAATAGGCTTCTGCAATCTGCTTTATTCACTTAATGAAGTAACAGGAGTTTCTTCCCACGAGTGACAAAAACTGCAAAGAGACCATCAGATGCTTAAAGGGATTTTTTCAAATTGAACAGTAGTAGAGAAACAGGCCTTCGTCCCCCAAGGACATGTTCTAATACTTCTTGGAACTGGAACCCTGGGAAGGTGCTTGATGCCATTTCTCCATCTCTCAAAGCTCCTCTAATTCAAGAATTTTCAAACTTTGTATTATTGCTTCTGCTTAAACAGTAATCAGGTTCCCACAACAAAATCCTATGGAGAACTCTATCCATTATTTTTTTTAAGATTTATTTATTTATGCATACAGAACTGGGGTACAGGTCAGAGGTGTGGGGAGGTGGTGAGAAGATTCACCAGAGACAGAGTGGGGTGCAGAATAGGCAGACAGACCAAGTACACTGCTGAGGGGAGCAGCAGGCGGGTCAGGAGAGGTCTGCCGCGCCGTGTGGGTCACCTACCCAGCTGGGGATCGAAATTGTGCTGCAGTGGCTGCTGTAGCTTCATGGTGCTGTGCTATTTAACCTGCTGCGCCACCAGGGAGGGCCCTCTATCCATTAATTTTAAAACATCATAGCACTTATAAGTTTAGATGATTAAACTTTGCATACATATTATAAAACTTATTAGTAAGATCATTAAGACTGTTTGATTAAGAAAAATTGGAACTCTAAGGATATGGGAGATCATCGAACCATCTATCACATCAGCCTGCACGAAGTGGGATGACGCACTGGTGAATCCTGCAGCACCAGCACGAATGACGAATGAGAACTCTTTGAGCTCCAACGCCCTTATTTTACAGATAAGAATAGGAAGGCCCATGGGTATTGTGTACTGCTTGGAATTTTAATATTAAAAGTCCCAATAATAAAAATAATCTGATAGTGGCATAAAATTAAACACTTAACTGAAGAAAGTGTCTGGAATGGTTAAATGCATTGGCCACCAAAATACAGTTCTTTTCAATTTAAATGATTGCCATCGAGTTCTCCAATTAATAAAAATGGAAATGGTCAATTAACTTAGCTGCTGTTCTTTATTGTTTTGCATTACCCTTGGAGCTTGTGAGCCCTGAATTGTGCTGACTGTGTAATTTGTATTTTATTCCATTAGTGGATATAACGATCTGCTGATTATCTCTAATAATTAAATTATGCATTTCAGCGTATGAATCAGCATCCGATTTGCCACATATCAGCTCTCGCTGTACTAAATATCCGTCCCATCCTCTGCAATTTCAGTTGTTTTTTCAGTGTTTCAGTTGTTTCTCAGGATTGCTTTTAAACCTCAGGTTACCACATTGACAATCTCTTTCATTAATTAAACAAGACCAAGCTTCACCGACAGAAACTTAAGTGCTTCTTTTATATGTTAAGCCCCTCCTCTTCCCACTCAAACATTTGCTACAAATACCACAGTCGTGAGACCCGGCCTCTGTGTTGAACATAGTGCTACAGAACATGTGTAAACTTTACTGTTTTAAAAAACTACAAAAAAAAAAGAGTTGCAAATGAAACCACGTCATGTTTTTAAAAATTGCATTGCGATGAGATACCACCTCACCCCAGTGAGAATGGCACATCTTCAAACAACTAGCAACAACAATTGTTGGCGAGGATGTGGAGAAAAAGGAACTCTCCTGCACTGCTGGTGGGAATGCAAACTAGTACAACCACTATGGAAAACTGTCTGGAGGTTCCTCAAACTGCTAAACATGGAGCTTCCCTACGACCCAGCAATCCCACTCCTGGGTATCTATCCAAAAGACACAAAAACACTGATTGAAAAAGATACCTGTACCCCCATGTTTATTGCTGCTTTATTTACAATTGGAAAAACATGGAAGCAGCCCAAATGCCCAAAAGTAGATGACTGGATTAGAAAGATGTGGTACATATATACAATGGAATATTACTCAGCAACCAAAAAAGAGAAACACATGTCTTTTGCAGCAACTTGGATGGAGCTGGAAAAGATCATGCTTAGTGAGATAAGCCAGAAAGAGAAAGAAAAATACCGGATGGTTTCACTCACAGCAGGAGTATAATGGACCAGGCGAGAAAATAACAAAAATAATGAACAACCATATACCAGAGACATTCTGTGGGGGCGGAGTGGGGAATGGGATCAAAAACGGGGGGGGGGGAAGGGAGGGAAATGCACGGGACTATGGTGGTGGCACAGGGGTGATTTGGTGATGGGAAACCCGCGGGGATTACAATCGAGATGGAAAAAAAAATGTGCAAAATGATGTAAAAATAAACTTTGTAATAAAAAAATTGCATTGTGAAATACATTATATATGCAAAAAAATGGATATAAGGCACTTACAGTGAGGAGTCTATATTCTTTTTTTTTTAAAGATTTATTCATTTATTCATATAGAACTGGGGTACAGATCAGAGATGCGGAGGGTGAGAGGATTCACCAGAGACAGAGCAGAACAGGCAGATGAACGAAGTACACTGCTGAGGGGAGCAGCGGGCGGGTCAGGAGAGGACTGCCATGCCATGTGGTCACCTCCAGGGCAGGCGGGGATCGAACTCATGCGGAAGTGGTTTAAGCTTCTTAGTGCAGTGCTTTAACCCGCTGCACCACCAGGGAGGGCCCTATATTCTTTTTTAAAAATGTGCTGTAAAATCATCCTTGCTTATTTTAGATAGTTCAGAAAATATTTTAAAAGTATGAACATGTCTGATAGCATGATTGCAAATCACCCTTAAATAAGTATAAGTATTGAATGCTGACTTTTCTCTCAAGTGTTTTCTTGTTAGGAAAATGACTGTAATGAAGAAATTAAGGCATGAACATTTGTCCTCATCTTTGATTTTTTTTCTTAGCATTAAGGTCTTATCTACTGACATAAGATTTTTGTGAATAGCTTCCTACTTCCTTGCTAATACTCCTAAATCTATTCGAGTTAGTATGTAAATGATTTAGATACAGAAAAATTTCTAGAAAAATTGTTATCCGCCGATATTAGTAACACTGGTTACTAATAATTCTGGTTTCTGAGCTACTTTATTAAGCTTTGGTCCCTTGAAATCTTTTGGCTCCTAAAAAGTTTGTTTTGGGCTGTGTTCATGTGATGACCAGTATAAAAATAAAACAGACTTGAGATTTGATGGACACCCAAGATGAACGAAAAGACTGAGATTTGAAGGACGTCCAAGATTAATGAGAAGACCTGAGTCTGCAAAGAAGACAGAGGAAGACAGGACTGGGAAGAGAGGTAGCATAAAGTTGCAGACTTGAAACTAGAAAGAAAAAAATCAACCGACTAGTTGTGCGATCTCGCCAAAGGTAGCAGGAAGATCAAGTGCATCAAAGTGACAAAATTAAGCTTGGCCAAAAAGTGAGCATCATCTCATTTGGAGCCATTTAAGTGGAAGGAAAATGAGGGGTTACATTGAGGAAACCAGGACAGAAGACAGGGAGGGCTGCATTAAGGAAATTCCGTTAATGTCACATAAAGACTGACCCTCTTCTCGACCCCAACTTCAGTCCCGTGGTAGGAAGAGCATAGCACAGCCAAGTTGTCCATTTTCTCATTCTGCAGATGTGTATTTAGCAGTATTCTGTATGAGGCCCGCTGGGCCAGGCGGGCCTAGCCATGAGCTACAAACACAATTCCTGTTCTAAGCAAGCGTCTCCTCCAGTATCAAGAGACGGCCAGTTAAGAAATCAAAAAGAAAATGAACGATGGTGGTGGAACAAGTGAAATAAGACAATGATGAGATAGGAGCTATTTAGAGTTGGGTAGAAAATTAGTTTACATATGGTCATACAGGAAGTCCTTCTGAAAGATGAGACGAGCGCTGAGAAGGAGCCGGCCATGGGGAGGAGCATTTCTGTTAGCGAGAACAACAGTAGACTGCTGGGCGAGGCGCATGAACCAGACCTCCTCCAGGAACAGAGCCACTACGGCTAGAGTGGAGTCATCAGGGGGGCATTGGTGTGGCTGGGCAGTTACAGGAAAGGAGCTTAGAAACGGAGGAGTAGGCCCTCCCTGGTGACTCAGGGGTTAAGTCACAGCACTACCGAGCGATCACCAGCCACTGTGGCCTGAATTCGATCCCGGTCCAGGGAGTGACCCACATGGCACAGCAGACTTCAGCAGTGGATTTCAGTCGATCCACCTATTCTGCTCCCCACTCTGTCTCTGGTGAATCCTCATAGCTCCATAGCGCCCACTCATACCTCTGGCCTACACCCCAGTTCTTGTATGCATAAATAAGTAAAAATTAATCTTAAAAAGACACGTAGAAGTAGGATAGGGTCTTAGGCTCCCAGAGATGTTGGCTTCTGATTGCAAGAGGAAACCTACTTTGATAGGGAAAAAATCCTGAAGTCAAATGACTGTGTTCTTGCCTGAAGTAGCAAGGAACGTACAGAGATCCAAGATGCAAGCATTTCTGAAAATAAGATTAGCAGACATTGGGGATCTCTTCGGGATTGGTCCATTGAACTTACCGTTTCCACTTCTTTTGGTAATTAACAACTTAACCTACTTCGCCAACTCCATACCAAGTGAATCCAGCAGGCAGAACCTCCCTCTCCCTGGCCTCGGGGGTGAGCGTGCACATGAGTCTAGCCAAGCAGGGCACCCCATCCCTCTGTGTCCCGTGGCTGGAGCAGCCTGGATATGTGACTGGAGCCCAAACCTCAGGCGTTGCTTTCCTGGGCAGACACTGCTTCCCCTGTGATTTCCAAGCTGAGAAGACACAAACTTGACATCTGTGGCCATTTCTCCCTACTTTCCCATTCTGGATCCTTCTACCCTCACCAGCTCTGCATGGAAAACCCTTACACAATTGCAGAGAAGGATGCAAACACCCACAGTGACGTTGAAAACTGGAGGAGGAAAACAATTAAGAAGCAATGTGTTGCCCGCCCCTGCTGGCTCCCAGAGGTCCCGTCTTCCTGACTTCCTGGTGAAAGCAACGATCAAATCAGCTCCCCTTTGGCTCACCGAAGTTGGCGTTTGTTTACTTTACTGCTGCTTGCAATTCAGAGTTCTGACTGTACAACATGTCCGAGAGGGAAGAGGACGGTCAGGGGCAGTTCCACACCAGTTCTCCGCGCAGCCCACCTCGCCAGCAGCAGGAGGTAAGCAATCCAGCCGCTGTGTGTCTCCTGGGTCTTCCCGCCTCTCCCAAAAAGAAATTTTCTCTCTGTGCACGCTTCAGGGGCCTTCTTCACTCTTCCCTATGCTTCCTCTCCAGCGACGTGCTGCTCAACTGGTTTTCTGGTGGAAAAAACACTGATCTGTGACGTTTGGCAATTTCTGTTCCATAAATTCTCCATCATGGCAGATTAAGCCACCAATGGTCTGAGAATCGGCTAGTGAAGTTCCTGAGTGAGAGGCGGTGAGGACAGGCTTCAGCACACAGCGCTTCCCTTGTTTTTTTGTTTTATATATATATAGCTTTTTTTTTTTTTTGCATAGAAGAACTGAGGTGCAGGCCAGAGGTGCTGGGGTGAGGACACCCCAGAGACAAAGTGGGGCGCACAGGCAGGTCTACTGAAACCCACTGCTCAGGGAGCAGCCAGGAGACAGGAGGGGTCTGCCGTGCCCTGGGGTCCCTCCCTGGCCCCATGGACTCAGACCTTGGCTGTGGCTGGGACTCACCCCTAGGCCGCGGGAGGCCTCCTTCCTTCTCTTTGAGTCCCTCTCACTCCTCCCTGTTTTCCCCAGTTCCCCTCCCTCTCTGCCATAATATATTACCCACAATTTCACCCTCGGTTTTCCACCTCTCTTCCGCATCTCACCCGCCTTCTCGTCTCACCCCTTGCCAACAGCACGAGCTTACTGGCCAGAACAGAGGCTTCGGTGCCAGATTTACATTCAGCCATTTGTGACCTTGAGTGAGCTTCAGTTTCCTAATTTATAAAATCATTAAAAAAAAAATGGGCCCTCCCTGGTGGCGCAGCGGGTTAAAGCACTACACTTAGAAGCTTAAGCCACTTGCACATGAGTTCGATTCCCGCCTGCCCCGGAGGAGGACCACATGGCGCGGCAGGCCTCTCCTGACCCTCCCGCTGCTCCCCTCAGCAGTGGACTTCATCGATCTGCCTGTTCTGCTCCCCACTCTGTCCCTGGTGAATCCTCTCACCCTCCGCATCTCTGGCCTGTACCCCAGTTCTGTATGCATAAATAAATAAACCTTTTTTTAAAAAAAAATGCCCTAAGATTATGTGAGACAATTGACATAAGATGTGTCATGTGAAAGCTTTTGTCTTTCCCACTATCTCTAGGCTGATAGATAACCTTCCCTCTGGACCTCAGAAACCCCCTGGGTAGCCCTGCCCTCTGTGTGCCCCAGGGCCTCTCCAGTGTCAGTGTTTGATGCTGGGCATTGTGCTTTCTCCCCATCACTCAGAGCCTCCTCAGTTCATGGATTTTATCTTATTTCTCTCCAGGTCCAAGCTCATGACTGGCACATGATAGATATCCAATAAATATTAAATGAATGCTGTCTTTTCTGCACACTTCCTGTTTGATCGGGCAAAGGAATGAGAGAAAGAGACGGGCTTTCGAAGAAAGCGGGTGGAAGAGACGGGGGGCCTAGGAGACCCCCGGATGGTGGCCCCGCTGTCCGAGGAGGGCGGTCAGGAGGAGTCGCTGGCAGCCGATGGCTCAGTCCTCCCACGGGCCCAGCTTAGTCTGTGGGCCCAGAGCTGGGAGAGTCCGGGAAAGTCACTCACTCAGCAGCCTTCTCCTCTTCTCCTCTCTTGTTTAGCTTCGGCGCTGACGATCCTGTCATGTCTTTACGTTTCTTTCACTGATGCCTTTTTGGTTTACATCTTTAAGGTCTTTGTCTTCCTTCCTGTCCTGGAGATATATGAACCAGAGCCAATAAAATCAGAGCTGCCTTTTTCCTTCGCAGCTCTGAAAGCTTTACATAAGTGTTTCTTCACTTCTATTTTATGGCCAGGACCAGATGCAGAAGTGCTAAAATATTTTGATAAGAGCTGTCCTGGCAGTAGTTCTTGCTTTTACAGCTATCCAGAGGGAGAGAATTAGCTAGGAAGTCAGCCCACAGAGAGGAGCCATAGATGCTATGAAATCTCTCTACTGACCGAGATTCTCAATTAGCTTCAAACATCAGTTGACTGCAGAGAGAAAATGGTTAGCTTATACCCCTCTCTAGCTGAAAAACAGTAAATAAATTCTGAGGCCATAAGCCCTAATATTTATGGGAGTGAATGCTTTGGAAGTTTATAAAGTGCTTTTACCTGCAAACCCACCCCCAAGAACTGTGCAGCCACACACGCCTTCTCTGGCCCTGTGGGACTGCAGAGACTGCTGGCTGGTCTCCCCATGGAGCCATGGAAGTTGCATCCCAGAGAAGTGAAGTGAGTTGCCTGAAGTCACACTGTTGCTCGGTGGGGTGCTGGTATGTAACCCAGATTCTACTGTGCCTCTGTTTTGTAGGGAAGGGTCCAGAAGTTCCGTGAGATCAGGGTCACAGAGAACAAGAAACAAACAGGGGTTCCTTGTTTTCCACACACTGCACATCCCAGCCTCTGTGCTGGAGCCCGGAGCATATGTCAGGCACCAGTCAGTCCTCACAGGCAAATATTAACTCACTTTTACTCAAGCAACAGATGTATGAAACAGACACTTGATTGGTTTCATTTTACAGATGAGGAAACCAAGTCACACAGGAGTTGAGACTCAAGGCTGAGCAGTCTGGCTTTGCAGCCCCAGCCTGGATGGTTTAGCTACAGCTGCCTGCTGTGTGTGGTGTTACACTGGTGTGCACGCTGCCCCGGGGCCCCTTGGGCAGGTCCACGCCTAGGTTTGCCTGGACACAGACATCTGGGAGTTGTTGCATTCGACTTTTTTCAATCACTCAGATGGGACCTGGGACCTTGAAAGTGACTTTGGAGAAAGGAACTTGTGAGTAATAGAACTGAGATGAAATTAAAATTCAGATTTTTCCCGAGTCTCACTGCAGGATTTTATTTATTCATTAATCAGCCTGATGTTGCCTGCTACCTGCTTGAGAAATTGCAGCCAAAAAACTAAACAATTAAATTACTTAAAGGATTTGGTTCATAATGATGAAATAAGCTCTTAGTTGAATAGACCATGATATGTTTGCAATTTCGGGAAGCGTGTCATTTTCCAAAGGGAGAGAGGCATGAGGCAGACAGGAGGGAGGATCACTAACATGGGAATAGTAATGAGACAAAAATTCTGAATCCAATTTTCTTTGGTGAGATGTATTAGATTTTAATTATCTAAACCAAATGGCTAAAACCCAATAAAGCCAGATCAACTAAATGTGTGGTGTATTGCTTATATAAGTATCTCCCCTCATTTGCAACTAGACTGAAAGATCCTTATATATGTGACTCCTCCTGGACTCCTCCAAAATGCCTGGCACGGTGCCTGGTACAGAACAGGTGTCCAATCAATGATTATTAAACTGAACTAAGAAAAAAGCATACTACTACCTATCAGTAGTACATTCACCCAGGAGAGAAAGGAGTGACCATGAGGTTATGCTCAATTCAGTGCAAAAGTGAAGGCAAATGCCATCTCAAGGTGGCATTTTAGGATGACGGGGACACGGAAATGAAGCCTCTCCAAATGGAGAGCTGCTTGCAAAGCATCTTCCGGGTCAAGATTCACTATAACAATACCATGGAATGATCCAGACTCTCTCTATTTGAATTTCAGTTTTCCAAGATCAAAGAATAAAAGTTCTCCAAAAACACAGTCACTCATTATATCTGATCTCAACGCAAAGTCACTCCATCCTTAAAAGGACTGATAGTGGGCCCTCCCTGGTGGCGTGACGGGTTAAAGCACAGCACTGTGAGGCGATTCACAATCACGGCAGCACAAATTCAGCCAGGGAGTGACCCCCATGACGCGGCAGACCTCTCCTGTCTTGCCCGCTGCTCCCCTCAGCGGTGGATTTCAGTCGATTCACCTACTCTGCTCCCCACTCTGTCTCTGGTGAATCCTTTCAGCCCCTGCACCTCTCGCTTGAACCCCAGTTCTTGTCTTGCTAAATAAATCAATCTCTAAGAAAATAAAAGGATTGACACTAGCTACCAGATGGATGAATCTGCAAAACATGATGCTAAATGAAAGATGCCAGACAGCAAGGCTCAGAGGGCAAGATCCTTTCATATGAGAGTTCAGAACGGGCAATAGACCGGCAGCTGACTCATGTTGTCGGAAGTGGAGGGAGGCAGAGTTGGGAGTGACTGGCTAGTAGATCAAGAGTTTCCTGAAATTAGATGGTGGTGAGGCTTGCCCTTCCTGTCACTGAATTGCACACTTTCAAATGTTTAAGGTGGCGTATTTTTTTATGCACACAAGAAAACCCCAAGGCATCATTATCCCAATTTACAGATGAGAAGGCTAAAGCTCTGGAACATTACTGTCAGTCAGGGGAGGAATCTAAGTTTGTGTGGTCTGAATGTTTTGCAATTTGGGCACTCGATTTAAGAAAAATAATACAAAATTAGGATTACAAGCTGTGGGGTAAGACCTGCAAAGCTCATGCATCTAGTCTTTCTTTGCAAAGGAGGTCTTCAGTGCAAAAATCGTATGAACGCCAAGTTAAATTCCCATTTGCTGTTAGTAGGCAGAAATTGAAAATGAAAAAAAATGTTAAAACCTGTGAGTCCATCTTCAGTAATAGTGTGACACTGGAATCAATTTGACCAAAGGCACGCAAAGCCTCTCCCCTGGTAGTTAAAACAAGCATCGCAAGAAGGAATTTTAAAGGGCCTAAATAAATGACTAGCTATACTATGTTTATGATTTGGAAAACTCAACATTGTTAAGCTATATTGAGCTATAGATTCAATGCAATCCCAATTATATTCCAACCAGAATTTCTTACAGAAATACTCAGACACACTAATATTCAAAGAATGTAGACTGCACCACCACCACCCTCCCCAAATGCTGAAAAAGAAAAACATGTAGGACTTAAAGCTGGATACCAAGCTAGTGTGCTGTCAGAAGAGATGAAGAAATAAATCAGCGAACAAAGCAGAGTGCGCAAGAACAGACCGCTCGTGCAGGTGCCGAGTGAGTGCCGAACAGAGGCACCGAAGGCCCCACAGCGGAGAGGAGAGACGAGTTTCAGCACTTGGTGCTGGCACACCCCACGTCTGTATGGGAAAGGAAGTGGGCAGAAGCACAGCTGGCTCCCTCCTCTGTCTGTCTGCCCCCTTCCCTCGCTGCCTGAGTTCCCACCCCTGCCTCATCCTAACTCTGCTCTTGCTTGTGCCCTCGCCACAGTCTTTAGGAAGATGCCGCCAAGGCTCAAGACAGCGGACCAGCCCAGGTGACAGTGTCAGGGCTGTGCCTGTAAGACAGGGGCGCAGGAGGCTGGCTCTGCGGGAGTCACCTTCCTTGGGTCCTGGGGCCCCTGGAGTCCTATCGTCGGTGGGAATGGCAAACTGGAAAGTCATACGTTTCTGCTGTCATTCAGGTGATCAAAGAGACCTGCTATTGAGGTCACTTGGTAGGGAGGAAAGAAGGCTGACTCACACTCCAAATACTGGTCTCTCTCTGCCTCTGGGTGACTTTGGGCTGTGTTATTTTTAACTCTGTAATCCTATTTTTTTCATCTGAAAATTAGGGATGAAAAACACCTCCTCTGCTTTACCCTACTGGGTTACTGTTAAGATCAAATAGAAAAGAATACTTTCAAAGTACTCTTTGAAAGCGAAGAAATATTACATAATATCATGCATTGCAGTTCTGTGTATACTTCTTGCAAACTGAAAGGATGAACAACATTATTACCTTATTTGTTATACATTCAAGGGTTACCCATCAAGTTTACTCTGTAATTTTTTTCCTGGTTCTTTTGGATTCATTAGTTCTAGTGATGATTCAAGATTCTTTTATTAGTGCAGTTTTTAGTGAGAGATGCATGATTTTTTAAAATTCCTTTTATTCTTTCCTTTCATTCAGTGAGATGGTTTGTTGTTGGGTTTTTTTGTTTTGTTTTGTTTTGTTTTGTTTTGAGAATTTTCCTAATTCATTTATTCGTTTTATTCAATAGGTTTTCACTGAGTTCCTACAATGGGCAAGATCCTGTGATAAGTACTCAAGATAAATTAATAAAAAGAGACATGATCCCAATTGACTCACAAAGCTTGGTCAAATGAGGATACGTCTTTGAAGAAACAACTATAACATATTGTAATCTCTTCTGTGCTTGGACAATTCATCTACAATGGAAGATATACAGTGGGAGAGAACTTTATAAGCCTGTGTGTATCACGGCAGGCTTCACAGAGGAGGTGATGGTCTAAGTTGTATCTTAAAAGAGAGAAAAGACTTTATTGAGACAATCTAGAGTAGATGGCATGGCATCAAGTCCAGAGAAACAGCACATGCCCAGACGTGAAGCAGCACAGCAGAACTGCCAGAGAGTTAACATGGGTGGGTTTGAAGTTCAGCATGGGTGGGACTAGAGCAGAACTTGGAGTAGCTGGCAGGGACAGGCCATGTAGGGACCTGTTAAGTCACACAGAGGAATCTGGTTCTTATCCGGTAGCTGTCAGATGCGTGAAAGATGTCTACGCTGCAGAGGCGCACACCCAACTTTGCATTTAGAACAGGAATTAGTGGAGGATGGCGGCATGAGCTGGAGGCAGGAGGAGGGGTGGGGGCACGTGGGAAAGATGGGGGAGTCCGTGGAGGGAAACTGCTTGATGGTCGTGGCAACCACCGAGAGACTGATTTGAGACTCACTTAAGAGGCAGAACCAGCAGCATGTAGCAATCAGCTAACTGAATGCAAGAGGGGGAGACTTGCCCTGTCTCTTTGGTGATGTGACTTTGAGCCTGGTCTGAGCCTCCCAATTTTCTGAGTCCTCATTTAGAAAGTAGGAACCATACCTAATTCCTGGGGTACAGAGAGTCTCAAGAGTGCTAGAGATAAAAATACCTACCAACAGACCTTCCACAAAGACTGATCTCCCCCTCGCTGCCTTTTCATCTCTCAGGCCACAGAAGACCCTTCTGAATCATGGAGACTCTTCTCATGAAGATACTCAAGCTGAGCATTGAGAACACTTGGGGTTAGGGCTTTGGGGGCAGCGAGTCCTCCTATAAAACATCTCTAGGTTTCATGACCCAGTAACTTCTGGAAGAACACATCAGCATATGGGCTCTGGCAATCATTCTTGTGCTCTGAAATGACGTGGGGAAACAATTAGGGATTTCTGGAAGTTCCCCAGTGAGGGCTCAAGGTATGGACCGTGTTCTCTGGGCTCCGCCTTTCGGTTTATATTGTCCTCACTGCAAACATCTCCCCAGCTTGGGAGCAAGTAGAGACTTTCATATTTCCCTTTAGCCCCTCAGATCTCATGCATCACCACCCAGAGACCCAAACTCTCCTCATTTTCCTAGGATGATAGAGAATACCAAGGCTTAGTAGTTTAGGAAATATTATGCCAACCCTCCCTTTCCCTGATTGCACAGAAATGGAAAAGAATTCTTGCCAGTGCCCTGGGTGGGTGACCAGGTGGTATTCAAAAAAAGGGCACTTGAAGAGAGCCAAGCTGCTGTGTGTCACATCCCGGAGGGGGTGGGAACCCACTTTGGCAAAGTGAGTTGGCACCCAAAGCGAATGCCTCAAGACCTTCAGTGGCTCCGAATATTAAGAATTTCAGGGCTTTCTTCAATTAAATGTTCCCTTTATTTCTGATTGGCATTTCTTGGGTGTTGTTGCTGGAAAGAAGGGACGTGTCAGTGACTCACAATCTTCTTATACATGAATAATAACGAGCCTCCCCACGTCCCCCGGCCCTTCTGTGGCCATGCCCTGGTCAGGACTTACACTGCTTTCTAGGAAACCAGAGCAGAGCAGAAGGCCAGTCTTCCTGCGTCAACCCATTCTCCTTTCCCAGACATCAGCACCACAGACCACCCAGGTCCTGAGGTCCTGGGAAGCCCACTAAGACAGAGCAGAGCCAAGCCATTAATGACGTGCCTGCAGAAAATCTAGGTTCTCATCTGTCTCTGGTGCCTCCTTCGTGACAGCGCTTCGCATGATGCTGTGAAATGATACCCCAAAACCTGGAGGGGAGTAAGTTCTCCCCTGGGACTCTGGGCTGAGGGGGGCAGCTCACACTCCTGGCAGTATTTTTGCAGTGTCCAGCCCTGTCTTCCCGGAGCCCTGACTCAGGGTAGTACAAGGAGCTGCATTAAAATTATTATTACAAAAATTCGCACACAATAAATTCCTAATTATCTGATAATGAAGTTCAGGAGAGGCTACCAGAAATTGCAAGGCACAGATAATCCTAAAAACTCATTTCAGATTCATGTTCTTTTTCATTCACCATTTATCCAACTTGGTGAATTTATCCTCTAAAGATAACAATTCGTGTATGTGTGTATGAACCCTTTACAGAAAGCAGTGCTTTTCCAGGATGCTCTAGGTAGATGCTTGCAAACAAGTCTCCTCTGTAACTTTGTTAGTGCATAAGCAGGTGAAGACAGGATTGCTCTGGGGTGGGAGAACCCCAGCTGAGGCTCCTGGGGATCAGTGAGGAAACCTTCAGCCTGAGAGGACATTTTGAAAGCCTCCGCCGTGTGCAGTAGCTGTTGACTCCCTCGTGCCCGCAAAGGAGGTAGGTAGGGAACAAATGTTCTCAGCTGGTGGCTAAGAAGAAGTTCAGAGAGCCCAGGTCACAAGGGGTAACCCATGGAGCTGGGACTTGAATTCAGTCTTACGATGCCAAATTTAATGTTCTTAAAACTATACCTTTGCCCCTCTCTTCACTCACCTTTTGGGTCTAGCCTCTCCCTGTGGAATACCACAAGATGACGCTTCACCAACGGGGTTAGGGGGTGAGTTCCAGAGAAACAGAGACGCACCTCCAGTTGTGAAGTGTGACCTTCCTGGTCCCAGAGGGATACTCCAAGGGGAGACTCCGGAGAGCTGAGAGCTGTTTGCTGTCTCCCCATCGCTTTGGTGATCAGGATTCAAGCTCTTAATAATGCCTGTCACCGCTTGGCGGTGTCTAAATATTTAGGCAGATCCGTGCAGAGTGGATTCGTCTGTTTGATGTGTTACATATATTTATGCATTCTGACTGTCAGTCAGCAACGACACCACGCCACAAAAACAGATGTGATGTGACAGTTGCCAAATGTGCCATCACTCTCCTCAGCATCCCTGGGCCTCTCGCAGGCCAGACTGGATTCTTTCTGCCCTCGGGCCACAGGCTGGTGGAAAAACAGCAGCCCTGACCGACCTACCTCCACTGTGAGGGCTCGGTCCTGTCCATGGCTCCTGTTTCGTCGCTGGTGAATCTCGAGTCCATGCTCCCAGCCGTATCCTGTCTCAAGTTCCAGACCGACTTGTCTCGTTACCCACCGGACAGGTGCCATTAAATGCATCCACACCTGTACATAACATACTAAATCAATTTCTGGCCAAAACAGTGGCCCCCCGAATTCACTGTCCTGGTGAGTGACACTACCACTCACCTCCTAAGAGCACAACATGCACTTTTCTTGAACCCCGTTCTCATGTATCTTTTACTTTCAATTAATCAGCCACATCCTCCAGAGTCTACACCTCTAGCATCTCCTCTCTCAGTCTCCTTCCTATCCCACATCCCACAGTCTTGGTTCATTCTGTAATTCTGACTTGTAATCGTTTAATGGATACTTCTCCAACTATCTAATTGGTGTCTTGCTCTTCTGATTCATCCTCTGTGCTAACCCTACACTTAATCTTTCTAAGACTGAATCACACACGGAACCTGCACAATCTCTATTCTATCTTGCGCAAACCTTGCCAGCTCTCCCAACACACATCTCACTCTTCCCTATTCTTCAACCCCCAAAGTATTCAGTTACAAATTCCTCCTGACATTTTCTGAAATCTCTCCTGTAGCCACCCATGGTGGCTGTTCCCTTTGCTCTGCTACCAAGATGGTGCCAAGACTCTGGACTCCTTACCCGGACGATCACGATCACCTGAGATGGCAGGTGAGGTCACTGTCTTGCCCACCGTGTGTTTTTATTTCCAGTATGTCAATATACTTACGATTCCAGCTTTACAGGATCCCCGTAATATCTGGCACAAAGATCCTGTCCTCTTCTCTTATCTCCACCTCTTTGCCACTTACTCGTTATTTCTGAAGTTATTTTTAGTACTTATGGGCTTTCAGTGTATCTACTATTTAGGATCTTAAAATATTATTTAGAAAATATCATCAAAATTACGTTACATTTTTTGGCGCAGCAGACCTCTCCTGTCCCACCCGCATCTCCCCTCAGCAGTGGATTTCACTCTATCTGACTGTTCTGCCCCCCACTCTGTCTCTGGTGAAGCCTCTCCCCCCCATACCTCTGGCCTGTCCCCCAGTTCTTGTGTGCATAAATAAATAAATCTTTTTAAAAATTACATTACATTTTGAGTTATCCCATCAATAAAAATAGTATCTCTTCTCATTTATGCATAACCATGTGTGTTCTTTAAGAGTTTAAGAATTTTCACTATGAAATTTTATTTTCCTAGACTAACTCTTCTCTCCCTTAATAGATCATTGTTTACCTAAGTCATATTTTGTATTTTTCAGCTGACTCTAGCTGGTATAGAAGTACTCTCTTGTAGGGCCTCCCTGGTTGGTGCAAGGGGTTAAGTCACAGCACTATGAAGTTATGGGCAGCCACTGCAGCACGAGTTCGATCCCCGGGCAGGGAGTGACCCACAGGGTGCAACAGACCCCTCCTGTCTCCCCACTGCTCCCTATAGCAGTGGATTTCTGTAAAACCATCTGTTCTGCCCCACTCTGTCTCTGATGAATCCTCTCACCCCCTGCACATCAGGCCTGTATCCCCACTCTTGTATGCACAAATAAATATATCTGATTTTTTTTTTTTAGGAACTCTCTTATACTCTTCTTATCCAATTTTAGAGCCTAGTAGCTTTTAATCATTATTTTTTTCTAGGATATCTTTGGTGATAGAGTTTATCCATTCTTGAAGTTTTGCTAAAATTTCCTTGAGATTTGTATGTGTGTGCTTGTGTTTGTACATATGGATTAGCAAGTTCTTGATGATTATTTTAATTTACAATGGTCAATCCAAATGTCCTATGTCTTCTCACCTCAGTAATTTGTTCTGGGGGGTTCCTTCTCCACTTTGGCTATAGTATCAAGATTATTAGAATATATTTCTTCACAATACTCTTTTCTTATGTTTAAAAACTTTGTTGTGTCTTATTTTACCCTATTTATTCTGCTCTATTTATTTGTATCATTTCATTTCTTTCCTTATTTGTCTTGCTAGAGGTTTGTCTACTTTATAAATACTTTCCAAGGAAAGGTTTTGTTTCATTTTTCTTCTTCATTATTTAAACATTATGTAAATGTTTTTATTATATTTAACTTTTTGAGTTGATAATTAGTTTTTGGTCAAGGAGTATGTTTAAGAATGTCCCTTGCATATTAACATTCCTATAATTTTATTACCTAAGAATATCTTTATTGAATCCTCACATTTGAATGGTAAATTTAACTCTAGGCTAGAAGTCCTTTTATTTTTACTTCTTAGAAGCAACACCCTATTGACTTCTTGAGAAATCTGATGTCAAACTAGTTCATTTTACTTTACAACTTAGATATTCTCTTTCTCAGACTTTTAGAACTGCCTTTTAGAATTGGATGTTATTGCACTGTAAATCCTAGATGATGATCAGGGTTCAGGTTTTTCTGGCTTTTCTTTTTGCACTTCAGTCTAAAATACGTCTTTTTGTTTGTACATTTGCAATCTAAAATCTTTTACCCTAGGAATTTTAGGAGGCCATTATTTACCCCTGCCTCCCACCCCAATTATTTTTTGCTGCATACAAAATAAATTACCTCAAAGCAGAGTCACTTCCAAGGGCAAAGCTTTCCTGTGGTTCTGTGAGTTGGGATGGGGTCATTTGTCTACTGATTTCACCTGGCATACTCGTGGCCAGTGACCACTTTCACCTGGAGAGTCATGGGGCTGAGCTCATTAGGAAAACAGGAGTGACTCAGCCTCTCCCTAGAGGGCTCCACCCTCAAGGGACCTAGACAGGACAGTGGACACGGAGCCTAAGAAGTGACCATAACCTCATGCTCTCTCGCTTCCTCTCTGGTCTCCAACTACACTGAAAGTTCCTGGGTGGCCTCTTGCTTCCAGATATCGCCCTTCACTGCAGCTACCTCAGTGCTGAGCACGGAGCAGCATTCAAAATGGTTACCAACATGCTGTCACAAAGGTCTCAGTGTCCTGGGACAACGTGTTCTCTCTCAGGTTGTCCGTTTTCAGCTGCCTTTAGGAAAGAGACTTGCGGTGGGAGGCAAAGAAAGGCAGGCGGGGGTGGCCCACCCCCGCGGAGGGGCACTCAGAGAAGAAGCAGGTAACGGATGTCTGTGGCTCCTCAGAGCTTCACGCAGTAGCTGGACCTCACACGTCCCAGGGCTAATTGCTGGGGAAAAGGGCAGGAACAGGAGAGCTGGTCCTTGTACTCACCCAGCAGGATGTGAACATTTCAGCTGGGTTCTTTTTATAGTTTCAATCATCCCTGGTAATGAAGATTCTGCAATTAGCGCTCAGCTGGCAGTGGCACTGGGGATGTGTGAGGCGGAATAGAATCCAGGGTCTGCAGGGCAGGCCTGTTTGTCAGGAAGACTCCAAGGCGCCCCTGGGAACAAGTGATGTGATGTAAGGACGAGAGCTATTTTTACAGGCCATTTTCTAGCCATAATCACTCCTTAAATAAGTTCCACTTGGGCTCTGCAGCTTTAACATTGTATTTAAACTGCATTCAGCTCTCAATTATCTGTACAAATGGAAGGGAGTATTAACACAAAGAGTGGAAGACAACGCTACTGTCTTTTTTTTAAACCACCACTTATTTGCAATTTATGGCTATTTCTCCTGCAGTTGATTGGAGTTTACTTGTCTACATTCTATGAAGAGAGCCCTTGTTGAAACCTAAGCAAGGTGGATTAGCCTATTTAAAAGGACTGTCATCAAATAAAGCTCAATGAGAGCGGCAAGTATTTAAATAAGCAGCTACTACATGCTAAGTCCATGGTGTGCATTTCTAACCGTAACCCTCAAGTTAGGCACTATTTCATCCCACTTGGTAGGCGAGGAAAAGGGCCTTTTGCCCAAGGCTACTTAGCAAGTGACAGGTTGTGACTCCAAATACAAACCTGCCTTGGCCACTCTCGCCTGGGTGTGGAGCAGGAAGCTGCTTGCAACCCAGCCCCCTCTCATCGCAAACCAAAGCTGCTGCCTGCAAAGTGTGGCACTGCTATGAGCAATCAGAGCTATCATCTCGGCTTTTTAAAAATCTTCGCAGTAAAGAATGAGGGGGAAGCATCCGTTTCTTGCTACATTATGAAGTGCCTTTCTCATTCCTGGCTGTGTATGTTCCTACTGGTTCCTCCTCTACTGAATTAAAAACCTTCACCCAAACTCCTACACTCTGACAACCGTTCTATCTCCCTAAATTGTATTATGGAAACAGAAAACACGCTGCTCCCGTTGACATTTCCACCCCGGCAACCTCGCAGGTGAGCACAAGCTCTGTTGCAGTGAGGCTCCAGCCTCTTTGGCCATGCGGGGTCTGCCCAGTGCTTCCTGGGCACAGGCCCGGGCGAGGCTGCGGAAGGCTCGAGAAAATGAGAAAAAGAGAAGAGGGGAACCTGAGGCTTCCTCATGCTGCAAACATGGTAGAAAAATGATGATCTATTTAATAGGATTTAGGAAAGGCTCATCTCCGTAGACATATTCATGAATGTGTGAACTTAATTCATGACTGTGAGGAATTCGTGGGAGGGGGCTAATGCTCTGTGGATACACACGACTCCAATAAAGCGTACCAATATCCTAGATCGGGCATCACCAACAGGGAGTGTACACACACGCTCTCTCTCTCACACGCCCAAGTAGGCATAATCCACACAGTGGAAAAGTTCACGCTCCTGCAATCCCAAATCTGCAAGTCAATCATCAAAATGCAAAGTTCCATGGATGGCTGTAGTTAGGATACGCAGCCAGTTTTAGTTAAGGCTGTTTGCTGTCAATATCCCAAAAACTCATCTGCTGGTGCTATTTCCTTTGTAGCCAGGATGGGCATTGAAGCTGACTGAGAGATTCTAGTGGTTGCTACTAAAACGGGGAGTTGATATAACCAAACTCCACGCAAAGAGTTTTGTTAAAGTATGAAAATATTTTGAAGAAAGTCTACTTTGACCTTAGCCTGACTACTTAGCTTTGCAGAAAAGACTGCTGAGTTACACCAGAAAGAGAAATCTAACTATGGTTTTAAATATAATAAACTCAACGCCCTCCATGCAGCTCACCTAAAACAAATCTTTAATTTCTGGGAGATTCTCTCTACCTTCCTGTAATAGGAAACAGAGACTACAGAGTCATTTTAATTCAAGTAAATCTATGGTGGAAAAAAGCTATATTAAGAAGAGTTGCCACTTACATGGTAACATGCATCTGAGGTGTGTGCCTATGTCTGGGTCACGTACAACTTTATAAGCCAGCTAGCTCAAAAAAATAAAAAATATCACTACACAATAAACAATTTTTAAAACTCACCATTGCATTTCAATGTTATTATCCAGAATTCTGATTTTATGGTCATCTGTTTTGAATGATATGAGCCAATACTCACTGCCATTTTGTGGACGATCAAGAGTTGGCTGTACTAAAATTGTGCGTGATAAACGTTGGAATGCCCAGATGCAGACACAGAGACACAGGAACACGTGCCAGACGCATTTCAGGTAAGTTAAAGGGGGCTTCTTGGGTTCAGACCTGGGCTGGGCATGGCAGTGGGTGGGTCTGGAGTGTGAGCCCTGGGTTGGGGACTGGAGGCCAGATGTGAAGGATGGTTTTAAATAAAATAAAGCCATGGGTAAGTTGAGTGGAAGAGGAGTAAATTTAGAGGTTTGGAGGAGGAGCAGAGACGCAGTCAAAGTACAATGGAAAAAAAATGGTGGTCGGCAATGAAGGCAACACGCAGAGCCGCGCAGCGCAGCGCCGCGGGACCCAGGGGGCTGCGCTGGGGATTAGGGAGACCGTGCTGTGTGGGAGCTGTTTGGCGCCAAGCCCACAGCGAGGCAAGCCCACAGCTCGGGACGTCAGGCCTGCTGCTGCCCCGGGTGGGAGCCTGTGTTCAAATCCACCTCGCACTGCTGAAGAATGTGACACCGAGAGCACCTGAAAAGCTCCTTTGAGGGACAGACAGGGAGCCTTTGGGAAAACGTTATTAAAATGCAGCGTTGTGGAAACAGCATGGCGATTCCTCTAAAAAATACAGACAGACGTCCCACAGATTCGGTCAGCCTCCTCTGAAGATACAGGACGCGTGAGTTCAGACACAGATCTGCACCCTCGTGATCACGCAGCCGCCGTGACTAGAGCCGGGAGCTGGAGCCAGCCCACGCGGCCCCCTCGGGGGGCAGCGGCCCCAGGAAGATGAGGTGCCCACAGCGAAGGGCCTGCGCTGGCAGGGGAAAGCCAGCCGCGTGCCGCGCGTCGTAGGCCAGGGGGCACGTGCCCGCGTGTGTGTCAGGCGGGGAAAGATAACGTGGCGTGATTTCCCTTGCCTGGGGCACGCCAAGAAAGAAATGCTCTAACTCAAGTAAATGAACGTTCAGGCTCTCAGACATCTATCTTGGTGCTTATCAGGGGCTAAAGGCGGAGCGGGTGGGTCAAAGGGGGTCAACGAAATGTGATTTGTGGTAGGAAACCTAATTCCCCATGTACAGTGTTGACTACAGTGATGGGCTCCTGAAACCTATGTTATAAACCCGTGTTTCTTCAATATTTTTTTTTAAAATAATGTATTTATTTATGCTTACAGAACTGGGGTAGGGTCAGAAGTGTGGGGGGATGAGAGGACTCACCAGAGACAGAGTGGGGAGCAGAAAAGGCAGATGGACGAAGGACATTGCTGAGGGGAGCAGCGGGTGGGTCAGGACAGGTCTGCTGTGCCCTGTGGGTCACCTCCCTGGCCAGCGATGGAACTCATCTGCATTGGCTTCAGAGAACTTCATAGTGTGGTGCTTTAACCCACAGCACCACCAGGGAGAGCCCAATATTTGTTTTTTTAACTTACAAAGAATAAGGTTAAGAGCCATACATGATTTTGCTCTTCAAATATATAGAAGGAAATGGCAGTAAAAATTCCTGTCTCCCCCAAAGCAACTACTGTTGACACTGTTAAACATTCTAGGAGGAAAAAATATGAAGTGATCGCATGTATCTGTAGAGTCACAGATCATTGTGTAGTTATTTAAATTGTTCCTGTACATTCTAAATTTTCTTATACATACTCTATGGCCTTGCTTAAACTACTTAGTGTTTTTGGAAGTCATTTCTATGTCTGTTAACCAACCTCTTTCTTTTTACTCACTGAGCAGTAACCTATTCCATCGATCTATTGTACTTATAGTCTTTTGTGCTTGGACACTTTGATTCTCTCTGATCTCCTATTTTAATTCTTGGTACGTGGGGGAGAGAAGGAGAAAGCACAGACTCGCAGGGCTATGTGTAGCTGAGTGCATTATGACATCCAGGCCTGGCAGAGGTCTCCCTTCTAATGATGAACCTACTGATAATGGCAGATGCTAAGTGGGAATTGGGGGGCTGGGGGCGACTTGGGCTGTGCACAGGAAACAAATAGCTTCCTCCCTGTGGGCCTGACACAAACTGCACCCCCTTTAATTGAGATGCACAGTGACAGAGAACTTGCCCTGTCGTGACGACAGTATTGTTAGTGGGTGGGGGGAACCTCCCCTCTGCAGCACTGGGTAGACAGAAGCCCAGGCTGGCAGCACAGCCCTCTGAGGATGGCATACCTCAAGGAGCAGCTGAGGAGCTTCTCTACTTGGCGAACTTGTTGTCAAGATACAGGTCTTGAGAGGATTGCTGTACTCTGTGCATACTTTCTGGGAAGAGTGGTTCAATGACCTGAGTTATGCTGAATTATGCTTCCACATTTTCTAAGATGAGAAATTGAGGAAGAAGTTACACTAATGACCTGCCCTCTTCCTGCAGTTTCAATCAAATGACAGGAAAGCAATCTGCATCGTAATTACAACTCCCCTCCAAGTGCATCCCAGGGCCCCAGCAGAGGGAGAGAGCATGAAAGTCATATCTCAAATGAAACTCGGACCCACCGGCTTCTAAATCACAGGGAGGCTAATTCCAGCTGCATAGTCACAACTGCAGGTGGCATAATATAGCGGTCACTGGGACAGATCACAGTGGGTGCGACTGCAGAGGCAATAGGACAGAAGCTCTCAGTGGACCAGGCTTGTGCTGGCGGGAATCCTAGTCTGGGACTGCTTAGTATATGCTTTATGAGCATTCTGAATTATGAATGAAAACCTCATCCTTTACGTATCTGAAAAGGCAAGCCCCAGGGTCCTAGCACTAAATCCTTCAGCCAACGGATCACAGGACTAACAGATGCTGGAGGTGAATCAAGATGGCGGAGGTTGCTGCCTCCCTCACCAGAAGATTACTAACCTGTGCCCAGAGGACCCTGCGGCTGGGGTCAAAACTGGAACACACTCTTGGACATCAAAGACAAGGCAGGCCGCCCCAGAGGGACCCAGAGGAGAGATCCTCATTGAACAAGAGGTGGATGAAGAGAGATGATGTGATCAGGGCTGGGAGGCTATGTAGAGCCTCCTGGCCAGCCGCTCGGAATGGCCCTCAGGTGGGAAGAGCTGGACAGTGGGGGAATTTCCTCCATCTTCTCCATGATCTTTCTGTGAGTCTTGGTAATCCTTCAGTCTTCTTGTCAGACTTTTGTATCTGCCTGTGTATGATGTGATGCATGCTCATGGCTGAGGACACCCAAATATCTCTTTCCAGCCCTGTTTCTCCCCTGGCTCCCAGCTGTGAACATTTCCATCTGTGTATCCTTTCAGCACTTCAATTTCGATATATTTAAACTGAATTCACTATTTGCCATCTCAGTCTACCAGTCCTGTATTTTTATTAGTTTTTATTGATTCATATATAATGATTAGCATTGCTATGAACTCTCAAAGTCATCATTCTTATCACTATTTTTGGACTTTTTGTTGACGTGTAAGATACACTTGGAAAATATCACAAGTCCTAAATGTATCGTTTGATGAATCACACCTCCATATAATCGTTCAGGTGTAGAAGTAAAAAAGATACATACAGAAAAATGTGTAATTCTTAGGTGCATTGCTTGATGAATTACACTCACAGGCAATGACTCAAATCTAGAAGTAAAATATTCAACAGCATCTCAGGGACCCAACATTAACTCCTTCCTCACTCAAGATAAACAGGATACTGATACCTAACATCACAAATTAGTTTTGTCTGTTTTTTCACTCTGTAAAAATAGAGTATGCGTTCTTCTTTTGTGTCCGGCTTCTTTGGATTAATGTATTTGTGTGATTCACCTAAGTAGTATAGTTCACTCATCTTCGTGCCTGTGTAGTATTCCATTCTGGAAATACACCACTATTCATTTGCTCACTTTACATTTGGGCTGCTAAAAGTTTGAAAAGATCATGGGTGATGCTGTTTTGAACATGCTCATACAGATTTTTCCACATATGTACTTCAAGCTTCTGTCCTTTGCTCTGACATTTTCAGCACATTAACGAGTGACTCATCAAATCCGTGGACCATTCAAATATATCAGCAAAGTCAAAATTAAAATAGTTCTTGATGTGTTGTAAAAGTTGGCCAAAAAATAATGAGGTTAATTTTAACAGGGATGCACATAAAACTTTATATTTAGCTTTGTCAAATGTATCATTGTACACATACTCATCAAATCCAAAAAACAGCTAAACACTTAATAAAATGGGATGCTAAATAGAATGCCAACTGAGATTTTTGAAAATTGTCTAAGGACCAGAAATATATTTCTGATACAACAAAAGCAAATGTATGTGTGTGTGTGTAATAGATACATGTTATGATTACAGCTTAGAATAACACATCTACAACATATCTTGAAAAGGTGAAAAAAGGAATTTTCTATATTTATATCATTGCATAAAAATAGAGACTTACAAGGTATTGATATGTACAAATTTCTTCCACTTTCTGAAAGCAGGGCATTCTTATTTGGTGTGATTTGGCAGGTTGATTTCTGGAACGCTCAACCTGTTTTCCATGTTAATTAGTGATAATCGCATTCACTAGCCTGGAGGCAGCCCTGAAGTGGAGGGAGATGTGGGAGCCTGTCCACGATGGGAGACTTTGCCTTCATAGTGGAAGTCAAACCATCCAACCAACCAAACCCTGCCAGAGCATGGGAGTTGTGGGGAACACAAGGAGGGTGCAAAGTGGCAGCAGCGTGAGAGTGGAGAGGACATAGTGCGGGAAGAGGGATCGCGGGCCCGCAGGGGTAGACCAGTTGCTCAGGGACCAGTAAAGAAAGGGTGTGCGGGAACAGAGGTTGTCCCGGCAGCAGAGGTTCTCATGCCTGGCACTTTCCATTCATTGCTTGAGTTTCCCCTCCACCAACTGAATTTGTGAAGCTGCAACCCCCTCTGAGGTGGGGTTTCGGGGAGACATTTTGCCATGATTTGTAACCTGTGGATTTAACGTTTCCTTTATGGTTTCTGTAGATCCAAACCTTTCTGCAAGGCCTGCTACTAGAACATGAAATGAGGTTGGGCACAACCACCTCATCTGGTGACCTTCAGCCTCTCAGAGAGAGCTCTGTCCCCTTGAACTTAAAGGCTCCTGTCTAATCTTCATCCTGCTATACACATTTCCACCTCTGCCCACTATGTCTGCCATTCACTTACTCCTTGAGTGGGACACAGGAAATATACCAAAGGGATTTCAGTAAAACCTTCAGTAAGATATGACTGAACGATCTGTAGAACAAACCCCTGTGTAGTAGAGCATCTCCCAACATTCTCAAAAATTCTGCTACTTGTAACTTCTCCTTCCCCCTAGAGGGAAACCAAGTACTCTTTGTCTTTATATTAGTAGTGTTTCTTTTCTTTATAGTTCTGGAGCTTAACTTGCTTAATTTTCCCTTTGAACATTTTTGTATAAATTACAATATACAGTTTGAGTTTCTTTTCACTCAGTGTTAAGCCTTTAAGATTGCTCATGTAGGTGTCCTACGCGTTCCTCCCTCACGCCCAACACACACTATTTCTCATGTAGTGCATTTCAGAGAATGAATATTCTAAGATTTATTATTGACTCCACTCTTGATAGGCATTTAGGTTGTTTCCAGTTTGGAACTATGATTCAGTACTGCTACGAGCATCCTTAAATATGTATATGGTGCACACAGCATATGTTTTATGGGGACATATACCTTGGAGGGGAATCGCTGGGTCATAAATTGCACATGCTCCCTGTTTTACTGGCTGATGTGAATCTGCTTTCCGTAGCAATTGTCCAATTTGCACGTTACACCAAGTTCTTTATGTTTCTTGCCACCTTGGCATTGGCTTGCCGTGAAAGCACAGTGGGAGCTCAATGTCGATTCAATATACATCTCCCTGCTAGTTCATGATGGTGAGCACCTTCCCACCTGTTTCTATTCGGCTTTCTTTTTTTTAGGGAAGACCTGCTCTTTTATGATCTTCTCTGTTTTGGTTTTGGTTTTGATTTGTGGATTTGGAGGTACTCCCAATTTGGAGGTACTAAGTATTACATCATAATCCCTTGTGAGTTAGAGTCATAGCAAAAGGTCATTCTCACATTAGGACATCTTTATACTTTCTTTATATGTTAATGAACAGAAGTTCTAATTTCGACATAGTCACCTTTCTCGAATTTCTTTTTTTTTTTAAGATTTATTTATTTATGCATATAGGCCAGAGGTGCAGGGGGTGAGAGACTTCACCAGAGACAGAGTGGGGAGCAGAACAGGCAGCTGGACGAAGTCCACTGCTGAGGGGAGCAGTGGGCAGTCAGGAGAAGTCTGCCGCGCCATGTGGGTCACCTCCCTGGCGGGGGATCGAACTCTCACTGAAGTGGCTGCGGCCAGCTTGCAGTGTTGCATCCTAACCCATTGCACCACCAGGGAGACCCTCAAACTTCTTTTTAGTGGCCAGTGCTTTGGTATCCTTTTAGAAATCTTATTGAGAATTCATGAAGATATCCTCCTATATCATCTGCTAGAAGTCTTATTGTTTTCACTTCTCTTATTTGACTATGATCTACCTGGAAGTGAGAGCTGTATATAGTGCAATGTAAGAGTTTATTACAGATTTTCAGTGGATTCTTCTAGATTTTGGTGAAATTGAACTGCTGTATATATATAATCTATATTGGGTCTATATGTAATCTATATTTGAAAGTCAAGCAGAAGCTTGGCCAAAAACCTAAAGAGAGGATTGATCTATCAGCTATTCAAAATGTGAAAAAGACTACCCATATAATGCAACTTCCACACATAGCAATACATTCAGAAAAATGATAATGATAATTATCTTTCAAGAATAGGAAAAGGCATCCCTTCCAAGTGGATAGACATGATGATAAAGGTGACCATTTTGAAAGAAGACAGGGTATCTGCAGGACTGGTTGTTGACAGAGAAGTCAAGGTTTTAACATTTGGGAAGTTCTTTCTACTGCTGGTCTTTCCTATCTAGAACAAGAGTTCCCTTCTGGAAGTCTTATTAAATGCATGGTCATGAGATAAGTGCCTCCCTGGCCTTATTCATTGTTCTGTATTCTCTACATTTAGCACATTGTCTTGCATAGAGGAAACACTCAGTAAATAATTGTGGAAGGAATGAGCAAGTAGATGAAAAACTCCTTCTAATATCATAGCACTAATGAGCACTGTCTTCTTTTCATAAACCACCCACACTGTCTTAATGGTAAAAATAATATTTTTGCTGCATGCTTATTACTATAAATGAGGCGAGATGATACATAATTGGTAGTTATCATCTTGCTTATGCTTGAAACCACCTTACAAAGTAGAAACCATTATTATCCCCATTTTACAGATGAAGAAACCAAAAACATAGAATCAGCGACTTGCATAAGTTACAGCAAATAAAGACACGACTGGAATTTGAAACCCAATTAGAGCACACAGCTTAAACTTTCACTCTCTCCATCAAAGGCCACAGTGACTGATCTAAACCTGGCCTCCTGGTCTTCTAGCTGAGCCAGTAATGTTAACAGCTAACGAGATTGATTATTTCCTTTGTGGTAGGTGCTACATAAATTTGTTTTACCCCATTAACCATCACATAAAAACTACAGGTAGACACCATCACGATCCCTATTCTATAGATAAAGAAACGGAAGCAAAAAAGTTTAAGTAATTTGGCCAAATCATAGAGTCGCCTGCAGGGTGTTGACTTCTGGCCCATCATGCCATCTGCCTTGCTGAAGCTCCGTCCCTTGCCTCAGAAAAGAACACCTCAAAAGGCAAGGCCAGTACCAGCCTCTCTGGGACTTTTGACCTTGAGACTGTCCCTCTGATGGGAAGTGCGAGGCTGTGACTCAAGGCAGCCCTGCCCCATGGGGCAGCGGAAGAAGATAGTGAAGCTGGCACATAAAAAAGCCGAGACAAAAAGGGAGAATCTTGGTGGCTCTTTCTGCCCTTTCTCCAGCTCTTCCTTTGTTAGGAGAACTTTCCAATAAATGACTCCCTTCGCTCTTCTATGTCACCCAAGTGAGTTCAGTCTAGGGTTTCACCACTAGCAACCAAACACGCTCTGCTAATGCAGACGGCTGTGATGCGCTCCCAAATGTGCTGTTTATGAGACAGTTTCAAAGCACTTTGGAACGGCACCCAAACTGTACTTGCTGACACTCCCACTTGATGGATGAAAGAGGATGACGACTTTTATAAAAATGCCCTTTGTGGGTTTATAAATGAATAACAAGTCTCGTCTGGTTTTACCAAGTCCTACAACACCTTGGAGATCTCTCTCCTACAAGAGACCTGGGGTCCGTGATCCACAGCCTTTCCTGTTCAGCTTGTTCTCTCCAGATTGATCTGACATGTCAGAACGCGGACTCTGAGGCCTGGGCTCCCACCAACAGACACGACGGTTATATTTCTTCACTGAGCTTTGAGACTGGACTTTCCTCATAGGGCTGTGAGCTTCAGTCACCTTATCTACAAAAGGAAGAGATGGGCTGCAAGTGACCTTTAGAGCCCTTTTCAAATCTGACCTCAACACTTGAACCTGAGTCTGATGTGAGATCAAGAGGCATTGGTGGACTTTGCTTCGGTGGGCCTGGCATTGGCTGGGTGCTACCACCTAGCATTTTACCATGTGGTGAGCTCGCCTGTTGAGTTCGCCCCTTCAGTGTCTAGGTTCATATTCCTCTGGACTGTTCTGCAGGTCCCACCGCTAACCCTTGGGTGCTCTTCAATGTGCAAGTCATTGATCAAAATCTATGTTTTATCATCCTTGGGGATTCGGAATGTCCATTAGCAATTTAAAGGCACTGAGACATTTCGTAGTAAAGAACCCTGTAGCTTACGTTACCCTAAGATTCTTCAAACATATTTGGTCACAGAATTCTCTCTGCACAACATGCACTGACATCATGTTGAGGAACTGAAGGTTTAGCATCTTCCCTCTAGGTTTGTATAGTCAAGCAGAAGTGGGGATGGCCTAGCGAGAGCCCATGTGAAATGCAATAGTGTTATCGTTAATTACACCACTTCCTAGGTAGAGTGTTTTGTGCATTGAAAAGTTGTTTACCTTTGGCGGTTGTGATTTGGTTTCATGACAAGACACCTGAGTTTTAAATGGCTATAAAGTTTCCTTTCAACTGACCAGAAGAGGGAAGCAGAGGACTGGGATGGTATCTGAGGCCCCTGGTGGGACTTGGGGAACAAACAGAAGCTAAGGCAGCAGCGGCCGGAGCGGTTGGCTTGAAAGGGTCATCTCCTGGTCAGAGATCCGGTCACTTGCCAGTCACGTCTTCTGCAGAACACCAGGTCCGGCTGTCGGAAGCTGGCCGTCACCTCACACCTTTAAGGAGTTCCCAGAGCTCCCACAGGAAGCAGGTTTCCTAAAGCCGAGGAGTGCCAGAGAGTGATGATAAGAGACTAGTGGACACAGCAGGGGCAGGGAGGCCCGGCCGGCTCCTCCTGGTACCGTCAGCTCCATCGACCCTGAGCACCCTTGCTCACCCAGCTCAGCTGGGCTCCAAGGAAAGTGGCCAAGGTGAGGGCACGGGAGGCCATAAGTGGCACACCTGCAAACTCCAAGGTTGCTTGTCTTGGGGGGCGTGGGGTTCTTTGGGGATAGGCTCGGATGTGGGCCCACACTTCTGCACACCAGATCCTTGCTTCCCAGAGCAGGGCTCTCACCCAGGGGGCCCACACATGCAAAACCATGGTCACAGGACAGGCCCAGGTTCATGCATGTGCTTTTTTCTAGTCTTCTCATGACAAGCACTAATGTGGATCATGGTGATCTAATGGCAAAGCTCAAATCAAAAATAGAGCAAGTGACTTCTTTTATACCTTTCACCTAACTTTATTCCTTTTTCCTGAGCTTCTATATTTTAATTTTCTGCTGATGTGAGAAGATGAAAGGAAGCAGGCCCAGAGTAGGAGAGAGCAATGAGTTTCTCCTAGATCTAGAGCAGAAATGACCTAAGTCACCGGTTGCAACTCTGCAGCTCTTCTTAGCATAGAAGACATATGAAAAAGAAATTCCCAAGATGTGAACATTCAAGAGACTGATGCAGCCAGTAAATATCTATGAGCTTGACTCATCCTCATTACCATCTCTATCACGCTCTTCCTTGGACGTGTGGGTGGGAATTAATGGAGAGAATGAGGTAAAGAGAATGGAGTGGGAATATAAAAGACAGCATATTCTTTCTCCCTCTTTCTTCTCCTTCCTACCTCTTCCCTCTTTCTATCATATTTCCCCCGTCACATCCCCTAATTATAAACTTGAGGTCACTGTGTTGAAATGGAAACATCAATCTGTGTTCTCTTGCCCTTCTGCTTGCCATTTCTGGGTGGTTCTGTAAGAGTATCAGAGGGTCTGGGTGTGCTTTGAAGGCATCACCCCTTCTCCCCTGCCCAGGAACCCAGGGGACCCCTGAGCTCTTCATGCCAGTACTCTCCCCAGAGAGTTCTGTGCAAGGCCAGGAGTAGCAGCAAATGAGAATCAAGAACTGAGCCAGCACTTGTTAGTTCTTAATGCAGAATTCTTAATTCTGCCAAGAGAGGAGTTTGAGCGCATGACTTCAGCATCGACATCAAATGTGTGCTCTTGTCCTCTTCCAGTCGAATTCTCAGGCATCTATATTGGAAGGTAAAGACTCAAAGGGGAGCCCTAATTCACTTACCCTCTTGGCACCTAATTGAGGAAGAGAGAAGAGCTCTTCTATCTACTTATATCAGCACAGTGACCTCAAGTTTATAATTAAGGGGCACTGACAGGTGGAAATACAATAGAAAGAGGGAAGGAAAAGGTAGGAAGGAGATGTAAGAGGGAGAAAAAATATGTTCTCTTCTATGTTCAGGCTCCACTCTGTTTATCTCACTCTCTCCAGGAACAGAGCATGGGTGCAGACATTTCAACATAATGATCCTTCCTGCTCACTAAAATCTTTCCTGAGAGAGAAACAGCATGGGTAGTTTATAAAATCTGAAAAGAAGTCATTGCAGATTTTTGACTGCAAGGAGAAACCAACATTTACTGACCGTCTATAATGCGGGACATTTTGCTAAGAAAGTTTCCTCTGAATATCTGTTGGATTTCATAATTGCAAGTAACAACAACAACAAAAATTATGACCTACTTAAAGCAGAAGGAGATTTGTTTTTTAAATATTGGGTCATTCGTAGATTTGCTAGAATTACATTGTAGTTAAAATCAATTTAAAGGCCCTCCCTGGTGGCGCAGCAGGTTAAAGCACTGCACTGAGAAGCTAAAGCCACTTCCGCATGAGTTCGATCCCCGCCTGCCCTGGAGGCGACCACATGGCGTGGCAGACCTCTCCTGACCCGCCAGTTGCTCCCCTCAGCAGTGGACTTCGTGGATCTGCCTGTTCTGCTCCCCACTCTGTCTCTGGTGAAGTCTTTCGTCACCCCTGAGTCTCTGGCCTGTACCCCAGTTCTGTATGCACAAGTAAATAAATCTTTAAAATAAATAAATAAATAAAATCAATTTTAAAAATGAAATTATCCTATCATTGGCTGGGGAAAGATTATGAGCTACTTTCTGGGTTCTTATAAATAACTTCAGTAACTTCCTTGTTACTTGGATGGTCTGATTTTCTATACCCAGCTTATGTAGTTCCTTTCTCAGTCTGGAATCAGACATTGTTTAAGTAGCTCTGCTGAATTTTAATAGGAAATGGCATTTGGAGACACAGAAATTGCAACTGACAGCGGTACCTGCTATGGATTGAATTGTGTGCTTCCCCAACCCCATCCTTATACGGGAGTCCTAACCCAATGGAATTGCATTTGGGGACAGAGCCTTTGAGAGAATGTTTAAATCAGGTCCTGGAGCCGCCCCCTAATCTGACAGTGCAGCTGTCCTTATAACAAAGAGTAAGCAAAGCAGGGGATCCCTGTCTCCCCCCACCCCGCGCCCTCCTATTCACAGCAGAAAGGTCATCGGCAAGATGGCGGCTGTCTACAAGGTAAAACCCAACACTGATAAACTTAATCTTGGCCTTCGAGGTTCCAGAGTTGAGAGAAAATAGCCACTAAATCTGTGATATTTTGTTATGGTAGCCCTAGAAGACTAAGAGTACCGTAATAATTCATTTGCTTTATCACACAAGCACACACAATAATACCACTAATAATGTGATTGCTGTAAATAGTTTATAGGTTTATGTATATATATAATTTCTCTTTGTCCTCAGGGTATATAAACTAGAGGTCTACAAATCACTATGTCTTAAAATCTCTCTGAATCATTTCTTTCCATGTGATCAAGCTATAGTATAGATATGCATTTAAGACTTTTCAATTTGTTTCATAATTATATAAAATCTTACATGACTCTAACATCAAATCTACAATGAATTATAGAATTCTACCAATTCTGCCCAGATGCCCAGTTACAACTCTGTTTCTCCAAAAGATCTAGAATAGATTTGGGCGGTCTCACGGGAGCTATTGCACAGTGGCAACTTGTATTTTTTCTCGGCTTACTTTAAATCTTTCTTTTGTGCTTATAAATTATGTAAATAATTTATAAAAAAATTATAATTATAATTTACCATAATGTGTCTAGGTATAGATGTGTTTTCATTCTGCTGAAGACTTAGCATTTGTCTTGAATCTAAGATTTATGTTTTTATCGATTCTGGAAATGTCGCAATGGCTTCCCCTTCAAATTTTTCTCCTCTATCATTTTCTTTAATCTTTCCCTCTTAGTCTATCTTTCCTGATTCTTAGCTTCTTGTTCATATTTTCTATCATGCAATGTTCTATTCTCCTTCATTTTCTCAGATTTACCTTCCAAACCACTAATTGCTCCTTCAATTCTGTTTAACTTTGCTATTTCAATTTTCCTTTGAATTTTAATTTCATTTCATAAAACTGTCGTTTAAAAATTCTACTTCCATTTATCTCTTACTCATTTTAAAAAGTCTTTGCAGACTGTACCTGTCTGAAATCTGCAAATCTGCCTTCCCGACCCTTTGCTCAGTTTGCTGGCTTTCCTAAATAGTGATGGTTTTGTCACAGTAATTTCTTAGTGCAAAGTGATCTTTAGTGGGGAATCTGTTCCTCTTTCAGGCTTTCTTTGTATTCTAGATCAGACGTTGGCAAGCTTTTCTATAAAAAGCCAGATAGGAAAAAAAAAGATAGAAAAAAAAAAGCCAGATAGTAAGTGTTTCGGTCTTTTTAGGTCACACAGAGACATACATTGCCACTCTCCTCTTCCTGTCCTGACCTCCCCGACCTTCCCCTCTGCCTCAGCCCCCTCCTCCTTCTTTCCCTTCAAAAACTAAAAAAAAACGTCCTTAACATGCAAGTCATTCAAAAACAGCCCAAGGACAAAACAGCCCAAGGACACTATTTGCCTCTGGCCTTGGCTTGCCAATTCCCACTCATTTCTTTTTATTTGAAAGTTTTAGTTCTACAAAATAAAATATATGTGTCTAAGTTCTTAAAAAAAAAAAAAAAAACCTGGCTCTCCCAGGTGGTGCAAGGGATTAAATCACCACATTGTGAAGCTCTCCGAAG
>NW_004567127.1:3825930-3858584 GCF_000260355.1 Condylura cristata
AGCAATAGATCCACCTCTTCTGCTCCCCATTCTGTCTCTGGTGAATCCTCTTACCACCCACCCCTCCCCTCACCTCTGGCCAACACCCAGCTCTGTATGCATAAATATATAAATCTTTAAAAAATAATAATAACTTTGGTTAAGAAAAGGATATTAGAGAATGGCAAGACCAGAAGGGAAGGCGGGAAAGGGTACAAGTGTCTAAGGGGACTGGACATTTGGTGGAGAGCCAGGTGAGAAGACGTATTCCTGGGCCCTACACAGTGTTGTGGATTTTAAAAAATTAAGACAAAAGATGTTGGGGTGGGGACATTGTCAAACAAATTTGTTCATTCCTTGTGATTTAAATCTAAGTAAAAAAAAAAAAAGATATGTTCTAGCACATACTTAACATTTATAATATATTTTAATATAGAATTGTAATTGTGATACAATATGTATCTGTAATTCTAAGCCATTCTCACATTTCTGCCGTGAAATTTATTTTTTAATGTGTATTCTCTCTATTTGTATCTATTTTACATCAGGGAAATTTCCTGATTGTGAAACACGCATCATTTAACATTCTGTGAACTCAATTTAGGTTTGTGATTCCAGACACATAAATGAGATTGGCCTGAAGCTCCATGTGCCTTCCTTTTTCTTTGCACGTGTGTGTGTGTGTGCGTGTGTGTGGCATATGGTGCTTAAGTTATCTTAGTTCTGTTTAAAAATTGGAAACTGTCTATATTTATTTTATATTTATATGTTTTTATTAAATCCACATTTAGATGTTTATGTTTTATACTTTTCCTCCAAAATAACGAATCTTGGGTTTAAAATCACTCCTGTTCTGTGCCCTCCCTGGTGGCGCAGCTGGTTAAAGCACAGCACTAAGAAGCTTGGGCCACTTTCCCATGAGTTCAATTCCCACCTGCCCCGGAGGTGACCACAGGGCGCGGCAGACCTCTCCTGACCCGCCCGCTGCTCCCCTCAGCAGTGTACTTCCTCGATCTGCCTGTTCTGTTCCCCACTCTGTCTCTGGTGAAGTCTTTTGCCACCCCTGAGTCTCTGGCCTGTACCCCAGTTCTATATGAATAAATAAATAAATCTAAAAAAAAATCACTCCTGCTCTATTTTGTCTTTCATTTTGCATTCATTTATTTTGTTTTTTTTAATTTTTCCTTTCCATATTGAAACAAAATTATCTTTATAGTGCTCTCTTGAATTGAATCGAATCAACAATTCAGTTGTTTTAGTTCTTCAACAAGAAAACTTCAAGTTATTAATTTTGGTTGAAGTAAATGAATTTTAAATTAACTTTATTTTTTGTTTCAGTATATTTCCATTTTAATCCAAGTGGCAAGTCTCTAAATTTGGTGCACAGTGTAGGTTGTATCTCAGCTGGAATGTTCTTTTCCAGCCCCTCACATGCTGTAAGAGCCACATGGTGGATTCTTCCTCATGCTTGATGGCAGCTTAAATGCCATCTCGAGGCCTTTGTGACCTCCCTCCCTTGCCAGTCACTGTCAGATTGCTCCATTTTATTAAAACATGTACCACTGCTGACATTTTCTTATTTATTTGCGTGCTTGTTAATTAGCTGCAGATGTCAGTTTCGTGAGACAGAGATTGTAATGTCTTTTCCTGCTCTGAGCACAATGTAGGTAATCAATAAGTTTTTATTATATGAATACATGAAAAATGTTTGCCTTTCTATTATTTTAAAACTAGCCCAGCAGAGTAATTTTTATTTCATTTTGTCCTAATAACTGTCTGGGAGCTTATCTTCCACCTCAAGTGGGCAGTTTGTTTAATTTCTGATTTGATTACTTGGTGATATAAAATGACTCATAATTCATAGGCTTTCAGACTTACTGAGTTCATCTTTGCACCTTATTTATGCTTACCTTTGTAAATGTGCCACAGAAACTTGAAAAGATGTCCTATTTTCTCTTTGTAAAGGAAAAATTCTTTGATTCAGATTTTCTGTTTTTGACAATTTTTGTTTAGTTTAGTTGTCAAGTTGGACGTGTGTGTTTAAGGGTCTCTCACAAATATTGGATTTCAGGCATTTTCCCCTTACATTTCTAACATATTTTACTGTCACTGAAATACTCCAGCTCTTTTTCTGCTTATGTTTTTCTGAGAATCTGGGGGCCTCTGGCCTAAAGTTGTGGCTTGCTTGGCTGAGAGCAGGCTGAATCTGACAAAGGATTTAATGCCTGGTATGCTTCAGATACCTTTCTACAAAGAAAAAATCTGATGCATTGGTGACTGCTGCAGGAATGCTGAAATCACAACTTTACCAGAGCCAGAAATTACCTGTCTGTCCACCTGCCTAGAAATACCCCACAGTGTCCAGATAATAGGTTTGTCTCCAGAGCGGCCACGCTTGGGAGTCACCTGGACTCTGTAAGTGGGTCTCTGTTGATTTGAGATCGAGGACCACAGATTCCCAGATAGAGCTGAGAAAGCAGTGGGGTGTGGAGACACAGGGACCCTGGCAACCAGCAAGAAGGTCTGTTTCCCTGCCCCACCCCCACGCCCCCCCAACCTGGCTTAGTTTGGTTAGCAGAGTCTGAGACAGCTCTTCTGCTCCATCTCACCCAGTCCTGGAGCTGGTTTAGGGCTGGAAGGTGCTGGGCAAAGCTCAGCTCTTGTGACAAGGTGGAGCGGGAAAAGCCATCATTCTTCACAGAAGGAAACGGAAAATGAAGCTGGGGTTTGGCTTGAGGGCATCAGGACACAGAGGCAGAAGTGAATAACAGCCTTAGGAGGCTAGCAGGCAGGAGACCCCAAGGGTCTGGGCACTGTCACTCATGTGTCATTGGAGCAGGCCTGAGTGGGGCAGAGAGCACCTCCCTCTCAAGAACTTTCTGCAAATGAATGAGAAGAAAGTGCTCATTTGGGAAGCGGTAGAAGCTGTTTGGAAGAAAACTAAAGTTGAAAAGATAAGGCCAGGGCCCTCCCTGGTGATGCAAAGGGTTAAAGTGAAGCTAGAAGCTGCCACAGTAGCTTCAGTGCTACTTCGATTCCGGCCCGGAGCTGACCCACATGGTGCACAGACCTCTCCTGTCTCCCCGCTGCTCCCCTCAGCAGTGTGCTTCATCCATCTGCCTGTTCTGCTCCTGGCTCTGTCCCTGGTGAAGCCACTCACTGCCCCCACCCTCCCACCACTGCACCTCTGGCCTACACTCCAGCTCTTGTGTACATAATAAATGAATCTTTAAATAAATAAATTGTTGGGAAATGGTGACAGTAACTACCATTGACTTGCCATTGACTCTATATGAGCTCCTGCCTCATGCTTCATGCGAGAGTGGATTTGATTCTTAGATCAATTTTCCGAGCAATAATGCTAACATTGGTTTTGTCTTATAGAAACTAAGCTTCGACAGGCAAAGTAGTTTGCCCAACATTCCCATCTAAAAAGCAAGGGGGTGAGATTTGGAACTCAGTTCTGTGTGCCTGTAAGAAGCTGGCTAGCAGGAACCAATTCTACCTCTTGAAACTATGCTATAGCTGCTCTCTAATTTTTATTATTAACGAAGTCTTCTGTAGCACTGAGACAAGAAGTGGATTTGCTAAAAAAAAAAAGAAAGAAAGAAAGAAAGAAAGGGGGGGGTGTTGGAGAAGAAGGGATATACTATGTTTTCTAAGAAAAAAATCAGCAGAATCCTCAGCACTGTAACAGATTAAATATTTCTTACGTTTATTTTCTTGTACGTCTCTGAAAAGACCTGGAAGGAGAAAAGAAGCATTTCTGAGTGTTCAAATACATCAAGAAGTTATGCACACTATTCAGAACAGTAGGATCCGCAGAATAATGTTTCTTGAAAATATACTTTATCTGTTGCCCAAAAGATAGGGCAGGGGGCTATTTGTCATTTCAGTAGCCTCTTTGGCTTATGCAGACCGCGATAAGCAAAGGAACTTTCAGTGCATCTCTTTCTGAAAACCCGCTCCAAAGAGGGAGAATTCTGTCTAGGCTGTTTGTAGTCTCCTGCCTCCTGCCAGTCGGAGAGCTCAGCCCTTTGAAGCCTGGCTTTGCTTTATCTGCTGTTGTATTTGCCTAGAAAAGCCAATCTCCAACCCTTGGGAAGCAGGACCTATTTGCTGACATTCCCAGCAAAGCATCAAGGCGGCATGCTCAGGTGAGCCCCCTCCCCCACCCCCAATGCCCCCTTTCTGTCCTGTGGGAGAGGAAGCAACATACAGGCCACTAGCTGGGCAGCATTCCAGAGAGCAGAGAGCAGTGCGTCCCACTGAAACCCTGCCTCTCCCCATGGGCACCACAGGCTGGATTCCAATGTCAGCCACATCACTCGCTCATGCCAGAGTGGCTGAGAAAGAACAGACCTAAACTGTCTCGGGTCACAGGCCACATTCTTTGATTTTTTCCTACAGTGTTCGTATTCCAAAAATTTGTTTATTTCAGACTGAGCACAATAAAGTAGAACGTTGGAACTGTACCTGTTATAAAAATATATATATATATATATATATATATATATATATATATATATATATATATATGGGTCCTCGGTAGCTGATTCAAATAATCAGAACTAAATCTTTACAATACAACAATGGGAAGGAAAGTGAGAGGTCTGAAAATACCACTTTAGGTTTATAGTAATATTATAAACTATACGAATATTCAAACCATAAGTTTAAAGTTAATTCTTTTATCTACACAAAATGGAATGTTGGAGAGCAAAGGTTATTATAAATACCAGTTATGTCAACCTGCATGACCATATTTTGCTATTAATGGTAAGTCAAAATTTAGCACAGTTTAAGATATTTGTCCTCTACAGACAATCAAGGAGGTGGTCTTGCCAGAACTTACTCTACTATTTCCCTTTTGTACATTTTTTAAAAGATTTATTTATTTATGCCTACAGAACTGGGGTGCAGGGATGGCGAGAGGATTCACCAGAGACAGAGTGGGGAGCAGAACAGGCAGATGGACGAAGCACACTGCCGAGGGAGACAGCAGGCAGGTCAGAAGAGGTCTGCTGTGTCCCGTGGGTCACCTGGGGGTGGGGATCAAACTCGCACTGAAGCAGCTACAGTTCGCTTGCGTGCTGTGTTTTAACCCGCCACGCCACCAGGGCGGGCCCTTTTGTACAGTCTTTAAACAAGGAAAATGTCCAAATCTGACACATTACTCTGCACATTTACAACTGTCCCAAATTTCAGCTGCAGAACCAAAAAATCAACAAGAACCTCCCCTGGAAAAATATTACCCGGTTGTCAGTTTACCCACAATGGGCGATTTCATTCCATGTGTTCCCATAGGCACGACAGAAGTTGCTAGAAATACTGAACCTTTCTTCCGTTGCTTGGGGCCAGCTCCCAGAAGCATCGGTAAGACTGTGCAAACTTCTTGCAAACTCCCACCTCGTCTTCTCAGTACACAACCCCACACGCACCCTCCCGGAGAAGCCGGGATCTCGGTGCTCTGTCATCTGTGCTGGCAATGGTTTTGTTTGTTTGTTTGTTTGTTGTTTTTTAACACACCAGGGTTTTTCTCTATTCTGTTTCTTACTTTCCCCCCATTTCCCCGTTTTTCTATGAAACTCCTTCCCACCCTCAAACAGTTAGCTAGCTGCCTGGCGCTGGTGCAGGAAGGGGCTGTGTGCTGCCAGGGGCCAGTGGCGGAGCTGGGACAGCTGCCCGGGGCATGGCTCCCACGCCTCGGTGCCACCTGCTGACCAAGGACAGGAGGTCCTCCACCTCGAGGGCATCGTGGAGAGGGAGGAAGAGCTACCCACAGGAAGGGAGGGGAGGCTGCAGTGGCCCCTGAGGAGTCCCGAAGCCTTGGTGCAGGTCAAGCATGGTAGACAGGCGGGTACATGCAGAGAGTCCCGTGGGGAGCCGGACGGCAGGTGGTCCCGGCCTCGTGTGCGCGGGGCGGTGTGGAGGCCCAGGTTCGCGGCGCCGGGCAGTGCACACCGCACTGTGGCTACAGTTGCTGCAGATGTTCCTGACACGTGACCATCCATCCACTCACTGGCTTGCGACACCCGGGGCAGCACCTTTTTCAGGATCCCTTTTATTAGACCATCAGGTACACATCTCCTGGGCCAAACCCCAGGGCCACGGTGGAGCCCATGATTGTCTTTGCATGTGCCCATAGCCCTAACCGGCCTGGCACCCTCCAAGAATCTGGGGGTGATGTGAGGGCCTGCTGGTCCGATCCTTCCCCTGGCCCACTCCCACAGAGACAGCAGAGATAGTGCCTGCCAGGCTGCTGTTGTGTTCTACAGCCAAGAGCTCACAGCCATCCCGAAGCCATAGAGGACCCTTCCAGAAAGGGGTGGTGAGATCCAGCTTCGCTTTAGAAAGTTGTCTGGGTGCACCTCTACCGACTTTTAGGTCTTGGTGATGGAGTGCTATAATAATGGCCGAGCTAACTTTTATTGAGTATTGATTATGTGCCTGGCCATCCCAAGTGCTTCACCCACATCATGTCGCTTAATCTTCCCAAGAATGCTGTGAGGGAGAACCAGTGTTATTCTCATTTTATGCTTCAGGAAATGGAAGGTTAGAGAGGGGCCTTGCCCGTGGCCACAGAGGGGGGCTGAGTCATGATAGCCTGGGGTGTGTCTGGCTTTGGGGTTCCACCTTCAGTTCCCTTGTATAACGCACTCTATGCTGCAAACATTGTCTTCCCTGGGCTGGCTTGTGTTTCAAAGATGCTTTAAAATGTGAACCAATAATTGATATGCAAGAGATTTCACCTACAAACACAAATCTAGTCTCTCTTCAACAATGCATATGTCTCACAGGCACAGGCCCTCAATCCCAGGGGCCCTGGTTATTGGAGGAGGTGAGTGGTACCTTGCAATGGTGGGGTGGGGGGTGGGCCTAAGGTCTAGCACACAGGCTGGGTCTGTCCCCATATCTGCACAAACCATTGTAGCCAACATTGCCCGGCCCAGCTGTACAGCCCCAATACCTTGATTTGGGGATGCTGGGTTTATCCTTGCCCTGGAAACAGAGTTCTGGACTAACAATCAGGTCTCCCATTGGTTAGGAACAGAGAACAAACACAGTGAAGACGGTGATGTTCAGAGCAACATGGCAGGTGACTGGTTAATGGTCAGTTCCAAAGTCAGCTCAGTGCCCAGGCAGATGGCAGGAGGAAGGGGTGGCCTGGAAAGTCCTGGGGTGTGACTGTAGACCTGCCATTTACTCCAGGCTTTGCTGCGGGCTAGTTGTGTAAGCCACACCTGGTCCCTTTTCTTCCCTGAACTTGCAAAAGAGAGAGGTTGAGGTGGTGTGTTCTAAGGCAGGTGCCAGCTCTGAAAGCCCACTCATGCTCTCGTTTGTGTCTAACACTAACTTGTAAGGACCTGACCTGGGAGCATATCTTGGAAGTGGACAAGTCTTTGTAAATTGCCTTCAGCGGTACAAATGAACAGGTAAGTCACAAACAACAGATTGGTTGAGGCTCAGAGCCACGGAGGGGCCAGAAGAGCCTGCTGGTGAAGGAGAATGGCCTGACTCACGGCAGCCATTTTGGGTGCCAGCGTGTTCGTTCCCATTTGTTCAGGGGTCAGATTGGGACTCGGCTCTTTATTTAGAAAACCATAATAATGGCCATTGGAGACGTTCCTTGCCAGAGCAAACATCGCACCCTAAACAATGTCACTGGGAACGCTATTGGGGAGCGTTTCACAACCTCTCCATGCATTCAGAGGCACTACAGGAACTGCATTGTTTTCTAGTTTCTGTTCTCTTTCTCTCTTTAGAAGCACAAACTTTATCACAGCAAAATGAACTTGTTTCTCCAATTAGAGTGGTTACACACAAAACTGGACTAAAGTCAAGACAAGCCAAAAGATCAGGCACCAGGCCAAGGACACCCACAGAATTCATTTTCTTACAAGTTGTTTCATATGTCTGTGTGTTACCATTCCCTCTGACCCAGCGCCATCTGTGAGTGTAAGTTGCTTGGGCTTCTCAGCACAAAATCAGTTTTCTCTCTGTTCAACATGAAGTTCAGCTGCTTTTCTGGTTTGATCTCAGATATGACTTCCTAGTGGTCCCCAAGTGTGGGTAGATTTAAGGGGGAATAGAGGGCCCTGCAGAAGCAAAGTGGGCATTTATTGACTGAGATGCCAATAGAGATTCTTGGAGGCCTGTACAAGGAGGCCAGTTCCCCTCAGCTAAACCTACCAACTGGACCTCAACAGCCTTCACTCTCTATCCTTGCTCTAGCTGGTTCTGGAGCAGTGAATCCCCCAGAGCAGACTTCTCAAACCTTGATGTGCACACACATATCAACAGTTAGAATGCAGATTTGGGTCCAGTAGGTCTGTGAGTCCACAGAGAGTTGTTACCTAACAGGCTCCCTGGTGCTGCTGTTGCTGCTGGCCCAGGGCTGCATCTGACCTACACTAGTGGCTCTCAAATTCAGACCCTGCTGTTTTAGAACCTGCTATTTTATCACACAGGGAAAGGCTTTCACGCTTGTGTGAGTTTCCCAGGGTTGTGAGCCAGGATCTGCCTGCTCGGGGAATTTGTTAGAAATGCATATTCTTACACCCCACCTCAGGCCTTCTGAGTCAGAAACTGGCTATGTGACCCAGCAATCTGTTTTCAACAAATCCTCAAGGTGATTTGTATACATGCAAGAGGTTGAAAACCATTGTCTATGACATAGTTGGGGGTTGAATTGTGTCCCTCCCAAAAGGTATCCTGAAGTCCTAAGGGCTAATATCTGTGAAGGTGAACCTTATTTGGAAAGAGGGTCTTTGCAAACTTCAGAAAGTTAAGATGAAGTCATTTCATGGGCCAATATAACAAGCTTCCTTATAAAATTACCAAGTGAAGACAGAATCAACAGGCAGGAGACAGTGTTGTGACGATAGTGACAGAAATTGGAGCAATAGGTCTACAAATCAAGGAAGGCAAGAGGTCACTAGATAAAAACAACAATCCAGAAACCATGAGACAAAGAAGGTTCTCCCTTATCTGCTTAAGGTGGAGAATGACGCTGTCAACACCTTGATTTTGAACTTCTAGATTCCAGAACTGTCAGACATTAAATTTCAACTATTTTAAGCAACCGAGTTTAGGGTTCTTTGTTATGACAACCCTGGTAAACCCACACAACCATGGAAGCCTCCTTGATTAGTAGCAGGTTCGAAAAGAGCAGAGTCCGGATTTGACCAATGACTAGCAGAATGTTGGGAAAATGTGGAACAAGATAAAAAGAGGAAGAAGGCAGCCATTATTATCATATGGTCTGAGGTATTTGTGGGCTTGATGCCTTGCAAATTATTTGTAGGTTAATTCATTAAGCATTTATTATTGACTAAGCGTGGTTAGTTTTAAGCCCTGAGGATATAACAGTGATCAAGACACAAGCTTTTTTTCCAAGAAAGTTCCAGTCATGAGTAAGCAGACATGAGTAAACAGACACTTACCAATCAAGAGCGGTTGCTATTTTAGAGGGTGGAGGGTTTGGGAGACTCTGGGAGCCGGCCGTCCATGTACGGCTGTGCAGATTGTACACTGCACAACACATACTCTGGGCGAACGGTATTCCTTCCGGCCCTGTGGTACTCAGTTGCTCAGCCGAACATGCTTGCATCATTGTGAAAATTCATGAAGGACATTCAGTTCATCTTTGAGGGATAAGAGCTTGTAAGGGAAGTAGGATCTAAACTGAGACCTGTGGGATACATAGAAATTTCTCGGCTCACTTGCTCCTTCTTCCATTATTCAAGGGCTCTAATTTGGGGGGGAAAGCAGACATCATGAAGTTGCGGGGTTTTTTGTTTTTTGCCAAGTCACAATGCCTTGGGGAGAGTGGTCTAGGAGGAAAACGAATATGAGTGAGAATCTGAAATGAGAGGGAAGCCTTAATTACCTGGTATTTGGTTAATAAGCGCTCTATGAATGATAATTATTTTATCACATCTTTAGAAAAAGAAAATTGCAACTAAATAAGCTGTTATTAGAGATGCACACAGAAAATCAATTTCTGAAGCCCCCACTAAAGTTTCAACCCAGCTGGCTCTCCTCGCTTGGTGGCGACCTCAGCATGGTACATGAGGTGGAATTTGTCAGAGTGGCTCAGAGGATGTCTTTCCAACCTGCCTCATCCCGACTCTATTAGGGGGACACTTTCAGCTCATGGGGAGAGTGGATCACAATATCCAAATGAAGGTCATTATGCTAATGAGTGGTCTACAAATCTGAAAAGCTACACTCACAGATGTTCATTTTGGGGTGTTCATATCATCAGTAAATGGAACCAACCTCATGAGCATCAATAGAAAGATCACACTAGAAACCATGATTGATCATGAGATAGAAAGCAAAAGCCGTCACTTCAAAGGAGACAGGTCTATATGAACTGACCCACAGAACCAGGCATGACATCATATTAGCAGATGATTCTATGCTTTTAATTTAAAGGAGCAAATGATATTTAGTATATATCTTCATACCCCTGAAAGAAATGGACTGAAAAATACACATGAGATCATCCACAATGATTACCTCTGAGGAGCAAAATTAGGAGTGATGGAATAGATTTTTGTATTTTACTCTATTGTTTCGAGGTTTTTCTAAGAAGAAGAATTCACTGTAAAGCAGAGCTGATACTTCATCTACAATTTGCTCTTTTATAGATAAAATAGAGGATCCATCAACAATTAGTTACCACAGCAGCTATGGTTTGCACCTTCCATGCACTAGGCATTGTCCTCTGGGCTTTTACGTGTGGGAGCCGATCTAACGTTCATTAGCCTGCCGTGAGATAAGTGCTGCTATCATCTCTGCTTTACAGAGGCGCACAGGAAGCAGAGAGGGTATGCAAGCTACCCGGGGTAACCAAGTGATGGAGCTGGGATTGAGTCCAGACAACCCAGGTCAGACTCTGCTCTTAGCCACTACACTACGTTATGTCGATTAATGGATGGAATGAGTGACTGACTGAATGCTAAAATTAAAAGAGAGTTTTCTGGCTAAGCCTCTGATAAGTAGAAGAATCAATGAGCCTGGAAAGCTCATTCCCAGGACATTCTGTTTAATCAAGGTCCTACAATTTATCTTTCATTGCAAGGTACTGGGCTGTTTATACTCAGAGCCTTCCCCATGCTCAAAAGACACTGATGTTAACAGTTGTTGATGAGTGACTGGGAAAGGCTGAACATTTTAATTTAAAGTAAGTGAAAGAATTAATTGCCAGCAAATTAAAAGGCTTCAGCTGCCATTTCTCTGCCTCCCTGGTCTTCGCCTTCCACCAAGAACAAGTGCCTGGTGAGCGGAAGCGTGACTGGCCGACTTGCTTTCCAAGCTGCCTGGTTTTGCAGCTTCTGCTGACATCTGGGGACCTGGAAATGTGGGAAAGTATTCTGCCCGGAGATGCACACACTGTCTGCTCTATGACTTTAGCATAGGCAGAGGAAATCTATAAAACTGAAATCAAGAAAAAGTAGCTATTTTTTAAATCTTAAAGATGATTCAGGAGTAATTTTGTGGGCATATCACATGTGTATACCAGCCTAACCTGAATTTTTGCTGTATGTGGCAAACAAATAGAATCACTTTCCTAGGGCATTGACTAATTCTTGCAGAGTGGGGGTGGTGTTTTGCGCACAGCTGAGTGGAGGAGAGGTTTGCAGATGAGCACTTGTCCATGGGAAGAAAGAAAAACAATCTAGCAAAAAGAGGATTGTGCCCCTCTGTATGATGAGACAAATGGTCTACCCAGTGAGCTGGGGGGAAGGGAGAGGAGCTCTGACATCCACAACTGTGCCGGCTACTGGTCCTGAATGGATCTAGCAGAGAAGGGGCCTCCCTGGTGTCGCAGGGGTATGTCACAGCACTATCGAGATCTGGCCAGGGAGCTGACCCACAGGGCGCAGCAGGGCTCCCCCCCCCCCCAGGAGATCTGCCTGTTCTGCTCCCCTCTCTGTGTCTGTTAAATCCTCTCACCCTCTACACCTCTGGCCTACACCCCAGTCCTTGTATGCATAAATAAATAAAATAAATCTTTAGGGAAAAAAAGAAAAGGTCAGAGAGGACTAAGTAACTGAGAGAAAAGCTGGCTGTGTTAGAAAGAGCAAAACTCCAACCAGTCATACTTTTATCTTTTGCAAGGTGGATCACACAAGCATTGAGGTGCTGAGCTGCCACATACCAGGAATATCACAATTCTTAGTTTGTTTCCAATCAGCAGTGTTAACATCTCTGACTGTTTGGCGTCTCCGGAGAGACCGTATCATGTTTCAGGTCTGGCAGTTAGACAGCTGGTGTCCTACTGAGATATAATAAAGCAACATATATAAAATGGCACATCCTAAGTACTTAATAGCTGATAGCTATTATCATATTCCACATAAGCAAGAAGAAAAGTGTGTAGAACTTTGCATGCATATTGTAGGGTGAAGCACTTTCTCTAAGAGTCGACCTGTTTGCAGGCAGACTAAGGGGCACTCTGACACCCCTAATCTTGCATGCTCTAAATGAGTTCTGGCATCCACACATAGAGATGAAACACATTCAGTCCTTCGACAGAAAAGAACTTTAATAGAACTACTGAGAAAGGAGGAAAGAGAATGGATATAGTTTCTCAATGCAACACCCAAAGCTACCCATCCCCTCATGGGTAAATAGCGAGCCAAATAGGATTGGCCCAAAGCAGGGCAGCTGAGGCCCAAAAGCCTGCCACAGTCTAAGGCAAGTTCTGGCAGAGAACCATGGGAAAGGGGCAGAAGTGGCCAGGCAAGTCTGGAAGGAGCAGTGCAAAATCAAACCACAGGTCAAGGTAAAGGCCACCATTGTCAGCCTCTCTGCAGGTCTCTCACCCACGTCTCTATCTCTTCCAAGTGTCTCCTTCCATGTCCCCCAAGGCCATGGTGCGAGCTCAAGGCCGAAAAGCAAGCTAGGCTTCTTCACATCTCCCTGCTCCACATACCCCCTCCCAGTCTTTTCTAAGTCTTCTCTCCCGCGCTCTTTCTAGCTTCTCCTCTCTGCTCAGCATTAGCTTTCATTAGGTGGCCAGGGGACATGGACCCTTGCTTCAGAGATGACACTGATACAAATCCTCTGGCTCACGTAGGTCTAAATCTAAACACTGGTTCCCTTCTCACCGACTTTATAAACATGGGCAAGTTGATTGACCCCTCCACCTCAGTTTCTTTGTCAGCTGGGATGGCACCCACAGTGTACACAGTAGTTGTGAACATTGAACACTGTATGTCAGTTGTTGGAACATACTAGGTGCTCAAGAGGGCTAGCAAGTATTTATCATCCCATTTCTCCTTTGAACAGCTCAGTTCAAAGGGACCAAAGACTCACAGCTAGCTCTATGCGTTGAAGTTTTTCATGCTCATTGGAAGCATTCCAGAACCAGGCTGAGATCAAACTCAGTGCAAACAGATCTCCCGGCTGAGAACATTTTCCAGTGGTGATGTGATGGCAGGGAGGTGTTTCAGAAAACGAGTTGGAGGCTTCAATGGAGACACACCCTGTACCTGAGCCAGGAACAAAGATTCTAACCCCAACGGCTCTCAAGTCAGCAGGGAAGGCTGGACAAAGGGTGCGTGGACGCTGGCTCAGACACACCAGAATCCCGCCAGCTCCCTAATGGAGTGAAGGTGGGGTTTTTCTCTGCTCATCAAGAATAAAGAGGGGGGAGGTCACAACATGTCCTGGAGGTACCCAGGGGCTCTGGACTGTCTCAGAACTCTGTAGGGAGTGTCTTACATGAAGTACAGAGGGCGAACTCATGGAGATGGGACCATCTGGGGCCTCTTGGGCCAGCCCCTGAGTTGCCGCAGGACCATGTGACTGAGCTTTGAGATCTGCTGAGTCAGAGGATGTTGTCCCCGCATAGGTTCCTAGAGCAAATGCAGAAAGACGCACAAAGGGATTGCATCTATTTTGGTTGATTCCATCTCTCACTCCCCCACCCTCTTATTCTTTTCCTCCTCCAGTTATCCCTGATTTGTACCTCCTCAGACCAGGCCTTCTACTATGGAGATGCCCACTCAGTCCACGCTATTCCCTAGCCCTGTGTGTGCCCAGCCCTCCTGCATCCTACGTGTGTGCATGCACCTGTGTCGTGTTTATCCAGGGCGTGTGTGATTTGGTGTGTTGACGGGACCCACATCTGCACCGACTAGGGCCTTAAATTCCTAAAGCCGAAACCAAAGGACATTTGCTCGCTTGCCAAAGCAAAATCTGAAAGTGATGCTTTCCTTGCATCCAAGCTTAGAAGAAACTCTCTTGGTTCAACTGAGGGCATGAGGTAGCAAGTGTAATAAATCTTTTAAGAAGATACTGCATCTGTGGGATTCAAAATTAAATATACACACTCATAAATGACTATGTTCCACCTTCTCCTTCCCTAACTGGCGGCCAAGTTAATAGTTCCCATGGTTTCTTCCAGAGACTCTATGTAAATAAGTGGCAGATGTCCCAAACAAAATCCACATGCTTGGAGAGATCAAGCTTCCTAAACACTCATGAGTCAGGCGACATCCCCACCAGATACTGCAAGGGTCACACAAAATGGAGAACCCGAGGGTGGAACTCGGTTATTAGTGACTCCAGACCGACTGTTTGGAATCATGCTTCGGAGAGCCACTGGAACTGCAGTGGGTTTTGAGTCTGGCTAAAGGCCAGCATGAAGAACTCCTTCTTGGGCCTGTTTCTGAACCCAGAGGGTCCATTTCCCCATGTCTGCTTAGTCACCCCAAACCCAGGGAAATTTGCACCCCGGTTCTGTACATACAGAAGGACACGACAAGGGAAGATGAGCAAAACCTGTGTGACAGAACCTCAGGTCACAAGGCCTCTTGAACTTGGACCTTGTTTGTTTCCTCGTCCTTGGTTGTTATTTATTGAGTTAGCCTGGTCCTTGCTTGTTTATTGTCTTAACCTGGTCAAACCCCAGTCAGCCAATATCCTGCTTCCCTGATGCCCTGCCCTGGTGATTAGCCCCATAAAAACAGGGCCTCCCCTTCCCCCCTTGGCTCTAAGGTGGAGGTCACAGCAATTGTCACCCCTCTCCTGAGCTATGATCCACAACAGATCCTCCTCCTCGCTTGCTTCAGTGAGTTCTTTCACTTTGAAAGAATCCACTGTGGTTCTTTCCAAATTTGAGTAGAATTGAGGAAGCCAGACAAGGACTGCTTGGGATTGGTGGCAAATAGATTCCTCGGGCCTCGATAAGTGTATCCACTCCCTAAACCTTAAAAATATTGCAGAATCTGCTGAAAATGCTGCCCAACAAAATCCTCAGACTCTGGTCAAAGCTGTTAGACACGCTGATTGTCAGTTAGCCAAGCAAGGAGGTGTCAGCGATATAAGTGACGCCATGTACTGTACCTGGATTAACTCTTCTGGAAGAGTGGAGACTCAGTTCCATAAGATCAGAGTAAGCCACTGGGCTTGAAGGGATACTCCTTGACAGGGGTCTTTCTTTGGTTTGGGCTCTAGGGACCCTGGCTCTGAAGCATATTCCAAGCATTGGGAATCACCCTGGATGTAGTCTTAATAGGCCCCCAACACACTGGATTCTGTCAAAAGCTGTAAGTGCACGTTCCCAACTACCAAACAGAAATTCTCCCTGAAACTGGGCCCTCGGAGGAGGGAGGAGATGGGCTGACTTAAAAAATGTGAACTGGCCCTCCCTGGTGGCGCAGCGGGTTAAAGCACAGCACTGAGAATCTAAAGCCGCTTCCACATGAGTTCGATCCCCGCCTGCCCCGGAGGTGACCACATGGCGCGGCAGACCTCTCCTGACCCGCCCGCTGCTCCCCTCAGCAGTGGACTTCGTCGATCTGCCTGTTCTGCTCCCCACTCTGTCTCTGGTGAATCCTCTCACCCTCCGCATCTCTGGCCTGTACCCCAGTTCTGTATAAATAAATAAATCTTTAAAAAAAAAAAAAAAGTGAACTGAAGGCCTAAACAAAATGACCTTGACCACTGCCCGGAGAGCAGGAACAACTGTGAGAAGCTGTAACTGGGAACGGAGATGATACCCTAAATTGGACCAAAACTCCTAGACTTAGAGTATGAGATGAGGGAGATATTAAAAACAGAAACTCAGGTCTAAGACAGGGTCCTTATGACCTCTCCCAGCACTATAAGCTTAAAACAATTGGGGCCCTCCCTGGTAGCACAGAGGGTTAAAGCACAGCACTAAGAAGCTAAAGCCACTGCAGCATGAGTTCGATCCCAGGCCCAGAGGTGACCACACTGCACGGCAGACCTCTCCTGACACACCTGCTGCTCCCCTCAGCAGTGTACTTCATCAGTTGGCCTGTTCTGCTCCCCACTCTGTCTCCAGGGAATCCTCTCACCACCCCTGCACCTCTGGCCTGTACCCCAGTTCTATATGCATAAATAAATAAATCTTTAAAAAATATTGACCTGGAGGTTCACAATCAGCTCCCCTGAGAGGTCACCTTCAGGGTGAGCACCCCACCCACCCTGCTTCTTCCCCTGAGGGAAGGCGGCTTTATCTGAAATCTTCCCTTTTGCTACCCATCTTCTTTCTGGGTATAAACGTCTTCCATTTGGTGCAGACCCTAGAAGTATCATCAGTAGATGGGATGTCACCTGATTCATGAGTCATGTATAAAGCCTACTTAATTTCTAAGCCAGCCAGAGATTTTATTTGTATGAAATTTAATGTTTGAATCTTTTGCTTTATGGTTTAATTTTATATCAGAAAGTTTTTCTCTTTCTGAATTTATACAGGAGCTTTCTTTTTAGGACTTTTATATTTTACATTTGATTCTTTTGAAATGGACCCTCATATAATGCACGAGACCCATCCAACTCAATATTTTTCCAAATGGAGCCATAGTTATTTTAACACTATTTATTGAACAGCCTACTCCCTTTCCTCCTGATTTTGGAAGGCTGCTCTATTTTAAGTGAGATTACGTATCTATTCGAGTCTATTTCTGAATGTGTTGGTGCTGCCTGAGTAAATCACTGAATAATCAGCCAAAGCAGAAATATATACCCTCCATATTGCTTCCTAAGTTGCTAATTTAAAGTCGAGATCTGGGCCCTCATGGTGGTACAACAGGTTAAAACACAGCACTTCTAAACTCGCCACAGCGGCTTCAACACCAGTTCGACCCCACCCCCTCCCCGGAGGTGACCCACATGGGGCGGCAGACCTCTCCTGACCCGCCCGCTGCTCCCCTCAGCAGTGTGCTTCATCCATCGGCCTGTTCTGCTCCCCACTGTGTCTCTGGTGAATCCTCTCACCATCCCTGCACTTCTGGCCTGTACTCCAGTTCTGTATGCATAAATAAATAAATCTTTAAAAAAGAAAAAAGATAAAGCAGAGATCTGATTCTACCATCCCCATTCCTAAAACAGTAATATCTGCAACAACAGCATCGATACCCCCGTAGCTGGTGACTCCCTGGGCCGTCCAGCCCCATGGCCCTCCCCCTGGGCCTGTCAGCAGCCCATGGCCCTGCAGGCATTCTCTACCCTGTCAGGGACGCTCTCCCCGACTGCTCTTATCCCGTTTGTCCAGCTGACATACCAGGGACATACTCAGAGTCCTGCTCAAATATTACCTTTTATAGCTTATTTGGCTCCCAGGCTGAATTCATTGCTCCTTCGTCTACCTTTCGATAGCTCGCATCATCTCAGCTGTGGTGATGGATGAGTCTGTCTTTCCCACAAAGTGATAAACTTCTGAAGAACAGGAAGTTCGTCTTATTCACCTTTATAACTCTAGAAACCAGCATAGTTCACAAAATGTAGCAGGTACTTAATTAATGGTGCTTAATTGATTGAAATGGAGGGAACTGAAATAGATGAATGATTTTCTGGTCTTTCTGAGCACCCTTGAACACACGCTTTTTTTATAAGAGAATTACTACTTCCCGCTATTTCCTCATCTCCACCACCTGGTGGAGATTCCGCTCACCTCTCTAGACAGGTCCTTGAAAATGTTTGTTTTGGTAAATAGTCTTTCATTATAACACTAATGAGAAAACGAGTTCAGCTGGCATTGAACAAAATGATGTTCTTTGAGGACCTGCCTTTGTTAAGTTCCATTTGGCTAAAAGTCATAGATTCCAAGAACCTATCAATGATTTTAAGTGAGGACTGACTGTATCCACAGCCCTATCTCAGGAGTCCCCAGAAGATAAGTCCCCTGTATTGCCAGGTCTTCTTGCTCACAGCTTTCCTGTGTCATGAGGAATGTCCTATCTCGGGGGGGCAGACACAGTGGGGAAGTGGTTTTTGGACAAAAAGCGGCTTCTGGCTATTTGCTCAGGTTACTAATTTATAGGTAGTTAAATGAAAGAATGAGTGAATCTCCTTAATACCAAAGGATCTGGGAGGTAAGCCATTCAGGTTGAGTAAATCTCATTCATGCTTCCTGCTTACAGAGTTGCAATTTAAAATTTTGAGACTCTAGTCCATTATTTACAGAATTCCACTTTCTAGAATTGATTCTGATACTGTTTTCTATCTTGTATTATCCAAAGACTGTGCATTAATTCTTCCTGCAGTTTTATAAACAAAACTGGTTCATATAGAGCCCAAGAGGATACACCTGGAGTCCAGAATATTTGAGCTGTGTAGAATTTATGATAAAGATAAAACTAAAGCAATTTCATTGTGTTTGTAGGCAAAATGAGAGCACTCAACCAGATGATCTCCAAGGGCTTCCCCACCCTTTGGCGTGTATGATTTCCGGACAGAAGAGAACAACAGAGGTTTTAGGAGAATTGTGTGAAAAATAAATTGTTGTCTGAAGAAATGAGTAGAATAAAATAACAGTAAATCTCAGAGAGAATACTTCAAAAATGATCTTCTATGTCTCATTATAAATACAGTTCCTTTGGTGTCTGTCATTTTTCTTACTTTCTTAGAAATGTCACTTGCTATAGGGTTACAGGTATGATTCAGCAAATGGAATGTCCGCCTGTGATATACTGCCTTCAGTGGACAAAAGCCCAGGACCTCGAGCCATTTTGCAATGTCAATACGTTCTAAGTGAGGGAAGGAGAGGACATTTTCCAACTGTTACACATGTGCAAAAAGAGGGTGTTTCAAGAGTTGGTGTACGAGTGCAAATTCCAAATGCATTTTCTCAAACCATTCAGTTGATATGGTTAGTTATTAGGCTAGAGCCCAAGAACCATTTAACCCAAAATATAACATAAGAGGGTCATTAAAAACTTTCTTTTGAGGGCCCTCCCTGGTGGCGCAGCGGGTTAAAGCACAGCACTGAGAAGCTTAAGCCACTGCCGCATGAGTTCAATCCCCACCTACCCCGGAGGTGACCACATGGCGAGGCAGACCTCTCCTGACCTGCCCGCTGCTCCCCTCAGCAGTGTACTTCGTGATCTGCCTGTTCTGCTCCCCACTCTGTCTCTGGTGAATTCTCTCACCCTCTGCATCTCTGGCCTGTACCCCAGTTCTGTACGAAAAAATAAATCTTTAAAAAAAAAAACTTTCTTTCAATACTGTTAGCTTCACATATAGCATCATTTTCTTAAGAAAAAAATCGCACCCCTGTTCCTAGCTGGACATATCTCCCCAACCCAGCAGTAAAGGCAGATTTTCAGTGCGGGGGTGCTGATGGAATGTGGCCCCAGCCTCCTGAGCTCATGAAGCTGCCCCTGCCTAAACTTATTCTACTAGAGAACAAGGGAAGGTTACCTTGAAAGGTAGAGTGCTGAATGTTAATTCTCCTCATTCTTCGGTTTAAATTATTCTGTAAATCAAATACAACAAACTGCTTGTCTTTGCATTAATTTAGATTCCTGTTTTGTGACCATGATTAAGGACTCGAGGGTTTTTCCTCTTTGTTATAATTAGTAAATGGTTTTATGTTCCGTGATTATGATAAATTTGTTTTTGAAATTCATTACAATATGTCAATTGATCATTATCACAAATGGGCTCCGATACTTGACTGTCAGTGGTTTTCTTTTAGCAGAAGTAAATGATGAAAAAATTTTAATTAATATCTTGTGGGTTTCTTTTATGACTACTGAAAGAGAAAAAAAAATAAACAGAATGATCAAGTGTACTTTGACCCAAACATGAGCTCAATCATTTATTCAACAAACATTTATCAAGTACCAACTCTTGGGCTAAGTCTGCTGGCATATTCAAAGATGAATAAATCACATTACCTGCACTCATGGGATTTATGAGTTACAGGAAATAAAACAGATAAATAACTCTCTGAAGGGTAAAATGAGTAAATCCCACAAGGGCTGACAGGTTTTTGGGTAACAAAGGGAGGGAGTTAGGATGTGCACTAGAGATAGGAAAAGCTTCCTGAAGAAACTGATGCATAAACTTGGCCCTTTTTGGAGAAGCAACATCTAAATGTTATGGAAGGGGCCTTCGTGGGGAGAGATTGGAAAACCAGTGATGATTTTAGAAAGTGGAAGTGGCAACGGTTTAGCTGGTGGTGTAGAAAGCACACGGATACTAACTCAACGACTGTGATGATTCAAATTAATTTGAGATGCTTGAATTATATGAGGGCAGTGTGAATGGAGCACAGATTCAAGAGATGCCAAGGAAGTGATACCAACAAGCTTTGGGGATCTTTCAGGATCCCCAAATGAGATGGAAGGAAACAGATTTGAAAATCAGTAAATGTAATTATTGGGATTATAGAATAATGGCTCTCAAACTTAACAAACACAAGTACCACCCTGCGAGCTTATTTAAATGAAGGTTTCTTTAGAATTGGACTAAAGAATCCAGTTCTAGAGGGTTTGAATATGGTGGTGCACTGATCTCACTTTGAGGAACACTACATGGAAACAGATCAACAAGAGCCTGTCGGAAGGACAGAGGGGGTTGAGACGGCTTGGAGAGCAATGGAGAGAATCTGCTCAGTGAAGTTCTTACCATAAGCACGTGCTTCTCCATATTGTGGGGCCAGTCAAAGCCTATGCCTGGGAGCTTATAGTCCACGGTGAAAGAATACACACAATAACTGGTAATAGGGTTTTAAGCAGTTCCATGGAAATGCAGAGCAAGAGTTTGAGAATGATGGTGGATATGGAGAAGTAAAGGGAAGTGGAGGTGGGGGAAGAACATTTAAGTTGAGTTGTGAGGAAAGCCTCTCACATAATGCCATTTTCGTTAAAGCATGAGAAGAGTTCATAAGATCTGAGGACACACAGAGACTCCTGGGACTTCTTTCTGTTTCTAGTCCACTGGGAGAGGGTCTCATATCATGAAGAAAACTGACTTTTGGGTAGAAGTTAAGCTGACACACCAGTGGGTGCAGGCTGCGAATTTGGCTTCCCAAAGGGCAACCATCCCTCCACTATCCTCAGCCAAACAAGCAGCACCTTTCAGAAATAACTGATCTCTGGGTGGTCACAGAGCTGACATATGCGGGGTTGCATATGAATAGCGTGGCAGTCACCAAAGAGCCAGCCTCTCCCTTCTCTGGTCTTAGCAAGCTTCTGGAAGGACACAGAAGTCTTCAATTCCTCATGGCCCCTACCTGCATCTTGAGCCCACACTCCTCTGTACACTGTGCTGGTGCTTGACACTCAGGACAGGCACTGCCAGCTAAACCTGCTGAAATCAGAACGAGGTTGCAAATGAGAGTCAGTTTCAGTTTGGGGCTTTTGAGAAAATCCCGCCCATGGAGTCTGCCTTGGATTGCCCCAAACAGTGATTGTAGATCCAACCTATGGCTCAAGTACTTGCAGCATTGATGGAGCCTTATGTCCTTGGAAATCTGCTGTAGCAACCTCCATGTACCCCATATTTCCAGCCCACACCACATATACTAGATTCTTGGTCTACCACCTCAGGCTGATTCTTGAGTGCTAGTCATCCTGACTGGTGACAGGCTTCAAACAACCTAACAACAGAAAGCACAGTATCCTAGACCAACAACTTGGGCCAATACTCTGGGACCTACAGTTCTAACTCAAGATCATACAACAAGACAAGGAAGACATTCCAGTGTAGTTCATATATATGCTCACAGACCATCTTACTGAATGAGGAAGCAGAGTAATTCACTCCAAACTGATGAATCAGACCAAATCCTGGAGAAAATCCCGCATATAACAGAAATAACTAAAAAGACAAAGTAATAGTGTTAATGATGTATCCTGAATTTAGGATAACAATGGCTAAACAAATGAGAACTACAACAAGGAGAGAGAAAGCATGAAAATCTCCAAACAAGAATCACAGTAATATGAAATAATTGAATGTGAAAAATTGAAAAAAAGTGGAGTTCATCAATAGACTCAATAAGGTTAAGGAGCCCATTAGTGAAATATAAGATAAGGTAGTGAAAAGTATCTGAAAACATCAAAAGGAAGAAAACAGAATTATTTTAAATGAACTATAAGTAAATCTCTTATGTACCAAGGAATCAAAATATATGAAAAAAAAATTAACAAGCCTAGAAACAGTGATTGACAGCCACACATTCATAGCGGGGTAGCTACACATTCATAGTGGAGTATTCTTGAGAAGAAAGTTGGGTCACAAACCTATTGTCAATAAAGTCATGAAGACTGAAATCACACCAAACATTTTCGCAGATTACAATGGTGTCAAACTAAAAACTGACCACACAAAAAAGAAAAACTTCAAATGTGTGGAAAGTAAACAACATGCTACTGAATAACTACTGAGTTAGTAGCAAATTAAAGGAGAAATTTAAAAAATACATGGAGTGAATAAAAATGAAGACATGTGCTATTAAAATGTATGACATGTAGCAAAAGCAGTGCTAAGAGGAAAATTCACAGCAATACAGGCCAACATCAAGAAACCAAAAAAGATGGATTTCAAATAAAAAATGTAACCTTAAAGAAGTAGAAAAAGAAACAAAATCAAAACTAGCAGAAAGAAAGAAATAACAAAAATCCAAGTGAAAGTCTATAAATCATACACAATATTATAAAGCAATATTACCATAAAAACCAAGTGGGATCATAAAAAATTTCAAGTGGGAATAAATGAAGCAGAAATCAGAAGGACAGTGCGAAATATCCATGAAAGCAGGATCTGTTCCTTTGAAAAGATAAAGTAGACAAACCTCTAGTTAGGCTTACTAAGGGGAAAAAATGAACATTCTAATAGAATCAGGAACACAAGAATGGAACTTACAACAGACGTCACAGAAGAATTTACAAGAGACTACTATGAACATCTTTTTTTTTTTTTTAAAGATTTATTTATTTGTGCATACAGAACTGGAGTACAGGCCAGAGGCTCAGGGGTGGTGAGAGGCTTCACCAGAGACAGAGCAGGGAACAGAACAGGCAGATCGACGAAGTACACTGCTGAGGGGAGCAGCGGGTGGGTCAGGAGAGGTCTGCCACGCCATGTGGTCACCTCCGGGGCAGGCGGGGATCGAACTCATACAGAAGCGGCTTTAGATTCTCAGTGCTGTGCTTTAACCCGCTGCGCCACCAGGGAGGGCCACTACTATGAACATCTTTATGCAAGAAAATTGGATAATCCAGAAGAAATAGAAAAATTCTTCGAATCATACAACTGCCCAATACTGAGTCAGGAAGAAATAGAAAATTTGAACACATCAATTACAAGCAAGGAAATTAAAATAGTACAAAAGCCCAGTACCAGGTGGTTTCACTAGTGAGTTTTATTAAACCTTCAAAAATGAACTAATACCTCTCATGTTTAAACTCTTCAGGAAATTTTAGGAAAGAAAGTACTTCCAAATATATTTCATGAGGCTAACATTAACCTGAATGATGAAGGAGCACTACCCTGCCAAAAGCAGACGTGGCTATCACAAACAAGGAAGCAATAGATAAGTACTCTAGTGAACTTAGGGGCAAAATCCTCAACAAAACTGTAGCAAACCAAATTCAATGATACAATGAAGAATCAAACATCATGACGACGGGATTTATTCCATGATGCAAGGATTCCTCCATAACCACTCATCATTTAATGTAGTTAATACATCAACAAAAGGTAGAATACAAATTATATGATCATATCAATGGGTTCAAAAAAGCATGTGACAGAAATTAACATACATTTATGATAAAAACTCAAAAATTGTGAGAGAAGGAATATACATTTTTTGTTGCTGCATAGTATTCCAGGGTCTATAGATACATTTTCTTGACTCATTCTTCCATTCCTCATTCTTTTTATTAGAACTGTCTCACTTTTCTCTCTAGTAAACCTAGCTAGAGTTGTGTCTATTTCATCTTTTCAAAGAACCAGATCCTGGTTTCATGACATTTTGGGGGGGCACTTGGGTTGTTTCCCTGTCTTCACTATTGTAAATAGTGCTGCGATAAGCATAGGAGTGCTGGTTTCCTTTCCTGTTCTAGGATGTATCAGCTTAACATTTCCTTTATGGACAAGCAATATTCCATCCTACGGATCTACCCTTTTGGTTTCTATATTCACCTGTTGATGGACATTTGGATCATCTCCACCTTTAATCTGTTGTGAACAGTGCTATGAATATTTGCACACAAGTCCTTGTTCCTGAGTTCAGTTTGAGGGGCTGGTGTATACACAAGAGTGGAATTACTCAGTCTGCCAGTAACTTCCTGTTTAAACTATTGAGGAGTAGCCAATCAATGGGGAACATTCTGAGGCAATCTCTCTGAAGTTTTCTTGAGCTGTCCTTCCTCTTCCTTTCCATCCAAGTTAACCCTCTTGTACATATTTCTTCTGCACCTGAACTTGAGCTTAGTAACCTTATATATCTGCTTCATGTTAGCATGTTAGCAGACTATTATCTTCTTGAGGGCAGAAATCAGGCCAGACCTTATTTTTCTTCATATTCTCAACTGCAGTGTGTGTGTGTGTTGGTGAAGGAAAGAAAAGCTTTTAACGGGGGAACCAAGAACTTTCAACATTATAAAGTGGTAATCACTCTTTTTGGCCATCGTGGCTGGGGTCACTGCACCCTGAGGTTGCTGTGATATTTATTTGGGCACATATGTATGTATATGTGTAAGGAGAGGGAGGCTGCATTTTGGATGTTCAACTTCTTGAGTGTAAACTACATGTGTAAAAGCCGTCTACCAGCCAAATGACTGCAATGTAGGAGCAACTTCTCAGAATTTCATCCTCCAACTGCTGTGTTGCCATCTGAAAATGCAGCATTTTGCAAGCTATAGATCTGCTTAGAGAGCCTAGAATTTTTGGCAATCTTGCAAAATCACAAGGGTTTTAATTAAATTGCTTTCAAAGTAGCTTTACTTAATGGGTCATAGGACAAAATGTAGAATTGAGCACAAAGAATTTCCTAATGGAGTGAAAACGAATGGGGGTGGCTTCTGGAGAGTTTCCTGTAATTGGAACCACCAATCAGCTGTGGCGCGTGAGGGCTCCCTGATGGAATGCGTTTGCCCCCAGTCAGCAGACACATTAAATGCTGAAAAAGAGTTGACTTTCCAAGTGCGAAAATGCTGAGGGACACAGAGAAATACAAGGCAGGGCTTCTCTTTGGTAAGAGCTTATAATCTAGCTGGGGAGGTGAGAAATTACATAAAAGGTAATTACAAATGGAGGCATCTTGTGAGAGCTGAAGTCCTATAAACATAGGAAGTGTAATGGGCTGGAAGCTGTGGGTGTGGCAGTAGGGAAATTTGCTTCCAGAACAGTCCATGATCTGTGGGTGAGACTATTGAATAAATTAATTTAAAGGGAGCAGGATTCAGATAAGGGGGTGTGGGCATGTAAGGATGACCTGAGTAAATTGGGAATCAGATAGCAGAGAGTATTGAAAATAAAAACACGTTCAGACTTTATCATCTAGGACGTGAGAAGTTGTATGGGCTTCTGAGTGGGAGAGTGACATATTGACAGTTTTACAGATTGGCTTACAGGGAGAAAATAATGAAAGAGAAAAAGAGATGACTGGAATAGTTCAACTGAAAACTGAGAGCTTGGTCTGGAGCAGGGGTTGGGGGAGACAAAGTCACGGATCAGGTTTCAGGTCCACTGTAAAGAGGATTGGTTTTTATGTTTGACATCTATTTCTACTTCATATTTTCTAAACGCTGCTCTGCTCAAAATGAGGAGCTCCTTAGATGCTGAAGGGGATCCGAAGAAACCAGCCCAGAATATCCCACATTGGCATAAAGATTATTTTGAGTGGAAGGCAAGTAAGAAATATTAGACTCAGAAGAACGCTCTGCTACCTAAAAGCAGGACATCCATTTCCCTTTGTAAAAATAAGATCACTTTCTATTTGTAGAGGTATCTCCCTGTCCAGCACCAGAAAGAGAGCACTTTTCACTGGAGATGCCTCTTACCCCTGGGGCTAGCACTAAGTCCAGTACACAATGAACCCCAGTGAGTCACCTCTAACCTATGCATTTCCTAGTCACCTTCCCACAGCTTACTGGCCAGAAGCCCAAACAGGGGTTTCTATGAACCTCTAAATGGCGCTTGCAAGATAAACCTTTCTCCTGTTTATCTGTCTTTTGTCCATTTAATTCAGACTCCTGGTGCAGCACCTGAGAGGGTGGAAGAAAAGCTTCTTTCCCTCTGCACTGACCAGCCAACGACGGCCTCAAGTAAACAACAATACTCAATCATGTGACCACTCCCACTAATAGTATCGGTCCCAAATCCCAAATGACAATCTGAATTGCTCTAGTAAATTCTGTGAAGTGTGAGCCCCTTTGGAGATAGAGTTCTTTTCACTACTCTATCTCCAAAGCCTCAAATAATGCCTGGCCCAGAGTATGGGCAGTAAATGTCATAGACAAGTATCTTGTGTTGTTCTCTTTCTTCAGGCCTGAGACTTTCATTCCATTCACATTCAGTTCTTATACCACTGAGAGAAAACAACGAATCTGAGGAGACTCTCCACGTGTCCACAACAAAGTCAACATCCCTTCCCCCGCCCCCTTGCAACCTTGCCCATATTTGTTCCTTCTCATTTATTACAAAGGACAACTTGTCCCAGTCCTATTTGAGGCTGAGTGTCCCAATTGTGAACCACATCCCACCCCTTCTGCCTACTCAAGACTTCTATGGTGGTTAATTCTTCTCTCTCTTGCATCATCAGATTTTCCTCTCAGCTGGGTAACTACCACCAGCATACAAATTGCTTTAGGGAAGTACCCAGAGCAGAAAAGCAAAATGGCGGCCTGCTGTGCTTGGTTCTGGCAACCCCCAGCCCCTTCCCGACCTGCCCAACAGTCCTGCCTGGAGCCCAGGTCAACTGCACTTTCACAGTGTGTCATGTAATGCCTGTGTCGTGTAATGCCTTAGTAGATGCTCAATAAACAGTCTATCTTACATTGTTCCTTTCGACCATCCAACTATCATTCCAACCCTTGGCAAAACCCACAAGAACATTGTTTATGTACTTGTTTTCATTTCCTATCCTCAGTTTCTTATACCCCCATTTGTTTATTTATTTTCTTGCATTTTTGTTCACCTCAGATCTATAATCAGTTTGCAGGTTTTGTCTTTTTCTTGTCCTTTTGCTCAGTTTCTCTATATTCCACATATAAGTGAAACTGTCCAATATCTTTCTTTTCCCTTCTGACTTATTTCACTTTTTTAAATTGGTTTTTAAATTAACTTGTTACGAGGTCACACTGCATCATGGTGTTATAGGCACCGCCACATGCATATCACACCTGTCCTCACATCGAGCTCAACAACTCCAGCCCAGTCCCATCCCCCTCACCTACCCCTTGCCCAAATCACCCACCCTCCTTCCCCCTCCTGTTAACTATCTCCTAGTCTCTCTGGACCCCTCAATTGCATACCACACTACTGAAACTCTGAGGTCATCAGTGACCTCCATTTTCCAAATGGACTCAGGGACTGCACCTGGGGGGAGACATAAAATCTTAGGTCTCACCTTTTTTTTTTTTTTAAGATTTGTTTAGTCATGCATACAAGAACTGGATTGCAGGCCAGAGATATAGTAGGCGAGAGGATTCACCAGAGACAGAGTAAGAGTAGAAAAGGTCTACTGATGGAAATACACTGCTGAGGGGAGGAGTGGGCAAATCGTTAGAGGTCTGCTGCACCATGTGAGTCACCCCTCTGGCTGGGGATCGAACTCATGCAGTGGCTGTGAGAAAGCTTCATAGTGCTATGCTTTACCCCCTTGTGCTCCTTAGATATCATCTTACTTGACATTTCAAGCAATCATTGACCTAGAAGATCATCATTCTTCCCTTTTTCTCACAGGTCTTCCTAGTCACACTTGCTGGTCCCAACTTGGCTCTCCAGCCTCTTAATATCTGAATGTTCCAGTCCTGCCTTCAGCCTCCTCTTGTCCACAGCCTCATTCTCGTACTTCACACCCCATTTCTGAGAGATGACTCAAGTTTATGTCTAGGCTCTGAATTCAGGACTCACCTATCCAGCATCTCCTCTCACATTATGAACAAATATCTCCTTTTCTATCTTAAAATTTCAGGTGACTAGAAATGCCTGTGGCTGATGATATGCTCGTTTTGGGTCAATGTTTACACTTCTTTTAAAAATATTATTTAGTATTATGTATTTAATATTATGTATAATGTAATAAGTTATCTTTGAAGCTGTATATACAAATACAGAGAAGACCACATCTTCTGGAGGGAATTCAACAGGCCCTGCTGATGTCAAACTCCCTGGTTTTAAAAGTTTAGAGTAAGAGCCACAGGGGTAAAGGTCATCACTTGAGTAAGTTACAGATGGAGACTGAGGACAGAGATGACCAGGTCTGCTTAAAGCAACAGATAAGAATCATGGGTGAAACTCAACAGTAAATGCACAGCCCTGTGCCCCTGAATGACCTCCCAAATCTTTGGCCAGGGCTCCTTAGTGACAGCTGGTCCCCCCTTCTTTAATTAATAGTAGGAGCCACTGATCAACCCAGTAGCTGCAACTGCTGCCCCACTGGAGCCAGAGCTGAGCAACAACAGCAATTCCCGCAGCTCGGAGTCCATGTTCCCGCAGCTCATGGGTGGTAAGCTGAGAACTAAGCCACAGGCCTTCTCGTTGGAGTTACAGAATGAGTCACAGGGAACTCCAGTCACTGCTCGACATCTCGTATGCCGTCTTCTGCTTGAAAAAAGAAAATACTCTAAGGTGGTGATTTCAGGGTGACAAAGAGTCACTTGACACCATGGTTTCTGCTTGAGAGTCCAACTTGGCTGTTTGCTGGCCCTAATCAACCTGAAGAGCCACTTCCCGAAAAGCTTCTGAAAGTTTCCCTCCTCCTCCTTACTCTATAACTGAATTCACTTGTTTTTAAGGAACTAGATCTCTTTGTTCAATGACCCCCTCAGGCATTAGCTTAGAACATGGGGACATCTTTTGACCAGACCAGAGACCAAGATGAGGATTGGCTGCAGACACAGGTCACCACACTGTGTGGCCTCCCAGAGTCTGAGACTTGATGGGAAATGACTCAGGAATCAGGCCCGTGAGAGACACAACAAGCCCCTGTGGAAAATCACACAAGGTTGGGTCTCAGGTTTCAGAAGTGCAGAGGCAGGTGGAGGAAATAAGAGAAGAAAACCCCAAAACTCTAACAATAAATGTTCCTTGTTTCTGCCAAAAGTGATGGCATTTGACTGTGGCGAGGGGCTTAGTTTCTCTCAATAGGGGGCCGCTTGACCACAAATCCCTGGGTGTGGGCAATGGGACTCTTTTATTCATAATTATGGGGATTCTGCTGCCTATAGCTTCCAGCAGAGACCTAGGCTTCTGCATTTTGTTGATATCTTTTTCTCTGGCAGCGTCTACCATAATGCTCTGTCTCAAGATGAAATTTTGGGTAGGATAGAACTTTAAAGAATTGCATTCAGTTCAAATGTCTACTAGTAGACTTGACTTTTTGTTTCAAAACAATAACAATCTATTCAAAACCCTGTGAATATTCCCCAAAGTTGTTTGAGTCAACTGCTTTTGAGACCCCAGTATTCCCTCGCTGGAACTCCTGTTTCAGGGAGAGGAGAACCTGTGAGCTTATGGCGTGGAGACCAAGTCCTCAGGGAATCAGCCACACATAAAAGTGACAGCTTCAGGTATGAAGAAACTAAAGCTCAAGACATTAAGAGCAATGAGAATTTAGAGAAAGCAATTGTGACCCAGCAGGGGTGTGTTCATGAAGATTGTCAAAAGATGGACCTTCAAGATTGGGCAACATCTGGGCAGGAAGAGAGAAGAAAGGGCTGTCACCCACTCCGAGGATGGCATGAGCCAATTTGAAAGTGGGAGCAAGCCCAACCCTAGCTAGCAGACAAGGAGGGCCCAGTCCTGGGGAGAGAGTAGATGACCCCCACCACCTGCCAACAACTGAGAGGCCAACAGCTTTCATGACACATGAGGTTCGGCTCAAATCCCACTATGCCACAGAGCCACCCAATGACACCCCTACCCCTTCAGAGCTCCACTTCCTTCTCTTTCAAATGGAAATGGAGTGTTCCGTGACCCACTGGTTAGAGCCTCTGTATTGTAAGGGTTCTACTCTCTGTAGATTCCTCTGTTGTCCCCAAATTCTCAGATTGTTTGGTATGTGGAATAAACCAAGCTTCCACAGTGAGAACCCCCTGTGGCTAGCAAAGCTCTGTCTCAAACATGAGCTCATCAGAGGAAGCTTCCCATTGGTTCTGTAGGAAGGCTGCTACCATGCCCCTGTTTTCCAGTGGTAGTTCTGAAGTGCAGAGAAGCCCTGACTTTCTCAGGTCCCCAACTTTACAGCCAGACAGCCTCATATCCAGACATGGGCTGTGGTGCCTGCTGATGGTGCACCTTGCACTCTTAAGCTCCTTGAAGGTCAGCTTCTTTATGTTCTGTGGCCACACCTATGTCTTCCCTAACTATTGAATTTATTCTTTAATTTGAATAAATAATGCACTTTTTCTCAAAAATTAAAAAGTACCAAAAGTTCTGTGACAAGTCTCCCTCTTACCCATCAGCCATCCCTCTTGTTCTACACAGCCAATAAGTAACCAGTGTGACTGTCAGCAGTTTGCTGTATGTCATTTTCTGAATCTCTACACGGATAGAAGCAACTCCATGTACTTCTGCAACTGCTTTATTTTTTTTTTTAAAGATTTATTTATTTGTGCACACAGAACTGGGATACAGGCCAGAGGCTCAGGGGCGGCGAGAGGCTTCACTAGAGACAGAGTGGGGAGCAGAACAGGCAGATGGACAAAGTACACTGCTGAGGGGAGCAGTGGGCGGGTCAGGAGAGGTCTGCAGCGCCATGTGGTCACCTCCGGGGCAGGCGGGAATCAAACTCATGCTACAGTGGCTTTAGCTTCTCAGTGCTGTGCTTTAACCTGTTGCGCCACCAGGGAGGGCCGCAACTGCTTTATTTTTTAACAACACATTTTGAATATTTTTTCCCTAGCACTACGTACCAGCTTCCTTAGTCTTTTTCACAGTTGTATAGTATTCCATTATAAGGATGTGATATTTATTCAACTACTCTATTGAAGGCTATTTAGATTGGTGCAGTCCTTTGCTATTACCAACAAAGCCACAGTGAGAACCCTGTACCTTTGCCATTTTGCACTGAGTACATTAGTAAGACAAATTCCTAGATGTAAAGTTCTGGATCATATTATTTGTGCATTTTTCTTTTTCATAGTTGTTGCCAAATTTCCCTCTACCCAATGATATTCCCACTTGTGATACAGAAGAGTGTTGCTGTATAAGCACAGCCTTGCCAACACTGTGCCCTGGAAACCCTGGAATCGCTGCCAATCTGATAGGTGAAAACAGAATCTAAATGTCATAATAATGTGAGTGTATATCATCATGATGACATTGAGCATGTTTTCATAGATCTAAAAAGCTATTGATATTTTCTTTACATAAAGTGTGTGTTTGTCTCCTTCGCCAATTTTTCCATTGGGTTGTTGGTTGGCCTCCTCTATTTTATAATGGGAAATATATATAAGAAAAAATTGATGTGAGAAACAGAAATCCTCTGCTTGTGATATGGCTTACAAATAATTTTCTCAACTTGTCATTTGCCTTTTGATTTTGCTTATTGATTTTTCAGTTGTGTGTGTGTGTGTGTGTGTGTGTAAGCAACCATCCCAAAGCGTACTTGACACAATAACCATTGATTTCCCACCATGGTATGATCTGGATTCAAATGAGAGCCCAGTTCTGTTCCATGAGGTGTCAGCCAGACACTCTCATGTGCTTGCTGACCTCTGCGGCCTACCTGGCGTCAGTAGAGATAATGGGGGTCACAGCCAAAGGGCCTGTTCTGTTTCCTCATGTTGGCCAGAGATTTCAAGAAACAGCCAAGACCTCATGCCCACACACACGTGTTCTGGAGTCTCTGCTCATGTCACGTTTGTTACTGTCCCGAGGGCCCAAGCAGGTAACCTGGCTAACGTTGGTGTCATGGTGGGCAGGGGCTCTCGAGACCAAGAATGTGAGACAAGAGGAGGGAATCTGGCCAGTTTCACAAAGACTCTATCAAACTTACAGGACTTGTTAGGATTTTTGGATTTTTCTTGCTGTCACTGTAACCTTAGTTTTCTCTATCTCACTTTGTCAATTAGATTCTGGACCTTGAGTCATAGGTAGAAAACCCTCCCTCACTCTAAGGCAAGAGAAAAGTGCAGAGAAGCCCTGACTTTCTCAGGTCCCCAACTTTACAGCCAGACAGCCTCATATCCAGACATGGGCTGTGGTGCCTGCTGATGGTGCAC
>NW_004567127.1:3858684-3864720 GCF_000260355.1 Condylura cristata
AGGTAGAAAACCCTCCCTCACTCTAAGGCAAGAGAAATAATTCTTATTAATTCTTATTTCCCTGTAGTGAATTTATGGGTTTTTGTTTTTGTTTTTTTTTTTTACATTCAAGCCTCAATTCCCTGGGAATTTATCCTTTTGTTCACATTTTTACTCTTTTTTTTTCTTTCACACTTTTACTCTTAATTAGTGCATCATGCTGCTGTATTTGGGAAGGTTGCTATATGGGTCAGATATGCCAGGTAACAAATATCTCCCACATCCTCCTGGCTTCTGACAAGATTTCTTCTGTCAAGCTCATGCTTCCTGTCCATGGTACTCAGCACAAGCTCTGCTCCACCTCAGCTTGACTTTCAGACCAGACTGATAAAGCAATGTCACAGCAACTCACTGGCCTCACACAGAAGAGCACCCACAGCCATGCACACAGCTTCTGACAGCCTCCTCTCAGAGGGCACACACGGGCCTTCCACTCACACCTCTCTGACCCAAGTGAGCCGCACAACAACCCTGTGTCATCGGCAGAGGAAAGGACACCTGGCACTTGAGGAGTCCCATATTTGGGGACAATGCCTATGCCCTGCTCTTGGTTAATATGCCACTTTGGGAAAGAACGCACAAAGAGACTGGGACCCCCTCACACCAGCAAGGGCAGAAGCATCATCGCCAGCCTGTGATTAGCTGTGTCAGTAGGGTGCCCCGTGGGTCATCATTCCAATGTAGAAGCTAGCTGACACTTTTGCTACCCATATTAGGTTGGGCTTAGCAGCCCTTGACAGTGGCAACTATGGCAGGATGTTATCTGAAGTGATCAGAGGCCAGAGAGAAACATGGAACGCAATCAGGTAAAAAGATAATGATCTATTGCTTTGTAACAAACCATCCCCAAAATCATGGCTTCAAATCACAGCCATGTTACTGGCCCATGAGTACATAGGTCAGTAATTGAGGCTGGCTCAGTAGGGTGATTCTTCTGTTCACCAGGCATTTGTGTGACTGCAGGCAGCTGGCTGGCTTGCCCAGGGGCTGGTCAAGGTGGGGGATCACACCTGAGATGGCTCACTGGGTTCATAAGGTGCTTTTGTTCTGCAGGTGGTGGCTGACTCCCCACAGAGGCAAGCTGAAAGGGTGACTGCTTTTCAGGCCTCCTTGCACCACATTTGCTAATGTTCCAGTGGCCTAACCCAGGGTCAGTGTGTGACATGTCCTGCGACTCTCACAGGTAGAATTTGCTGGTGGAAGGTAAGTTCCAGAAGCAGTGAGATCTTTGTTATTTTCACTGTGATCTCATGCAAGCAGGCCTGAGGAAGCTCATATTATCGACCTTGAACAAATCCCTTCATCTCTGAGACTCAGCTTCCCACTTGGACAACTCACCCCCATAGGGCTACAGCAAGGGTCACCTACATCCAGAGCCTTCTGCCGGCACCTCAGTGGACACCCTCCTCGTCACTAGGGAGAACTTTGACTGGTAACTGGGCTGCTAAAGTATTTTTTTTAATTCACGAGACCTTTGGTTCCAGATGCATCAAGTTAGTTTCTGTCTCTGCCTCTGTCTTTCTCCCCAAGATCAACAGGGATAAAACAGATTTTAGACTTGTTTCCCATGTCTGCTTTATCCCTTGTCTTAATCTATTTCACATGCAATTTGTTCTCTCCTGCTGCTAAAAGACCAGGGCCGCTCATAAGGCATCTTCTCCATAAAGGGCTTGATGGATCACCCCCAAGTTGATCCCTGCTCACCCATCCATCAAACATTCCCCAGTCCTCTTTCTGTGTCTGGCATGGTATAGGGCCTGGTGACACAAAGATGAATGAGGCTACGTAGTTTTGATTCTCCAGGAGCTCACAGACGCAGGAGGAGATGGAAGCATGAGCAGGAAGACGTCCTCACGTCGTGAGCTGAGACAGAAAGATGTGCATTTATCCAACAAACGCGTAATGATCTGTCACTTTCTGTTGTTGCATGTGTCTTCTGCTGGTGCGAAATACAGAAATGAATGGGGGGCCTTTTCTATTTGTAACAGGTGTCCAGTGCGGGAGTCAGACAAGTCAGCAGCCACATTTGGGGGTCACGGCAGTGGGGACGCGCTCACAAATCGAGGTATCAGGGCGTTCACCTGCCAGCCTGGAGCGGTCTGGGGAAGCTCCCCATGGAATTTATAGCAAAGAAGAAAAATACAGGAGATGGATTCCAGAGAGGGCGTAACAGGACACAGCAGGACAGCCTGAGGGAGCGAGGCACCTTGGAGCAGCCCTCAGCTGGTCTGGTCCACAGGGACAGGGGGCGGGTGGGGGACGCAAAATCTGGAGGGGAAGACAGTGCACAGGCTGGGGACGTTCATCTGCTTCGGCAGGGAAGATGTCTGATCAGAAGAGCATTGTCGAAAAATCACTCTAGCTCTTCCGGCTCAGGGGGGCTGGGGAGCCGCGGGCTTTGGTGCAGACGAGGCCAAATCCAAGAGCCACACCCCCACAACCATCCCGAAGCGGGCGCAGACATGGCCTCGAGAAACCCCCATCTCAAAGACATGACTCTCTCAAGAGTGGATCCCAAGTTCCTAAGGAGCAGGCGGTTTGCCAACAGGCGCCTGAAGAAGGTGCAGGATGGACATCAACGCTGGGGCCATGGTGCACGTGCCCTTGTGAAGACCAGGGCGGTCAGGGCTAACACCCCGAAGGGCAGCCGCCGCAAGCTCGGCCCACTTGCCTACTTTGCTCACCCCAAGCTTGGGGACACGCACCAGCCCACATCGCCAAGCATCTCAGCCTGTCCCGGCCAAAGGCCGAGGCTTGACCCCAGGCCGAGGGGGTGGCTGCCACCCAGGTGCCCAACAGAACACAGGCTGCTCAGGGGGCCCCGGCCCCCACAAAAGTCCGGAATAGAGACCCCTGTCTGGCCACTGCAGGACAGCGGGACTGGTGCCCGCCCCGGGCCTCCTGTGCTGTTTGTACAAATAAATCTGAAGCAGAACCAGAAGAAAAGCAAACTCACTCTGGCCTAAGTGGGCAGATTGGCACATGCAAGGGACAGACGGTGTGCGCCACGGGAAGGCACGCAGAGAGATAGGAGATGATTTGTTTCAAACAGAAGTGTTTGAGTGGCATTCAAGTGGGGTTGAATTAGCAATTCTACTGGGGACAGACAGAAGGGGAGCATTTGGGAGACGCAAAGGCCTGGCAGGAATGCATCATCATCCGTATAAAACAGTCATTTGGGCCCTCCCTGGTGGCACAGCGGGTTAAAGCACAGCACTGAGAAGCTAAAACCACTTCCGCATGAGTTCGATCCCCGCCTGCCCGGGAGGTGACCACATGGCGCAGCAGACCTCTCCTGACCCGCCCGCTGCTCCCCTCAGCAGTGTACTTCATAGATCTGCCTGTTCTGCTCCCCTCTCTGTCTCTCTCGCCGCCCCTGAGCCTCTGGCCTGAACCCCAGTTCTGTATGCACAAATAAATCTTAAAAAAAAAAAAAATAGTCATTTGTTGAAGCCTCAGTCCCAGGACTCCAAGTGAGGCCATCTGTGGGCACAGTGGCTTGGAAGACGCGAGTTCAAGCCCTTCGGTGTCATCAGATCCCGAAGCTCCAGGCTCATAATCCAGTATGACAGTGTCTTCAGGAGAAATGGAGCCGTGGACAGAGAGGCAGGCGAAGGCCAGGTGAGGACCGGGGAGAAGACGGCCAAGGACACGCCGAGGAGAGAAGCTCAGCACAAGCCCATCTGCAACTGTGCAAACGCAAGACCTCAGGTGGGGGGGAGCGCGGAGAGGGGAGCGCAGGGCCGGGGGCTGCGGGTCACACCTGACTGAGCGGCCTCGGGAGACAGTGCAGCCGCTGTGCCACTCTGCGGCCCCCAGGAGAGCAGGGCAGTGCCTCCAAGCAGCAGTGACCCGGCTGGGGCCTGTGGGGCGGTGGGGCCAGGGCCCGGGCTTCCGCGGAGGAGCAGCTGAGCAGAGAAACGGACAGGTCCCTCTGCCTCATGTGCCGGAGAAGCAAAGGCAGCCGCAGAGCCGCGCCTGGGGCTGCAGAAAGCCGCCAGCCGGGACCGGGCAGGGACCCCGAGCACGGGGGTCTACAGATGCCCCGGAGCGCTCGACACCCGGAGTCGTGTTGCAGAGACACTGGCTGTTCCTGCCTCTCAGCGCACATGCTTGTCAGGTCACTCCGCGGTACTGCTCTGTTGCTCCAATAAACTTTCCCTTATTGCACTTGCACTGCTCTTCTGGTGCTGGAGTCAGGACCAGAGCGAGTCTGTGTGCTTCTCCGGGCAGCAGAGGCTGCTGGACCCTCCCTGGACGCTGCCCAGAAGTGGTCCCCACTGGGGGTGTCTGGATCTGGGCGTTTCCTGCGGGGCGCTGTGAGCCATGGTGATGGCGGTGGCAGGAGGAGGGAGACTCTGCTCTGGGGTGTCTGGGAATCAGAACAAGCTGCAGTGGGTAGGGCACCCCCACTCCACTGCGCCCTGAAATGAAACTGCAAGGGGAGTGGGCACCCGGCTGCAGAGTATCAGGGGCCCGGGTGCCTGGCCTTGAGTGCACACTCCGTGGCTGTCACTCCACCTCCTGTGGCCTTTCTGAGACCCCTGCAGGGGCGACCAGGCTGTGTGAGCACCAGACACCCAGAGGTGGGGCCTCCCCGGCAGCCCTGCCCAGTGAGCCACCCAGTCCTCTCCTGTTGCAGATTGCATCTCCCTCGCTGGGGCTCCCTGCCCTGGAGGCAGCTGGCTGGGCGAGCCCAGCGGTGGGAGGGGCCTGGGAGTGCAGCCCAGGCGCCTGCCTCGGGTCATGCAGGCTTTGGAGGGGCTGTCTGCTGAGCGGCACCCCGCGCCTGCAGGGCGTCTGCAGGGCTGCACGTTTCCTCATTCCTGAGCGGCACCTACACACAGCTCTGCTGTGGGCCCCGCACTATTTAAGTTAAAGCCCGCGCACGGAGCCGTCCGAGTCACAGCCGGGAGGACAGATCCGCACCCCAGCACCCCGGCCTTGCTGCGGAAGGGACCCTCCCTTGGCCATGGCTTCTTTGGGACAGATCATCTTCTGGAGGTAGTGCATTCTTGTCTATCCTCGCAGGCGAAGGCGACGGGGTGAGGGCTGGGTGGGTGCTGAGGGCCGTGCTGCAGCCCCGCGGGCCTGCACCGGTACCCTGATCTGGCCTGGCATTGGGCAGTGACTGCATTGGGCAGTCCAGAGCCAGAGCAGACAAAGGCCCAGTTAGATTTGACTTAACATCACAGCCCAGCGCCTCTGGAGCACCAGGTTTCTGGCTGGTCTGCACGGAGGTTTGGCCCCTCCCCGGGCAGCGCCGGACAGGGGAGCCGGGTGCCAGAGGGGTCTCCGCATGGCGGCTCCCTGGCCAGGCAGCGGGACGGCCTCGGGATGCCTGGCCGGACGGAAGGGCACGAGAAGGCCAGCCCGGGGCGGGGAGGAGGCAGCAGGCTTTCACTCCTCTGTGGCCCGCTTGGTAGTGCGGGGCTGTTCCGCCTCCAGGGTGGGCTCCTGGCTTTTCTGGGGACTCCTTGGAGAGGAGACCCCCAAACACAGCTGCTGCTGAGGAAACGGACCTTGGCCAAGTAGAGCGGGCCCCACCCTGGGGGCTGGGATGTGGGTGGAGAAAGACACAGAAACCCAGGCGAAGAGCAGTGGACAGCGCATGAGTCCGCGCAGGTCAGCTGCGGCCGCCAGGGTGGGGCGGTCAGCAGACGGGGGGGGGGGTCTCAGGCCCGCGGACTCCCGAGACCCACAGAGAAGACAGCGCACAGAGAAGACAGCGCACCCTGCCGGGCGCCTCTTGTTCACCCGCTTGCGCTTGGCTCTTTCCCACTGGATCACCCCTGACCTTTGGAGAACGAAAGGATGGGGAGGGAAGGGGGCGTGACCGCAAGAGTCGTGATTCAACAGGGACACACTTCCTGCGCGTGCGTGGGAGGACGCGTGGGTTGGTCTGGGGCTGTGAAGGCCGGGCCCTTCCAGGCCACTTGTCTTTTGCAGAGAAGGAAGGAAGGGAGGGAGGGAAGGGAGAGAACCCCCAATGACCGT
>NW_004567127.1:3865005-3869596 GCF_000260355.1 Condylura cristata
CGGTGAGAGGCTTCACCAGAGACAGAGTGGGGAGCAGAACAGGCAGAGCGACGAAGTCCACTGCTGAGGGGAGCAGCGGGCGGGTTGAGCCATGTGGTCACCTCCGGGGCAGGCAGGGATCAAACTCATGCTGCAAAGGCTTTAGCTTCTTAGTGCTGTGCTCCAACCCGCTGAGCACCAGGGAGGGCCATGTTGGGACTTCTTTTGCCCTGTACGCATGTCCCAAGAAGCACCTATGTCAGAGGAACTAGCGTTTTTCCAGCACCTTCTATCGTCACGCCCTGGGCTAGGTGTCTTACAACAGCCTCTTGTCATCCTCGTATCATCTCTGAGAGTTAAGTCATATGCCCAAGGTCACACCGCCTTTAAGAAACAGAGCAGCATTTAGACGTGCTGGGCCTGGCTCAGAAACCCCCAGCTCTTCGCCTGGGCCTTCCCGGGCTCTCTGCCCCCCACCCCCACCCCTCCTCCTATAGGTTGAAACCTGCAACAAGCAGCTCTGTTGTTGCAGGGACTGTAGTGTGGGCTTTCGAACAACAAGAACAACACATTGCAACCAGCCAGACTGGTTCCGCAGGAGGATTAGCAGGAGGTGGGTGTTCAAAATGTGCATCCCCCACCCTTTCAAGACCCGCTGGAATGAACAGAGGCTCCTCTTGTTGCTTTGCAGTGGCAAAGGTACAGAGCAGTGACCTCTGCACGGATCTCTGTGCAAAGAGGCCACCAAAGAGGGTCAGTGTGTCCACCTGGGAGAACCTTCCCAGGGATACACGTGGAGGCCACCAGGGGAAGCCCGAGTCCACGCCTAACCCTCACCAGCCCCCACCCTTGCCATCATTACCCTAATTCGCAGTAATGCTAATTACTGGTGCTAACTGCTGACCCAGAGGCGTTTGCTCCTAAACAATGGCCAGAGAACTTAATGCCATCAAACCGGCACGCAGACGATGCAGCTGAGGGGCTGCAGGCTGGTAGGCAGCTTCTGCGGCCGGCCGGGCCTCCTGTGCACTCAGAACTCCTCCTCTCCCCATCACGCCCGTCAGAAGCAGCAGCCTTCACCCATAGGACCCTCCTTAAGGACCCACTAGGACCCCAGGGTGGAGGAGTCAGGACCCCTGAGCTGAAGGGGTTATGTTCTGGGCACAGCCACACTGAGCACCTACGAAGGTCAGGGAACAGGCGGCACTGGGGCAAGGAGCTCAGGGTCCTTCTCCCCCTCCTGCCCCGCCCTCTCCTTTCTCTCTTCCTTTGTCCCTTTCTTCTCCCCCCCTCAGGCCCTCTCCTGCCACTTCCTTCCTTCCCCTGGATTCTTTACCACATTCTGCTCTTCCATCTGAAGACAGCTCCCTGAGCATTTAAGATTGGGGGAAGCCACCAGCAACGTCAGCTTGTAAAGAAGGAAGCTGCCAGGTGGAGAAGGGGCCAGAACTCTCTCCCAGGGGCCAGTGGACACAGAAGGCAGCTCAAGGGGCCCGTGGGAATCTTCCCAGGCTCCAGCTCTGGAATCTGGGTCTCCCAGCGCACCTGAGTTTTTAAGCGGGAGCCTGAGTCAGACGTGCCAGACCTCAAGGGCCAGTCAAGCCAGTGGTTGGCACGGTGCAAGTTTTCCTAGTGAGAAAAATCTTAAGGCCAAAGGCCTGGCCCCAGGAAGGCCACAGTGCAGGCCGCGTCGACCTTAAACCCCACTGCGGCAGGAAAAGGGGGGGAAGCCTCACGGTGAGGCCTCTGCTGCTCGAAGAGAGACCCGCGGTCCTCTCCCCAGCAGGCCTGGGTTGTCGTCTGACGTGGGGCCAGCAGCTCTGGCCGCCTTTGTCCTGTCATCCTCTGCGACCTCAGTGCCCCTACCCCCCCCAAATGGGCTGGAAACAGCCCGACTCCCAGGCGGTGCGGAAGTGACGTCCGCTGTTCCTAGAGCCGATATTTCGCTCCCTACCACGCTGGCTACCTGGCTGAGTCCTTGAGCTCTTCGGACCGCCACTCCGCCAGCCCACATGTCCTCCTGTCCCAGAAACAGGAGTCCAGCGAGCGAGCGGATGCTTGATGGGCAATAGCTACTCTAATAACTCTGGGGATAGTCACTGAGGTCTGAACGGATCATTCGATTACTGTTTGAAACAAAAAAACAAGTTGTCATGAGTCGGAGACACAACCCTAGGATGTAGATGACATGTCTGACCGCCAGTGTCACCCATGAAGGTGAGTGAGGAGAGGTTGGGCAGGGGGGCCTGTCTGTGTCACGCTCAGAGTCTACAGGGGCAGCTTCAGAGGGTGGGAGGCATCTGGGCCTCCCAGCAAGGGTGAGGGCTATTGGCTAAGCTGCCCCTTAGCTATTGGCTAAGGTCACCTCCATGTCCAATGTCCAGGCAGGAGGACACGGTCAGTCTCCCAGCCATGGCAGGAACCAATGTGTTTCCTACTTAGACTATTAGAAAATTGTCAGCTCTGCTTCATCTCCTCCCACTCAAAGCAGCTAGATGAGAACCCAGCTCATCACCAGAAAAACTCACTACCGTGTGGTCCAGCGATGACCACAACAGGAGAGTTTCTAGCCAGCAAGGTGGGAGCTCTCAGCTCAGGCTGGCCCCGGGGACTAGCAGCTTCTCGCCAGTCTTGGTTCCGCCACTCCAGAGCAGCAGAAACTCAGAGAGGATGACACCCTCGCAGAGCTTGAAAGGAAGCTCTGAAGTCACCTCTCACCATCACGGGATAATCAAAACAAATTGTGTGATATGCAGACAGATCATGTAGTTAAAAAATGGGGCCCTCCCTGGTGGCGCAGCAGGTTAAAGCACAGCACTGAGAAGCTAAAGCTGCTTCCGCATGAGTTCGATTCCTGCCTGCCCTGGAGGTGACCACATGGCGCAACAGACCTCTCCTGACCCGCCCGCTGCTCCCCTCAGCAGTGTGCTTCGTCAGTCAGCCCGTTCTACTCCCCACTCTGTCTCTGGTGAAACCTCTCACTACCCCTGCACCTGTGGCCTGTACCCCAGTCCTGTATGAGTAAATAAATAAATCTTAAAAAAAAAAAAAAAAAGGTAGAAGAGGGCTCCTCCAGTGAACTTATATTGTCCAGTGTCCCATGCTTAAAATCTGTTATGGACCCCAACAGGCCAGGCTTGGCCCAAGTATCATGGATCCCTAAGTCAAAGAGACCTCAAAATGGCTACTTAATGCCGCGTGTCTTCATTTCCTCCCCATTATGTTGGGATTAGAAATAGGACCGACCGCAGAAGGCCCTGGCCAAGCTGAGTGGACATAGAGCCAATTCCGGGCTGCGGGTGGCACAAGACCAGCCTGCTGTGTGTTAGTGATGCTTGATCTGTGACTCCCCCGTTGTTTAGACAAAATATCAGAGTGACTTGGAGGAAGAGAAGACCAGCCGGCTTTAAGAGAACTCTGTGTCCACATTCTTCGGGGTGTCCATGGCCTCGTGCTAGTCCCCGTTCTGTGAAATTCAGGGAAACCCCTTGGTTCCCTGAGTCGGTGACACTCAATGAACACAGGCTGGCCAGAGGCTGCAGCGCCTGGCCTGCTAGAAGGCCAACCCTCGGGGCCCCGCCCTACTGAATCAGGACGCTGGGGTGAGCAGTGTTAAACAAGACCCCCAGGTGACACTGATGTTGCTCATTTCTAGAACACTGCCCAGGAAATCCTTACTGAAGAGTGTCCACAGATTCTTAGAAACTGTGACTTCAGCGAATTGCGGTCTATCCAACGGTCCATCAAAACAGGCCCTCAAATAACACTGTTTCAGCCAATGTTGGCTGGGATTTGGTCTCGTTAACGTCGTAAAGAAATAACTGAGATGAAGTTTCCCGAGAACCTGCTCTCTGAGCTTGGGAAAGCACCAGGATTTAATCTAGCGAGAGAGAAATTTCATCTCAGATCATTTATCATCCCACATCACCTTAAGAATTGTTTACGGAGAGACAGATGGGCCTGGAGAACAAAGGAGAGAGCGTGATGTGTCCAGCTTCTAATGCCCTCAAATTAGCTGTCCTCACTCCCCGGCCATCTGCCTGTGAGGCCTCAGATTTACTGCCTGACCCAGCTACTCCCAGCGTAGCAGTCGTGGGAGAAGGGGCAGGTCGTTTTTACTTTCTTATGCTGCGATTTAGAATCAAACATGTCGTAGACAAAAAGCCACGCATACAGGTGTGTGCTGGACTCTCAGCTTCTCCGGCTCTTCCTCGTGTTCTTGTCCTCGCCTCGCCCCAAAATGACCGTTTCGCAACGTCTCCTCTTCCCCATCCTGTGGCACTAGCCCTTGCCCAACTCCCCACTCTCTCTCAGAAGATGAGCTTGCTTTGTCCTTGACTGAGAAAATCGGACCAGCGGCCAGGACGCCTTCATCTTTCCACTTCCAAAACCACCGTCCGTGCTCTTCAGCACTCTTCAGCACTCTTCAGCACACTTCAGTGCTCGTCCAGCTCCCCGGCCTCCCCTTCTGGTGCCAGAGGACATGCCCAGCTTCTGTCCCGGGGCAGCCCCCTGTGCCCTGATTCGACCCGCCACGCTGCCCCAGAAGGCCCCAGCAGTAGCATCTGTGTCTCTGCGTCCCTGTGCTTGGCCTTCCCAGCCTGCACCCACA
>NW_004567127.1:3870106-3887945 GCF_000260355.1 Condylura cristata
GGATCCTCCTGTCACACCCTCTACCAACAGGCTGGAACTCCATGGACATAGCTTTGTGGGTGAGTCCCAGGCTGGCCCACAGGAGCCTGCGCTCCATGCGGCAGCTGTAACTGTTTCCCAGGGTCCTCTGCCTCAGTCCCAGGGATGCTTTGTGCTATTTTACTGGCCCACAGAGTGCACAGCTTTCTGAACATCAGGACTGGGCAGGCTCTGGAGACCTAGCGAGACGGCTTGTCATTCCTGGGTAGAGCTGCTGTAGGACTGTGTTCCAAACTCCAAATGACCAGCTTTGGAAAGTAGCCGGAGTGCTGGGAATCTGGAAGGTTTGGGGAGCTCTCTGGATGGGCTCGTCCCTCATGTGGATGGGAAGGCAGAAGACTAAGGCCTGTGATCGGCCCAGGGCAAGGAGGTGGCCAGCAGCACCGTGCAGCTCTGTCACCTTCTCCGTGACAACACAGCAGGCCACTCATTTTGTGCTGCTACAGAGTGTCTTGAATCAATTTTATGGCTAAAAATTTCCTTACCCTTTCATACCACAATGGTTGGGGCTGTGTCTAGTAATGTGAATTCTGCAATTTCACTAGCTGGGATATGCCTTGAGGGGCCCCTTCCCGGGGACTCAACACCAAGGCAAGAGAGTCCCCGCCTTGGGGACTCTGCCTTCTGCTGGCCCCACCACCCTCTCACCTCAGAGCATCGCAGGTCCAAGCAACACCCATGATTCAAGCAGCCGACAGTCTCTGTATTTAACTTACTTAGACAGTGTTCCCCAAGGTGAATTCTGACCCCACTGATACTGAATCAGTGTTTTCCCCCAGCCAAGTTTTGCAGCCAAAAAGTTTGGATCAAAGGAAATTGCCATTATGCTATTGTTTTGATCTATAAAAATGGTAACTGTATCATGAAATTAGCATATTTAAGTCCTGACAGTAAGAAATCTATTCCATTGGGAATGATCATGAAATGTAAGCCTTTACAAAACCACATGTGTTGGTGTGTGGAGGACATACTTGAGGAAAGGCAGGGCTGGAGAAATTAAAAAAGAACAGAAGTCATGGGCAGAAAAAGTGCATTAATGGAGGGCTCACGAGCAGTGTCTAGGGCTGAACACAGCCCAGGAGGGAAAAGACCACTGGTGTCTCCTTTCTGGAAATGTCCCTCCATCTTTGATATCTAAAGTTGTCAAATTTTTCAAATCTCGTGCTTCTAGAGTAATTTCACTTTGATTAACCTTCCTCTACATCGGTTTTTTGGTAACTAACCTCCTCCCTAGTCTCCCTCATGAGAGTGGAGGGAGAATTCGGGAGGTGCCATCCGTCGCTCGCCGCACCCCTCAAATGGCTTGTACCAACTAGACACTGGCACTATTTAAGGGCCCTCTCAGCACTGCCACGATGCACTGGTTCCTCTTCTCATGGCCTTATCATCGCAATCCACAGTGTTTCTCTAAGTTGCTTACAACCCAGGGTGAGTTCTACTGACCGGGATGCAGGGAGGGAGCCCAGCCCTGACTGCCCGGGCCTCTGGGTGCTCACCCATGCGGTGAGGAGCGTGGGCACAGAGCCACACTAGGCACCCCAGGCAGACGTCTAAGACAGAGCATGCAAACCAGCAGATGGGAGCCAATCACCCTCATGGGGGGTAAAGACAAGCTGGAAAGCTAACACTGACAAGCTGACCGTAGACTGGAGCATCCAGAGGGGGCGGGGGAGGGCAAAGAGGACTCTGGGGGCTTTGGTCACGGGTGCACAGAGGTGGGGCTGCCCGAGAGGGGACCCTGTTCTTCCCAGATACCAACAGTAATATAAGCTGATGCTTACCTCCCTTTGAAATAAATTGATTTTTTTTAAAGATTTATTTATTTACTCATACAGAACTGGGGTACAGGCCAGAGATGCAGAGGGTGAGAGAATTCACCAGAGACAGAGTGGGGAGCAGAACAGGCAGATCGACGAAGTCCACTGCTGAGGGGAGCAGCGGGCGGGACAGGAGAGGTCTGCCACGCCATGTGGTCACCTCCGGGGCAGGCGGGGATCGAACTCATGCGGAAGTGGCTTTAGATTCTCAGTGCTGTGCTTTAACCCGCTGAGCCACCAGGGAGGGCCAAAATAAATTGATCTTTAAAAGTCACCCTGGAGAATGATTTGCAAATAAGCAAGGAAGCCAGTGAGGGCAGGAAGCCAGTGGACATTGGCAGGACTCTGCTAGGCCGCAGTGACCTTACTCACTCTTCTCTCAAGGATCAGCCTCCTCCATGATTTTTCCATCAGACCCATGATTACAACTGGTCACTAGAATATATGCAAAGGAATCTAAAATAATCTAGATCTCTCTGCTCCAAAACCTAGACCCTTTTCTAATTTAGAAACAGTGTTATTTGATTTTTCAGTCCAAGATGGGGTATTTGGAGCAGCTGGGAAAGTCGGGGTGATAGGGCAGGTGGGAAGAGGGGTCTTATGAAGCAAATCCCCTTGGGTCCGAAGACTTGGGGAGCCAGGCTTCCCGGGAATCTTAGTGCCAAGACCCAAATGCCAAGTCCCACTGCTGTCCTATAAGCCTTCAGAATTAAGTGTTCAGGGAGAGGCATGCCGGGTGTTAGGAAGAGGATCTTGGATAAAACAAAGCTGTCAAGATATGGCCACGTGGAGGTTCCAGGACTTTTTCCCTGAAAAGGTCTCCCAAAACCTCTGTGCTAAGCCCTAGAAGACTAAAACTCAGAAAACCTAACAGAACCTAAACTTCAAAAAGAGCTAAATCTGGCTGTTTTTTCATATCTCCTAGGTTGACATTTTCTCGCCGACAAATGACAGGATCAATGAAATGCTTGACTTTTATAGATTAGCAAATAACTAATTACAGTTTCACCGCGACTGACCCCAACATGCCCTGTTCATCCCATTAAATATGTTATCTGAGTGAAAAGGCTAATTCCCCCAGCAGCAAGCATGGGTCTCACAAGAGAATCTCTTTAACAGTGTGGATTCTGCTTACTTGGCAGTTTCCACCCTGAAGGCAGAAAGAGTGGCAAAGAAGTGACGCGCAAGATGGTGGCTTGCCTTAGCATTTCTGGGGGGCGGGAGGATGGGGTGTATGCCACACTGTCATGTCATGTCAGGTTACCTGAAATTCCTGGGGGCTTCTGGTGCTGCTCACCCGGGGACCCCAAAACTGAGCTGGTCTCTCGTCATTGTCTGGGGTAACTCGTGAACAACCTGTTGAGTTATTGAAAACATGTTTGTTCACTTAAACGAACAAAACCCGTATGATGTACAGTTTCTGTCACACATTCTTGAGGGCACTGTGTCAGCTCTATTGTGAGAGCAGGAAACTGACCCAGGAAGCCGATGACTGGAAAGTTAAGTCAAGCCTAAGGAAAATGAAGCAATGTTTTCTTTTTAAAATCTATTTCCCTCCTTTTGTGGGATTAGTGGAGAAAACCACAGAAGAAAATGTCTATCAGAATCTAAGTCACCCCTGACGCAGAGATAGCGACGATTCATTCATTTGTCCGAATGCTTTCCCTCCCTGTGGATGGTTAATAACGGCGTCATATTGTCCCTATCATTCTAGTAATAATCCCCATTGATTTAGTGAATATTCCTCACATAATTATCCTTCCTAGATAGATTTTCTGCAATGGCCTAGCATTGTCTCTGTAATAAACCCTGATTTGCTCGCTCAGCTCCCCGCTGGGATCTGGAGGACCTATACATGTTTCCATTTATTTGCTCACAATTACGATGTCAATTTTAATCATAACGCTTGTTAACGTCCTTGGGCGTTAGAATGGCAGGTCGCTTTAGAATGAGCTCCTGGAAGGAGAAGCCCTGGGTCAGATCTTGCTGTGTAAATCAGAAACCTGAGGTCTGTGGCCAAACCGTTTCCCTCTCAATCACCCCAAACTCTGCACCAACTCACACTCTTTGGGCAACGTTGAGGTTTGACAAAGAGTAACCCCTACCGACATTTTGAGAAAGAAGGTGGCAAATTGTGTACCTCACACTCCCATTGTTCCCATGTGAGAGATTCTCAAGTCCTGGCCTCCTCCTTAATTTACCATCCAACCCCACTGTCAGTAAAGTAACCAAAACTCTGTGTGCACCCACGTGTCAATGACGATGAGAGAAAATACCACTCTGCATAGTTTAACCAGCAACAAAGCCCAAGGGACAGATTTCTTACTGATAGCTAAAGATGAGAGTGAGTGTGGGGTGAGGAAAATGCCAGAAATGGTAAAACACGGTCCAGCTGTTCTAAAAGCTGTCCTGGGCCAGACTCCCTTTAGGGCATAACAGAGAAAAACAGTTAAATATCCACATCTTCTGCCCCTCTCCAACTCCATCAAGGAACATCTTGGCATTTTCTGCTAAGTCTCCCCTGGTCCAACTCACGGTTATAAGTTCAATAGAGAAAGCCCTCAGAGGAGACGAGAAGGTGTGAGGAAAGCAGAGAGAAGAGGAGATTTGCAGATGAGAGTGAAGAACACAGATCTGGAAATAGGAAGGAAAAGACAACAGAGGGTGGATTTCAGAGAGTTTGGGAGTCTGGAGGCACTAATGTGAAGGAGAGAAATTGAAAAGGAGGAATTAGTTTTTTAAAAAGAGGTTTTTCTGTGCCTTTTCCATGCACTGCCACTGGATTTCAGTTCAACTCTTATATTAGATTTCCATTTCTCTGGCTATGACATGATCAAAAACTGGACCACAGGACATTTGGGTTTTCTATAGGTTATAACAGGATCAGTCACTGGAGCTAGACACTATACCCATGCAATAGTTAAGAGCTAATTTCTGGGGCCTCCCTGGTGTTGCAACAGGTTAAAGCACAGCACTGGGAAGCTGGCCACAGCCGCTTCATCACAAGTTCGATCCCCAGGCAGGGAGCTGACCCACAGGATGCAGCAGGCCTCTCCTGACCGCCCACTGCTCCCCTCAGCAGTGGACTTCATCAGTCGGCCTGTTCTGCTCCCCACTCTGTCTCTGGTGAATCCTCTCACCGCCCCTGCACCTCTGGCCTGTACCCCAGTTCTGTGTGCATAAAAAAAAACCGAATTTCTAAATATTTATTCCTATTTAGTGGGTAATTTTAAATGCTCACATGAAATCTGCCCACAGTGTAAATTAAGGAGACATAACCCTGAAATGAAACTATGAGGTGCCATTCAGCCGGGCCATCTCTGGGCGCATTTCGGTTCAGCCGGAGAATCAGTTTCCAGATCAGATCAGCTCACGACAGCATTTATCAAATCCTTCAGATGAGTCGGGCAGTACACCTGACACTTCGGGGCATAAGTATGACGGCTGTATTGATCCGACAGGACCAGTAGATTATAACCAAAGCCAAATTTTATTTCTATCTCCCCCTGACCTTTTAAAGTGAATCTGTAGAAAATGACGAGATGAAGCGTCTGTAGCCTCTGAGCCTCTGATGACAACGTGGCCTCTCCTGGAGCTGGGTGATGCCCCTCCCCCTGGGGTCCCCTGCCAGTGCTGCACCCCACACCTGGTCCTGGATGCTCAGGTCCCCTCTTCTGGGCATTCCTCTTGGCGAAACTCAGGGTAGCCCCAGGATACACAGAGCTAGCTCCCTTATACCTGGGTCCGCTGCTCTAATCAAAGCTCTGTGCTCCCGCTCAGCCCCTCTCCTGCCCCCTCCTGCCCTGGACCACACTCCTGGAGGCCAGGCAGTACAGGGTGTCTCAGCCACACGACAGTCTTCAGCTTTGTATTTGTCATTTGGGGAGTGGGGAGAAGCATGGCCCCGAAGGACAGAAAAACATTTTCTCCAGAGACACATCTTCACGCGTCCCCTCTGCCCACTCTGAGTCCTGTTTGCTGTCCTTCGTGGGCGTGAGATGGGCGAGATTTATGGGGCTGGCTGCCCAAGACTTTCTGAACGCTGCAGGATGATGCTGTGTCTCACGTTGGAACCTGGCTGACCCTTTACCTTTAGCACATAGTACGCAAAAAAGAAAAATTGCCTTGGAAAACTTAGAGGAGACTAGAGAAGCGATACCTGTGTGAAGAGATCATTTCAGTACACTGTGACCCCAGGGTGACAGTGAAATAGACAGGGGCCAGTGAGGACATGGGACAGCTACTGTCCACGCTTGTCCTCAGATGATCTAGTGCAGCCCATGGACGAGGGAAGGCGGCGCCTCGGAGTGAGCGGAAAGAATGTGGTATCTTCTCGGGACCTTCGCACCACAAATGCTGCCGACGGGGGGAGGGGGTTTACTAAATTATAGGCTCTTAGTAATACTGTATAATTAGTTAAAGTGGATAGGAAAAGGATCCTTTTTTAAGGCTTTGAAAGGAGGCCCAGAAATCATAGCTGCCAAATGTAAAAATAGTAATCCTCTCCGCTCTGCCTGGAGAGGTTGCAGAAACGGGGCTGGTTCTGGGGGCTGGACCCCACACGTGTCTCCCCACGCTGCTCTGGCCTCCTCAGGCCAATGCGGGGTGCACAGAGGGACAGACACAGCCTCAGGCGGCAGAAGTGAGGGGGACAGTGTGGGCCCTCCCACACCTGCCTCCGCCCAAACCCCCCCACTCCCACCCCCGCCAGCCAAGAGCCACAGGATGCTGTGAATGGATTGTTTTCCCTATTGTCCCTCCCTGGCCATTGCAATGCCCCCCAAGTTCGAATAGTTACGAATCCAGACCCCCCCAGCCTGGGACCTAGCACTCCTGGAAGTGACAGAGACCACTGTCCAGCCGCATTCCCAAGTCTGAAAACACGGATTCCGTGTCACAGGCAACTTCAGAGCAAAGCAGCAGTGTGGCGCAGGAAAGTGCCAGCGATGCGGCCAGGGGCCCCCAGTCCACCCGGACACTGGCCCCTGGCTGCAGCCCAGAGCCTCCTCTGGGAGAAGGTGGTTTTGGCTGCTTCTGAGGAGGAGGAGGGTTCCCTGGATGGAAAGGAAGCAACATCCGGGCATTCCCGCCTCCTGTCCTGCCCCAGCTGTGCGGCCACAGCCCATGGGTCTTTCTGGGCTCCCAGGTGGCCGCCAGAACTATTGTGCGTGACAGAAATACCCAAAAGGGTACTTCCTTGGCTTGGGTAAGATACGTCTAGAAAGAGGGAAGAAATAATGTAGGTATAAAACGAAGATACCCAGGTTTTTTGTTTTTAAAGATCTATTTATTTATGTTTACAGAACTGGGGTACAGCAGGCAGCCCAGAGGTGTGGTGAGTGAGAAGATTCACCAGAGACAGAGAGGGGAGCAGCACAGGCGGATCTATTGAAATACACTGCTGAGGGGAGCAGCGGGCAGGTCAGGAGAGGTCTGCCGCGCCCTGTGGGTCACCTCCGGGGTGGGGATCAAACTCGTGCTGCAGGGGCTTCAGAGAGCTTCATGATATGGTGCTTTAACCCACTGCGCCACCAGGGAGGGCCCACCCAGTTTTTTCTCCAAACTTTTAGAACCTCAGTCCAGCCCTGCATTGGCGGGCAGCTCCCAGTATGACTGTCTCTCTTCCTTCTGAGTTCATGGAGGCAAAGCTGGTTGGTTTCTAGACCAAGGACACTGAGGCAGGGTAGCTTTTTCTGTTTTTGAGACAATAATCAGTGACGCTTAACAGTATGCCAGCCGGCAGAGTTGATGCCCGAGTGCAGGTGGTCCCTAGACTTTAGGGGGCTCCTGGAATGCAGACAGTAACAGCCCCAAATTCAAGGGTTCCACCCCACCCTTGCCCCAGCCGCCTGGCTCTAAGACATTAAAATGTCTCATCCTTGGTCTGTGTCTCATCTTTCCTGCAAATATTTTTATCTCTTTCTTCTTTATCATGTGTAATTTTCAACTTACTCTGGTTAATTATTGCTTACTGCGACCTCCTTCTGCTTAACCAATGCTCTTTTTCAGCTGTCTACAATCTACTACCTAGCTGTCCAGTGAGTTCCAAATTTCAATTTTTTTCATTTCTAAATATTCTACCTGGTCCTTTTTCAAATCTTTGGGCTGCTTTCTTAGTCTCTTGCCTCTATTCTAGCTTTCCCTTTGCTCATTCACTTACTTGAACATATTTCAAAGACTCATGTTTGTACTCGATACAAAGGTTCCAATACCTGGAGTCTATTTCCACATCTACTTCATGATTCTATCAACTCTTGCACATCACACCATCTCCTGTATACTTTGCAATTTTTATTAAGATGAACTTCTATTTGGGGGAATTTTATCTGCTGAGATTCTTTGAGACCTGAGTTGAGAGTACATTTCTTCAGAGAACATTTGTTTTGGCTTCCTCTAAGCCTTGAAACTTTTCAACTAGAAACCCTTTAAGTTTACTCCCTGGGGACGGCAATAGTGTGACTTCAGGACTCAGCCCTGTAGATGAAAGGCAGAGACACAGACTTGAGGGAGCTTTTCCTCATCCCCGAAAACCAAGACTGAGTGAGGTGATCCCTACCTCTTGGGTGCATGCATTAGGGCCCCAGCTGATGTGAGTCTCAAGCAGAGTCCTTAGCATGTGTGACTCTTTAACTCTGGCCCATCCTAGTTTCCCTTCTTAACCCCAGACAACCAGGTCTTCTCCATTTCTTACCTCAAAGGCTGAAATTCATAGCACCGGCAAGGTTTCATACCGTTCAATATTTAAAAGGAGCATTTTTCTTTAAAAAAAAAAAGTGGGACAAGAAAGTCCCCTAAGTCAAGAATGTGGTCATTTCCTTCATAACACAGCGTGAATATTTAGCTTATTCATTCAACAAGTTTCCAATCACGCTCTGTGGGGGCATCCCCTAAGGTGGGACATTTGCTCCACAAGCATTTCAGTTCCTTCCATATTTTAAGAACCGGAAAAACAGCAGGAACAAAGCATAGAGGGAAGGAACGGCCTGTAAACTTAGGAGCCCAAAGCAGCTCAGGACAGACGGAGCCTGGAGGTGGGGGCCAGAAATGGAGGGGTGAGCAGAGGGTAAGAAGGAGGGTGAGGAGAGCCCAGGGCTGGGGACGCGGTGGGCGGAGGCTGTGGCTAGGAGAAGGAAGTGCTTGTTCGCAGCTGAGAGTCAGTCTGGGTGCTGTTTGGCCTCTGGAAACTTCTAAACTCCACTTTGGAAGCTGTGCAATCAGGCTGTCTCACTGCCAACCACACACACCGCCCGGGGTACCGGCTTCTCCAACAGTCAGGACCCTGCTTGGGACATTCACGTGAGGCTTGAAGAGTGTTTGTTCTTTCACACAATGGGTTCATGTATGGTGCTGAAGGAATCCCCTGGAAAGGTTTGCTCGGCAGCGGGACTAAGGAGGAACAGGAAATACAGGTATCATATAGGAAAGGACTAGTAAGCAACCTTGTTCTGACTTTCATCTCATTCTGCTCCGGCCACTGGAGGAGTGCACACTGGCTGACAGTCAGACCCTGATGTGTGCTTCCCGGGCAATCGAGGGGACAGGCAGAGAGAGAGCCCCCTAAGATAGGCTGGCTGGGGCGGGTGGATCCACCTTTCTGGTCATCTGGAGCTCAGCAGGTATCACTGAGGGAAAGGTACCTATTTAGTGACAACCTATAGTTTTCCACTGCCTGGTCCCCTTTCCTTCTGGAAGCAAGTCTTAACAAAGTGCAAGTGATCGAGTCTTAGACTCTATCAGAGGAAGATGACTTCCCTAGTGAACCCCTGGCTGCACTACTCAGCACTAGACCTCAGTTTCCCCAACCACACACAGGTACGAGGTTTACAGCGGCCGCTCCACAAAACAGGGAGGAGCATTACCTCAGCCCCCACTTACACGCAGCCACCTTGGTTCAAATCCCAGGATGCCGTGAACCACATTTCCCATGGGGGCACGGCTGGGAAGGAGTGAGTGGAGATAGGAAAGGAAGTGGACTACAGAAGGCTCATAGGGAGAGATACAAAGAGACACTTGGAAGAGCCACTTGGAAGGAACACGTGGGTGGGAGTTATGGGAAGACTGCTCTGGTTCTTGCCAGAGACAATGGCAGCTGCTGTCTTGACTTCATGTTGGAGTATGTGGCACAGTTTGAATTTTGAGTCTCTTCTCATGTCCCAGTGATGAGAAACTCTGTAGTCTCAGGTCAGTGGAGAGGAAACTGGAGGCAGTTTCGCTGGACACTGAATCTAACTTCCTAGCATTTCACCTCTGGCTTTGCTTCTTCTAGAGTGACTCTTCTTTCTGTTGCTGAAATGGTCATCAGTTGAGGCTTCTCTACATTGTTTTCCTTCTATTTCTATCTGTTCTTCGAAAGATCACATCACCACCCTGGTCCTGCTGGTTCTCCTAAATCAGTGGCTCTCAATGGGGGGTGACATGTTTTTGGTTATCACAAGTCAGGGGTCAAGTGCTCCAGGCATCAGATCAGGAAAAGGGAGGCCAGGAACGCTAACCCCCGCCCCCCACAACATACAGGAAATCCACACAACAAAGAACTATCCACCCAGGAGCACTGAGTTTAAGAAAGCCTCCCCTGAACATACACAATTATCAGTGTTCTTCTAGAGTGTTGTCAGAATTGCACACAGGAGTGACAGCTCACATCGCCGCCCCCTCTCACTATTTCCGTGTTAAACCAGCTTGAGAGTCTGGTAGGTTGGAGTTAGCGGTAGCTAACGCCCCCTTCCCCTGCCACTGCCACACACACAGGGCCTCGAGCTCACTGAAAACTCCCTCCTGGCTGGGGACTCACTCCCCCCACCCCCAGCCCGCTGTGGGCCCTGTAATCTTCCCCCACACAATAGTCTAGTCACGGCTCTCAATTACTCAGTAAAGATGGCATGCAAGATGAAATCTATCTGCTGGCTGTGTACTGATTTATGGTGTTTGAACCCAGGTATGATATAATTCTGGGCCTGTGAGCTCTCCTTTATATTCTCCCACACCCCACCCTACCCTCATTGTGTCAAAAAAAAAAAAAAATTACAGGTTACATTGTTTTCCAGCACGGTATTGATTTAGGAGAACAGAGTCACTCAGTCCGTAGTGGTCGCTTGAAAGAAGAGATGCCTCAGCCTGATACTCAAAAGCCTCACATAAGCAGCTGCCTATCACCCCAACATGGGCCTCCCTGCTGGCTAGGGCCAAGGCGCGGCGCTGTCATGAGTGGGCCCGAGCTGGATCCCGGCCAGCCAGTGACCCACAGGGGGCGGCAGACGTCTCCTGTCTCCCATGGTTGCCCTCAGCAGTGGATTGGCCTGTTCTGCTCCCCACTGCTTCTGGGGAGTCCTCTCACACCCCCACATCTCTGGCCTGTACCCCAGTTATTCTACTAAATAAATACATATATTTAAAAAAAAATCCCAAACAGGAAGCCTTGCCATTAAAACTGCTATTAAAACGGCGAGGACGCGGGGTCTTGAGGGTGGGGTGAGCCTGATGTGTGGGCGGCCTGGTTTGTGGGTGGAGCCTACTTGTGGGCGGAGCCTACTTGTGGGCGGGGCTGAGTTATGGGCGAGTTTTTCCCGCAAACATTCCTCCCATGCTCTAGAACCCTGGTTCAGAGCTGGCCTTGACTTTACCAGCAAAAGAAACCACGGGAAGGCGAGTACAGACCGAGAAATGTGCTCTGCATGCCGGACGCTGTAGGGAATAAGAGCAAACGTTGGGCCGACAGCAATCTAGGCTTCTCGGAAACGTAAATCCTGCACCAATCAATATTTAGAAAAGGGTTATGTGATTTTACCTTGAAGCTGGATGATCTGTTCCACGCAGTGTTTAAAAATAATTCCGTTTTTCCTTTTATGGGGAAAACTGAGAGAAATTTTTTGGATAGGCTGAAATAAATGTCTTCAATTTCAGCATTCTTTACAAACCTAGTCACCGTGTTGCTTTGAGAACAAAGTAATAGCTTGATTATCAAATTCACTTGATTCACTCACATAATCAGCCTGGTAGATTTAATTTGAAAGTGTAGAATTTATTCAAATGGGCACCCATTTTTCTGATTTGATTTAGCTTTTGGGTTTTCATCACTTATCAGTAGTGCGAGCGGAGGCAAGCTGGTGATGTAGAGGGGTGAGGAGGAAGCAAGTACTAGGGAACACAGAAACCATCAACGTTTGTGTCAAAGACCCCTTAGCCTTCCAGAAGGAGGGCTGGCCATAGAGGGGAGCAGACCCAGAAAGCCCTCGTTTCCAAATGAAGCAGGGAAGACCGGCAGGCATGAGGGGGAGCCAGTGTCAGGGGTGCCTCCTGACCCCCTGGGCTTTTTCTGGGAGTTGGACTTGGAGAGTGAAGGCTTGTGGGCTGGACTTCTGGGCTTTAGGCCTGGCTCTCCTATTTCCCAACTGTGAGAGCTGGGTCAGTGATTTAGGCTGAGCCTCAGTTTCCCCGCATGGACAGTGGTGAGTGTAGGGCTTGTGGGTCACCCTCCTGTAAGGGATGGAGGAGACACTAGGTGTGGCGGTTGACACACGCCCCCTAAACATTAGCTCTATTCCCAGCGCTCCAGTGAACTGCTGATACCATGAAAATTTGCCCTAAGTAGATAGGTGTCTCTGATTTTTTTCTTGGTCATTCCGCAGGAAGGTCTGTCTGATGCAATGTGTTTCCATGTGCCCGTATATGCTTGGACAACAGGGAGACCGTGGTGCTGAAACATAAAGGCGGTCGGTGACTGCAAGGTCCAGGGGCGTGGGGACCCGAAACAGCAGAGGAGAATGACAAGCTCAGGGCAAGAGAATGACAAGCTCAGGGCAAGGCTCCGTGCGCTCTCACTGGTTATTTTTCTTCTGAATGAAGCTTGCATGCGAGGACTTTCTCCCTGGTGAAGCACGAGCGGACCTTTCACGCTGCAGGTGACCTGCTCCCGCGCCTGGCCCGGCGGGACCCCTTGTCCTCCCTCACCCGCCCCAGTCAGAGCTGCAGGGCTGTGCTTGTCCAGCACCCGGGAGCGGCTTCGGTCCTCCGGCTGCCTGCTTTGCTGTCCCCCTTCTCTGGCAGGTTCCAGCGGTTGTTTCTGCTCCGGCCATTGCAAAGTCACATCGGGTTTGAGTGGTCGGCACATCACCCCGTTTTTTCCCATAAGCCCCGTTACCTTCATTGGGCGATTTTGTAGAATATGAAGGGGGCTTCTTCAGGAGCAAACTATCATGTCTTCACAGAAATGTCCAATGTCTTTCAAGTGCTGCAAAGGCAGCAGCAGCCGAGCAAAGACAAGCGCAGGAACCGGCAGGGGCCCGGACCCCGAGCTGCGGGGTCGCGCCCAGGGAGCGCCTCCTCCCGCCCTCAGCACCCGGAGTGGCGCGTGGTCCGCACCTGCGTGGCGCAGAAATGGCGTCTCTGCGTTTCCCCTCGCGGAGAGGTGACTCGGCCTGAGGCGGGGACGGCTGCGTCGGCTCCTGAGCACAGCCGTTCTCGTCACTTCCTTTGAAATGCAGCATGGAGCTGCTCTGATTCTCCCGGCTTCGCTCCCACCTCAGCACTTCCAACCCTGCCCCCCCAAATTCCTGTGTTCCTCTCTTTACTGAGCCTGGCTACATCCCAGCCTTGTTTTACTACTGTGTGTGTGTGTGTGTGCATGGGTGTGTGTGTGTGTGTGTGTGTGTGATCACGTGTGTCCCCGTGTATTCACATACATGTATGTTGGTGGTCATGTATGAGTGTGCACGTGCATTCATGTGTGCGCTGTGTACTTGTGTGTGAGTCTGGGTGTGCACCTGTGTGTGTGTGCTGGTGTGCTTTGTGTACACCCAGGTGTTCACGTCTGCACATGTGTGGTGCATACTTTGTGCATCCATGTGTTCCTGCACATACACAATTGCATCGTGTGTGCTCGTGTGCACATATATGTTCACGTGTGCCCGTCTGCCGGTGTGCTTGTGCTGTGTGTGCAAGTGTGTGTTCATGTCTTGTGTGTTGTCGTGTTGTGTTGCAGTTGTGTACAGGTGTGTGCTTGTGTGTGCCATGCAGGGTGTGGCGTTTGCTTCTGTGTGCACATTTGTGTGTCATGTGTGTCGTGTCGTGTGTGAGCTCAGGTGTGTCCGTAGCGGCCCAGCGAGCTCCCGGAGGGCCGGGACTCTGTTCGCTTCACCTCCCCCGGCAGCCCCGCCCCAGGCCAGTCCCGAGATGCGCCCGTGCTGAGTGCTGGCGGCGAGCAGCCCTCCCTAGCGCCGGCTCCTCTGGGCCTCTGTGACGCATGTCTGACAAGCGTGTTCTGTGAATTCCAAGCCCGTGGTGGGAGGACACAGCTCCGCATTACAATTTTCCCGTAGCGCCGTTATTGGAAAAATATTCCGGGGAAGAAATAACCAAAAAGCAAAGAACACCTCGTGTGAGATATTTTATTCACCTTTGTAAAAAATGAATAAGCAGCAGACAGGAATTAATTAATTTGGCTACTCCTTTAGTGCCTGCTTCTCGTCCCCAGGCCCCGGGGGTTGTTCTTTTCCAAGGAAACACAGTTCAGAACAACCCTCAAGGCGACGCCTGCTTAGAGGGGCTTGCTGACGGCCGGCGGGGTCCTGCTTCCACAGCCGGGGCGTGTGCCCCCCACTGGGGCAGCGAGGTGGGCTCAGTGGAGTTGGGGGGACACGCGGGCTCGCCGGGCCTTTCCTGCAGGGGAGAGCCCGGTGTCTGCTCAGGGTCTGGCTGAGTGGAGAGGCCGGGGGCGACGGGTGTCAGGACCACGGCAGGGCGCGGAGACTGTGGGGCGGTGTGCAGAGGCGGGCGGGAAGAGAGGACACGGCCCCTCCAAAGGGCCACGTGGCCACATGGCAGAGGCACTTTATCACGAGGGAAATGGAAAGGCGTCGAGGTTTTACATGGAGGACTGATGCCATCACTTCGTCACGGTCACTTTGTCGGGTGCCTGAACCGAGGGGTCGTGCCCACAGCAGCTTTCATCAGCACCGCCCAGGACCCCTCTATTCTGAGCTGGGAACACGTGCCTGTTATGTAGCCACCATAGAAAAACCTAACTGCGAACAGCTAATGCTTCTTGAAGCTTCCTAGGTGTCAGACACTGTCCTAAGTGATTTTTTAAAATGTGCTAACTCATCTTCACGAGAAGGAAACTGGCCACACAGCGAATCAGCGGTGGGGCTGGGGCCTGGAGCTGTGTATTTGCGTCCAGTATTCGTGCTTATAACCGCAGACTTCTCTGCCTGCTGGTCACCCCCAGCCCCAATTCCAGCTGAACTCTCTGAGTCACCACCCACTGAAATCCTGAAGTCACCACAGATGCTGACAGAATACAGGACGGGAAGGGAGGCCCAGGCCCAGCAGGGAAGAAAACACAGCCGCTCTGGGGGACACGGAATGACCGGGACAGAGGTGACCGACACGGAGAGCTAGGAGAAAAAGGGTTAGTCAGGGGATGTGACCCTCAGAGGGGCAGAGCCACAGCGAGCGTGAGCGCCAAGCCTGGGGTGTTCTTTAATGTTCCAGAAATGCTCTGATATCTTCATCATCATCAGTGGGATCATCCTCGGGTTCCAGTCACGCCTTCAAACTGTGGATGCGGAGCAAAGACCTGCGGTAGTAGAAGGCGGCACCTGGGAGCCAAATGCCCGGGGGTGTCACTTCTGTGTGGGGTACAGAGAAACAAAGCAGGGGCCCGCTTCCCTGGGAAGCAGGTGGGCTGCTTACCATCTGAGGTTAAGCCCCGCCCTTAATTCTTAATTGCTAATTCTCAGTCTAGGGGTGTCAGTCTTCTGTCGCACCACAGAAAGGACCTGGCCACAGACAGGGTGACTTTATCAGTAAAAATGGGAGATGTCAGCTGGGTTAGGCCTGCGTCCCCCACTGGCTTTGGGGGTCCTGAGCTACTTTTCGGCTGACATCTCTCAGCTTGGCAAGGCACTCTCCTTCTCCCTGTGAGTGATGAGGTGCCTGTCCTAACCCCCCCTTCTCACAGGGACACCCACACCCGTCCCATTGCAGGGGCCCCACCCCCTCCGCGCGACCCTGCACCAGCCGACCTCCAAATGAAGGCACATTCTGGGGGCCCGCCACCCCCTTTTAGCAGCCAAAGCAGGACTTACTCCCATCCCCATTTTAAAGACAAAAAGCTGAGTCTCCCGAAGCCTTGTTCACACAGCCAGGTCTGCGCTTCATCCAGGAGTCGGGGGGCGGGGAGGGGGGTCCTCACCTGGAGTTTGCTCAGCTCTTCTCACACACTTGGAACAGTAAGATCTAGGGTTTCACTGAGGAGGGCAGAGAGGGCAGCTGTCCAGGAGGCGTTCTCTTGAAGTCATTGGCAGCAGGTATACTGTTAAAAGCATCATTTTGCTTATTGAGTGGCGCCCTGGGGCCACACCTCGAGGGATCTGACCCCCCAGGGGAACTGTTTTCTCAAATTGCTTCTTGTAAGCCTGTTTGTCTCTGATGGATTCTCTGAGCCAAGGGGAACAGGGACAACAAACCTATTCAGGAGAAAGTGAAGTGCCTGCAGGTCCTTCTCTCTGTGACATCTCCCTCCGCCTGCCAGCCTTTCTTTTGTCCTGTCTCTCAAATAACAGAGGTGTGGGGACCTGTGAGTCGCCTGGGCCTGTGGCCAGGTCAGCTGATGACGGCCGCCTGGGGCAGACGATCTCCTCTGGTACTGGCTTTGCCAGTGAGCCAGCTGGCTCAGCCCAGGTCGCTCTCAGGGCTGAGGCCGAGACCCCTCCCGGTGGGGCCCCCAGGGCAGACAGGGGGCTTGCTCCAGGGTGAGCCCCGCCCTGAAGAGGCAGCAGATTCTACCCCAGGCCCAGCACGAGGGACCTGCGAGTTCAGGGGGATGCTTCGGCCCCGTGTCATCTCCTCAGCTGCACACTGCAGAGGCTCGCGCGCTCACTCTCAGGTGACTGTTACGGCGATGCGAGTCCTGGTGTTGGCTAACAACCCCTCCTTCTGGGGAAGCCCAGACACCGCCTGTGACATGACAAGATGTGCATGGCAGGTGCAGGTCAAGAGGCCAACAGCGGTGACGGCTGGGTGCTGGGATTGTGGCAGAGTTGAATTCTCATGTGGGCTCATTTGCATGTTCCGAACTTCTGTATTGCTCTTCTGACAAGCTCCCCTGGGGTCCACACCGGGCAGAGGAAGGGGAGCTCCACAGAGAGGAGCCAGGACCGCGGCCCGTCAGGTGTTTGGTGACCATGGAGGAGACAGGAGCTCAGCCTCGGAGGGACAGTCGGGGACGCCAGGCGCTAGTGGACCCGGCTGTGTGGGGGTGGCCATTGGCACCCACCTTCTCCAGCATTCTGCTGAGTCTCTCCCTCTGGAAGGGGAAGGTCAACGACACAGCGTGGAATACTCATCACGCTCATCACCTACCCAAGAGCCCCAGGGACGGGAACGGAACTGTCGGGGTTCCTTCCTAAAATGCCCAGCTCTAGGGGGGGCTTTATATTTTTTTATTTATTCAAGCATGCAAGTACTGGGGTACAGGCCAGAGGTGTGGGGGATGGTAAGAGGATTCCCCAGAGTGGGGAGCACAACAGGCAGATCTACTGAAACACACTGCTGAGGGGAGCAGCGGGGAGACAGGAGGGGTCTGCTGCGCCCTGGGGGTCCCTCCCTGCCTCCCTGGCCAGGAGTGAACTCGTGCTGCAGTGGCTGCGCCCAGCTGCTGACTGCTGTGCTTTAACCCGCTGCACTGATCTTGGGAACAAGCTGAGAGGGTCTCTGCGTCTCCTCTTCCAAAAGCTGGGTGAGCGCCCCGGTGGCGAGTGCCGTGCCAAATGGAGAAGTAATTTCCTCTCTCTCTCTCTCTCTCTCTCTCTCCCTAGCGTTATTAGCATCATCTTTATTCTGGCTGGAGCAATTGCCCTCATCATCGGGTTTGGTATTTCAGGTATGTGGGTTCTTATGTGGGTTCTTGCCTTCCTGTGATCCCTTCACCCCTCACCAATAAGCACCCCCATTATCACACACTGTGGCAGCCAGAAAGAGCGCGG
>NW_004567127.1:3888045-3906740 GCF_000260355.1 Condylura cristata
GGAGCTTGGTCCCAGAGAAGCCCCCTCTGGGGCTGCATCCTGTGAACTGACTGGGCTCCTTCACACAGAGAATCCCGGCCCACCACCACGAGGTCAAGTCACAGGAAGACTTGGGCTTCTCTCTGTCTGTTTCAGAATGTGACCTGGGGTGGCAGGTGACCCCCCTCAGCTGGTCCACCACATGGGGGGGGACCTGGGTGGCGGGGAGGCCACCACTGTCCTGGGTTTGTTTTGGGTTTGCCGGGCCTTTGGCACAGAGAACACGGCCGTTCGCAGATGCCACGGAGGCGCGGCGGTGAGCGTCCAAGCAAGTGCTGGGGACGGGCCCTCCCGTCAGCCTCTGCTGCATCCCCTGGGTGTCACTTTAATGAAGACACTGAGTGAGTGGCGCCGGCAGCTGTCTTCTCCCAGGCAACTTGTCTGCTGCTCCCCTAAACCTCCTGACTCAAGTCAACTCAGTTGTTTGACGAGTCTATGGCCACGGCTGTCCCCGTGGCAAGCTTCGGCGTGTCCGCGCCAGCGTGCCTGTCTCTGGCCTCCAGGAGGGCGGTGCCTCCCCACAGGGGCCCCAGGCCAAGCCAAGGAAATTCACGGTGGACCAGTTAGCCTAGAGGCGACTTTGTCGCCCAAAATAAATCCTTTCGTCTTAATTTTTTTTCTTTTGGTTGAATTAATTTTCACTTGTAGGGATTCTTTATTCTGGATGCAATTTGGTCACAGGTATTGCTATATCTCTCCGATTCTATGTCTCGCTTTTTTACTCCTTTGATGTCCTTGATGGGCAGACTTCTTAGTTTTCCACAGTCCCTCTCTTTCTCTTTATACCTAGCGTTTTTTGTCATCTGTTTAAGAAATTGCTCCCTATTCCAAGGTCATGAATATTTTCTTCGAGGTTACTTTGCAGGCGCTTATTGGTTCACCCTTCAGAGTTCATCTAAAACCATCTAGAATCAATTCTGCGCCTGATGCAACGTCATCGGCATCACATTTTCTGGGTTCCGTGGGATCTTCCCGTTGACCCAGACACATTTATTGGAAACACTGTCCTTATGGCACTTCCTGCTAGTGTCGTCTTTATCAGAAGAGCAAGCCTCCCAGTGTACAGGACACCTGTTTCTGAACTCGCCAATAATCGTGTATAACTTGGTATTTTCTTATATTATTTTCCAATTTCCTTTCTTGGTCTTGGGCATTTTCTGGGTCATCCCAGCTCCCTCTTACTCTTGTTCTTTCTCATCATAAAACAGATTTACAAGGTGCTATCCACTTTATAGCTGCTCTGAAAGGACCAAGCTTATGTTTATACTTTCTCTGGTTTGTTTTCCTGCTTAATTAATTATGTCTTTCATCTTTATACAAGTCTCTCTTCCTCTTTCCTTTGCTGTCCTTTAATTACTCTTTAGTGTCTTCAAACAAGCACTTCACCAAGGGTGCGTTCAAAAAGCCAATCGATAGTTTTCAGGAGACACGAAAGCCAGTTGGTTTTCCAAAGTAACTCAGTGGTTTCCTTTCACCAGCAGTGTTGAGAGAGCCAGCGCTGGCTCACGCACACTGATGCTGTGGAATCCCCTTGTGATTTTATTGTCATGTTCTGGTGACGGTAGAGGCTGAGTACCTTTTTCTTTCCTTTTTTTTTTTTAAAGATTTATTTATTTGTGCATACAGAACTGGGGTACAGGCCAGAGGTGCAGGGGCGGCGAGAGGCTTCACCAGAGACAGAGCGGGGAGCAGAACAGGCAGATAGACAAAGCACACTGCTGAGGGGAGCAGCTGGCGGGTCAGGAGAGGTCTGCCACGCCATGTGGTCACCTACGGGGCAGGTGGGAATCGAACTCATGCGGAAGTGGCTTTAGCTTCTCGGTGCTGTGCTTTAACCCGCTGCGCCACCAGGGAGGGCCAAAGAGACCACATTTTTTAAGGATCTAAAGATATTCAAATACAGGGGGAAATGCAATGTCCTATTCCTTTATAACTGTCCTGTCTGTCACCTCCTGATAGCCAACCCATCCCTGACAAGTTCTAAGTGTGGATTTCATCAAGCTTACAGTGGAGAGGAGCTGTTTGGAGGAGGGTGAGGGTGGCCCAGGAATCCCCAGGAGGACAGCCTTCAGGGACGGCCCTTGGAGAAGGTGGGAGAGGCTGTGGCAGGCCGCTGGCTCGCACTCCCACTCAGGTGCCTTCGGAAGAGCTTAGGCACCCGACACAAAGGGCCTCCCCTCAGGTCTGGCACCAACCGTGTGTCCATTGGGATATAACTGCACTTTCCAGAATCGGTTTCCTCACTGGCAAGAGAGTCAGGGCTGTTGTGGATTTTATGCGAAGCACCTGGCTCAGTGTAATAATGGTTGCCGCTGCTATTTATACTGATAATTATATTGATGTATTAACAGTAGCAGCGCCACCGGTAACAACTTGCTGTCAGAAATGCAGTCACAGATGCCTTCAAAAACAGTCCCCTTCCTGGCCACCAAGGGGCAGGGCTCCTCCGAGGCTGGGCAGCCAGGCCTGAAGGCAGGGCCCTACCTTCTTTATTTTTTTCTGTTGAATCTACGTATGCATGTGTATGTTTCCTTTGTGAATGCTCCATCTCCAGACCCTGGATAAACCCATCAGGCATGTGTTCATGGCACTAAAAGCACTGAGCAAATTTTGTAGAAAGAATTTGTAGGATTTTTAAAAAGTCATCTAAGGAAATACATAGCAGTGGACTTTTTCTTACACTTTTGTGTGTTCTCATTGTGTTTAATCTTACATGAGGAGGGGGGTGGTCTGCAGGGCAGGCACTCACCTAACCCAGGATTCCTGCTTGCCCTGCTAACTCCTCCTTCCCCAACCAGACCAGCAGGCCATGGTAATGAGCCCTCAGGAGCTGAGAAGTGGTTGCCGGAAGCAACCGGGTTTGCAGCTTTAGAGAGGCTTGAGGCAGGTCAGTGAAGTCCTTCCAAATCTGCACCTGTTCAAGTTCTCAGGATTCTAGAGCTGCCCTTCACCGGCTCCTTGCCCCCTCGGCCCCAACTCCCACTCCCTCAAGGGCCCCAGAGGTGGGGGGCGGGGGGACTAGCTCCCCACTCCACCCCCCACCCAGACACAGCGCTTGCTTCCTACCACTTAGCTCCTGGGGCCAATATCTGCCTGAGAGTTTGAGCACATGTCCTTTTTCGTCAGGAGCAATATTGGCGTGCTGCACGCTGCTTGCAAATGAAATATCATGTTGTCACTTTTAACCATCACTTATTCACCAAACAAATAAATATGTATTGATTGTCTTCTGGGTGCAGAGCCAGGGCAAGTTGCATGGTCTGCCTCCGCGCTGCCTGGTAGTTCTTTTAACTGATGTGCAGGAGAGGGGGCTTCATCGACATGACTCTCACTCCAGCTGCCACTTCTTTAATACAATTTTAAATGGGCGAAAACCTGCAGAGGGCCCTGGAGCGCTGCACGGCTGCCGCCTTTAAATCAGAAGGTTCTCGAGGAGATAGTTCCACAAATTCTCTACCTGTGGGCTCCAGGCCAACACGTTGACATTAATTTAGTAGCACAATTACTGAACTAAGATGTGTCATTACCATTTCATTCTCTCCATAAACTGTGTTAATCATGTAGTTTTTTTTCCAGAAAAGTAATTTTTCAATTCAACTTTAATGGCACTTTATAAACGACAGTCACACGTACCCTCGCTCTAACAGTTACACTTTCTGCATCATTTGTTGAGAATGTCTCTGTATTTCCACCGCCTTCCTTGTCCCCGGTTCACACGTCCACAGATGAGAGGAGGCAATCCTGTCAAACAAGCCTTGTCTCAGTCCTCTGGACGGAGCCCTCATCTCCAGCAGAGCCTTGCTTTCTACGCTTTTCCATTCATTCATTCTTTCATGCATTCACTCAACAAATATTTTTCACTGTAGTAACATACCAACAGGCACATCTTAGGTTGCCATGACAACCTGGGTCCCTACACACAGAAATGAATTTTCTCACAGTTCTGGAGGCTGGGGAGGCCCCCCCCCCCACCTTAAGGTGGCCCCGGCCTAAGGCTTCCATCAGAGACCCTCTGCCTATGTAAAACAGAGGTGATACCCCGCCCCACCCCCCAACTCTGAAACTCAGGAGACAGAAACCCTGCTGGTTTCTGAATCACCTTCAGGATTTTCTACTCTCTTCTGAATTCAAAACTGAGTAAGTCGATGGTCTTAACTCTGAGCAGCCTGACAACCTTCTTGCCTTCACTTTCTCTCCTCTTCACTTCGGCCCCCAGCTGGCAGTGTTTCTCAGCCCTGGCCCCCTCCAGACTGGCCCCTCCTGAGGTCATTAAGTCCATCGACTGCACCTATGATCTCCTTATCAAGTGGTTGTTCAGACATATCCTCAGGGTTCTCTTCAGAACCTTTCCTTTGTTTGCAATACAGATAACCTCAAAGTTTTCCAAACCCTTAAGTTACAGTTCCCCTGCTGCTTAACAATTCCGTGTTTTACTGTAAGCATTCGAGATACGTCACTCCTTCTGCACTCTACTCTTACAAATCTCAATTAAACATCCATTCACAAGCTAAATATTCCACAAAAGACTAGTTCAGCTGAATTTTTCGTGACATTACAACAACGGCTGCCTTTCCAATTTCAGAGTCTAATTCCCACCTGAGATTCCACCAGAATCACCCTTCACATTCACGTTTCTATACACATTTCAAAAATCTTCACCTGTTCCAGTCTCCCACCTGCACAGGTATTGACTTCAGCAGCACCCCACTTCTAAGCATGAATCAGGGTTCTCCAGGGAAACAAAGAAACCGACTCACATGAACCTGGCGCGTGGGACATCCCAGCGTCTGCAATCAGCAGGCTAGAGACCCGTGAGAATCCATGGCTTAGGTCCAGTCTAAGTCCAAAGGTCTGAGAACCAGGAGAAGCCCAAAGCCAGCAGGCCGAAGACCTACAAAGAGGTAGTGCCTCTATTTGAATCTAAAGGCAGGAAAAGGCTGAGTCCCAGCTGAGAACAATCAGCGAGCGGAGCAGCAGAGCTAACTTGGGGCAGCAGTGTTGACCAATTTGGCGGGTCCTCACCTGTGTTTACAGCTGCTTGTTACCACTCAAAAGCAGGCCCCAGGGGAGAAACAACAGGGCAGGATTGTTGACATAGGGAGAGAGAATAGAGAGAGCTAGAGGACATAAAAGGGAGAAACTGCGAGCTTGCTCATGGCCAGATGACTTCTGTCTTACCCCAGATAGTGTCTGCTGACCAGAAACCTCGGTCCAGGCCAAAGCTGCACGTGGCAAGCTGGCAGCTTCTCCACAGCACCCCTACTCCACAGCCAATTAACTGACAAAGCCCAGGCCTGTCCTCTGTTTCCATCACGCTGCAGGCTGTCAGGGGGTGGAGTCTGGAAAGCTCCACCCTCACCTGGAGTTGGCGTTGAGCGCCACCTACCGTTCAGAGGCTGCTTCTCACCTTCCTCTTCTGCAAGGGCCCCTCTAACTCAGCCTCTTGTTCTGTTGAGGGCTTCCATTGCTTGATGCTACACACCTGAGGGACAGCAATCTGCTCCTCTCGGTCTGCTGCTCAAACGTTCATCTCATCCAGAAACATCCTCACAGCAATACCAGGAACAGCGATTCGTCCACTGTCTGGGTACCCTGTGGCCCGGTCAGGTTGACAGCTGAAACGAACCATCACATTTATGTTTAAGACATTTCCTTCCCTGGAAAAGCTTACAAATTAGTGTCTGAGATTGACTAGAGACAAGGAAGAAGAAGACAGCTGCTGTAATGAAGGCAAAGGAATGTGTTAAAGGAGAGTAAAGAAAGAATCTATTAATTTTGCTGTGGTAGATCAAAAGGCTTCGTGCAAGGGCTGCCAGCCTTGAGTGGAGTGGGATTTGGCTAACTGGTGATAAAGGAGAGGAGGGAACAATAAATCGTAGGTGCAAGATGAACAGGAAGATGAAGAGGCACATTGTAAGTGCCTGGTAATCACTGTGGCTGGGATGTTAGATACCAGCCGGTCAAGTGAAAATAATTGAAAAGCAAATCAAATACTTAAAACAGCGTTCGATAAAAGCCAAGGCAGGCCCTCCCTGGTGGCGCAACGGGTTAAAGCGCAGCACTGGGAAGCTGGGCGCAGCCGCCTCAGCATGAGTTCAATCCCCGGAGGTGACCCACAGGGCGCGCCTGACCTCTCCTGACCCCCCCGCTGCTCCCCTCAGCAGTGTACTCAGTTGGCCTGTTCTGCTCCCTGCTCTGTCTCTGGTGGATCCTCTCTCACACACACCCCCACCCCCCGCACCTCTGCCTGTACCCCAGTTCTGTATGCATCAATAAATAAATCTTTAAAGACAAGAAGAGCAAGAACTGGGGGGGGCGGGGGGGGGTTTGCGCTGATCCTGAACAGCAACACTGCACATAGCTCCTTCCGTCACGTCCGGCCAAGTCTCCCACGCCAGTGGCCCGGCGCAGCAGTGGCTCGGCTTTGTCCTCTTCCTCATGAGGAAGTCTCCAAGCACCCTCCCACCCAAGGTGGTTTTGGTTTCTGTCTCTATTATACTGAGAATTGTTTCCTGCTCTAATGTGAATCCACCTAGCTCCATCCCTCATCCATCATCCTTCTCTACTTGAGGAAGGCCTGGGGCCCACGAGGCAGCTCCCACGCCTTCATGCCGGAGGAGGCGAGATCCAGGCTCGCTGAAGAGAAGCATTTCCCTTCCCCTTCAGAATACCCGCCTCTTACAGAGCAGCCATCTCTTGCATTTGAAAAAGAGCAAGCATGTTTTGCTCCCATCTTTTTCCAGGAAAGCAGAAAATCAGTAAATTGCTGGGTCTATGAAAGGGTGTCAGGGTGCATGAGGCTGGAACGCTCGCGAGAAGAGCTTTTATCTCTGGGACACCGACTGGGCGCCAGGCAATGGGTGTTTAGCTTGAAGGCCGCGCTGGTTAATCGAACGTTACTCCACAGCCCTTGGGAGACATGGAAGATCGGCGATTAGGAAAAGGACACTTGGCAACCGCTCCACTGCCCACCTGAGCCCACGCAGGGGCTCCTTTCCATCCGCTCTCTCCTCTGCTGGGCAGCAGCCTCCTGCCGGCCCGTGACCCGCACCATGCCAGGACTTCTCTGCACTGACCTCCCTCAGGGGAGGCCTCTCTCCTAAGCCGCCTGCCTGCAAATGTGCAGGTCTCTTTCCCTGCCAACCTGTCCCTTTGGGGGCAGCTCTTCCTGCCCACTTGTGTCTATGCAAGTGTCTTTTCTCCCCTGTCTCTTTCTAATAAACTTCCTCTTTAAATAACAAAAAAAAAAAAAAAACACAACCCTGACACATTCAGAATATACTTTGAGACCCACCTGAAAGAGAAATGCATGGACAGTGGGTTGGCTGGAGGCAAGTTTCAGAAGCAGGGATACGCTAAGGAAGCTGCGAAGTCCAGCCCAGAGCACCCGGGGCTACTGATAGTGGGCTTTGGGCAATAATGAGGTATTATTATTGCCTCCAGTGCAGAAGGGAAAGCTGGTCAGTGCTTCACAGGCTGCAGGGAATATCAGGGATGTAAGGGATGGGTGCAGTGAACCCCCCGGTACCCTCAGTGAGATTTCCACAGAGGGATATTTGGAGAATCCGGTTAACTAAGAATAACTCCGTAAATGTATAATTGTTTACAAATAAAGCTCACATCCATCTGATTTTGTCCTCCCAAGAGCCTTTACAGGGAAGACTCGTTTTTCTGAGTCCAGAGAGGTTACGTGACTGTCCAAAGTCACGCCTGTCCCATGACACTCTAGGACTCGAATTCTCCTCTTCAAACCCCAAGTCCAGTACGTCCTCTTCTTGAGTTTTTCACGGTGTAGGGAACCGGGTCTCAAAGAATGAACGTGCATGACAAGTCTGTTGCGTCTTCTTGTTCTTTCGTTCCTTCTTCTATCAGTCATCTTCTTTTACGCATCTGCTATTCCCCTGTGCTTCCAATTGATGCCAGAAGTCTCTGGCTCTTAGTAACAGAGGGTTGAAGGCTGAAGTCCTGAGGCTCCCCTTGGCATTGACCCTTGCTCCCTGAATTGCAGGAAGACACTCCATCTCAGTCACTACTCTCACCTCAGCTGGGAACATCGGGGAGGATGGAACCCTGAGCTGCACTTTTGAACCTGACATCAAACTTTCTGATATCGTGATACAGTGGCTGAAGGAAGGTGTTCTGGGCCTGGTCCATGAGTTCAAAGAAGGCAAAGATGACCTGTCAGACCAGGATGAAATGTTCCGGGGCCGGACAGCAGTGTTTGCTGACCAGGTAGTAGTAGGCAATGCCTCTCTGAGGCTGAAAAACGTGCAACTCACAGATGCTGGCACCTATAAATGTCACATCATCACCTCTAAAGGCAAGGGGAATGCCAACCTAGAGTATAGAACTGGAGGTGAGTTACATGTGGAGAGTGGGGAAATGGTGCTGAGAGGTGCTTGGGACTTAAGGGCCCGGACTGCTGATGACACACGTGACCTGCTCGCGTCTGAGCGACCCACATCAGAACAAAGCCCTCCAATTCCACTGGCAGCCACCCTTAATCTAGAACTCACGCCAGCCCCTAGGTAGCCCAGCGTAATAGCAGGTCTTTCGCTCTGGACTCTCACCTCTTGTAAGTTTCCACTGTAGTCCCTGAACTATTTTGCCAAAGCAAATGTAGTCTTTCCTCTGGTGGCAGTAAAAGAACCCTGTGACCTGTCAGGGACTTTTCTGTGCCAAGTTGATCTGACCCAACTCTCACTTTAGTCCCTCCAGGGACTCATGACAGTCTCTACTTTAGCAGAAGGACAAAGGGAACTAACCAAAATAACACTGCCCTGGACACGCACTAATTCTCACCTGGTGAAACCCACACTTCCTCACCAATGCAGCTTCACATATGTTTTTCTGACTGTACAGACAATGGACTGAGATTGGTCCTGGGAAGAGTAAACATATGCTTGAGAAGATGACGATTGTCCTTCCTCTGGTAGAACTCATGGTCTAGAGCTTATGGAGTGGATGGTCAGGACAGGGAAAGAAAAATATTTAACTGTCTATAAATAACTGGTAATGTACATCAGACACTTAGACAGGAATGTAAGTCACAGTGGCCTGGGGCTTCAGAGGAAGCGACTGATCCCATGGAGAGTTTGGCATTTGAGAGGCGCAGACAACCCACTGGGGAAATACCGGGTCACCTCCAAGGCTAAACTGCAGGAAGTAACATCTGCCCTTCGTGACCTTCGGCCCGCAGCCTTCAGCATCCCAGAGGTGAACGTGGACTACAATGCCAGCTCCGAGAGCTTGCGCTGCGAGGCCCCCCGCTGGTTCCCCCAGCCCACCGTGGTCTGGGCGTCTCAAGTGGACCAGGGCGCCAACTTCTCAGAAGTCTCCAACACTAGCTTCGAACTGAACTCCGAGAACGTGACCATGAAGGTGGTGTCGGTGCTGTACAACGTCACCATCAACAACACCTACTCCTGCATGATTGAGAACGACATTGCCAAAGCCACCGGAGATATCAAAGTGACAGGTACATCCTCCCCACCCTGGAAGGGCTCCCCGGGGCGAGAAGAAAACGAGTTAAAAATCTGATTTCTTTAGCAGCTATATTATGTGCCAGGGTGCAGAAAGATCTAGAGCCCTCCCTGAGGCCTTGATCATAACAGCAGGTGGAATTAACATCACATGAGATGGTTAACACAAAACCCCAATGTTTTATGTTCCGAGAGAGCAGCTAGGCTGCTTGCATGTCCTCTAGCTCCCTGGAGCATGTGTGTGCAGGTGTGTGCAGGTGTGTGCAGGTGTGTGCAGGTGCACGCAGGATGCTGAAGCCCTCTCCAATTCAGCAGGTCTGCTTGGGGACGCAGCGGGAACATGACGACTTTTGCATGTCCTGATTCAAATGCTTTTCGTGGCCTGTAACAGAAAACCAACTCAAAGAAGGCTAAGTGAACGAGGGGACTTGTTTAGGAGGGCCAGGTAGGACTAATGTAGCTAAGGGAAATATGGAGACTTCAAGCCGGGAATTTTTTTTTTTAAAGATTTATTTATTTGTGCATACAGAACTGGGGTACAGGCCAGAGACTCAGGGGCGGCAAGAGGCTTCACCAGAGACACAGTGGGGAGCCACGAAGTACACTGCTGAGGGGAGCAGCGGGCGGGTCAGGAGAGGTCTGCCGCGCCCTGTGGTCACCTCTGGGGCAGGCGGGGCTTGAACTCATGCGGAAGCGGCTTCAGCTTCCCAGTGCTGCACTTTAACCTGCTGCGCCACCAGGGAGGCCTCAAGCAGGGTTTTAAAGAAGAATGTTTCTGACCAAATAGAAAGGCCTGAGGTGAGGTGCTCATGCCACCCCAGCAGTCCAAAGAGAGGGAGTGTGAGGCCTGACGGGGAGGCACAACAGGAAGGGAAGGAGGGAGAATCAAAAGCTAGTGAGGAAAAAACTGTCTGGGTCGTGACACAGACCGGAAGGACACGAGATAGGCTGACCCCGCACCCGCTGGCCACTGCCCGCGGTCACTGAGGAGTTCGTGACAGACACCACCACCAAGAGGGGGAACCCCAGGCTGGGGGAGCAGTAAGGGGCTTCGAGACGCTGCGATGCAAATGCCCTTTCAGTGCATGGGTAGGCGCCACCCCAAGCAGAGGAGGTTTGGGGAGAAGGCTGCGTGCCTGTACCCCGGATTTCCTTCCCTGAGAAGGGCTCCCGGCTGTGACCCCGCCACGTCTCCTCACCATCCTCCCTCGCTCCTCCCCAGAGGAGCACACATTAACTCAGCTCATGGGTGAGTTTACTAGAAGAAACTGGAAATCCTCTCTCTAGCCTCAGGCGGTGGGCATCTCCTCTGCTCCTCAGAGGCGGAATCTGCCCCTGCTGAGTCAGCGCTGGTCCCGTTGTCCAGCCGCCGCCCGCCTGCCCGAGGACTGAGCCTCAACTTGCCAGCCGGCTTCATCCGTGATCAAGATCGCCTGGCCAGTTGCCTGGGCTTGTTAACTGAGTCAGAACCCTCCTGGGGCAGAGAGTTTCTTGGGCGCCTTTGAACAACAGAGAACTCAAAAATATTTCCTGAATAATTATGTTTTCAACTGGCACAGACAGTAGCAATGGCAGATTGAGACGTGGCGCTCAGGTCAGAGGTCAAGCGAAGGAAGTGGACTTGGATGACCCGCGCGGTGGAAGTCAGTGCTTGGCAGGCTGACGGGGTCCCATTGCTGGGCTTTTATCGATAGTGCTTCCAGGGGCTGACTCTGCCTTAGCACTTTATAGGCGTTAACTCACGAATCCTTTCAAGAATCCTGGGGAAAAAATCATGTTAGGCTTATTTGAGCACGTCCAGGCTGGCGAGCAACTTTCAAAAGGTCACATGGCTAAAGAGGGCCGTGGACCTGACACTGAATCCTCCTGTGGGAGGTCGGGGAGGCAGAGTAAAAGGAAAGACAAGCAGCGCCATGTCTTCACTCCTGCCTCTCTCTGCTTCAGAATGAGAGCCACACCTCGCCTTCACTGTCTAGGGGGGTGATGGAGCAATGACTTAGACTCAGTGCCGGTCATTGCCGACCGGGGAAAATGTGTCTCTGGGCCCAAGGGCTCAGCCTGGCCAGCAGTTCTTTACTCCATCACCGGGAACAGAGCGCGGCCTGGTGCTTCACCTGGCTGAGTGTCTCCTGGAAGGGACGACGGCAGGGGAGGTCTCTGGCCGATGTTGGTAAGCTACATACAGGAAGGTGGAGGGTGGGGGCACAAAATCACCCCAAAGCGGGGTCCAGCTGTATCAGGAACACTTGTTCTGTTCTTCAGGTGCTTCTGTGTGCCCACCTGCCCCGTGAGGCAAACATCCAGCGTTTGCCCGGGACCCTGAGCTTCCGTTTGTCCCTCTGCAGAGTCTGAGATTAAAAGGCGTAGCCACCTACAGCTGCTGAACTCAAAGGCCCCCCGGCATGCCCCTTCTTTTCTTGCCACCGCCTGGGCGCTCCTGCCTCTGTGCCTGTACCTGACGCCAAAGTAACACGCGGCGGCCACACAGCAACACGCTGGGTCAGCGGCGGGACAGGTGAGCTGGGTCCAGCAGGGCGGGGCCCTTGGGCGGCCGCCTCCGAGGTGCTGCAGGGCCTTGGCTCTTTGGGAAATAGGACTGGTGGAGGTGCCAGTCCTGCAGGTGCCCGGCAAGAATTCGTTAAAGCTTCTGCAACTCGGCAGGAGACACTGACCTTCAGCGCAGGTCCCACGCAGCGCAAGTAAAGGAATATTTAGCTAAGCGCGTTCTTGCTTTGCTCTTGTTTCCGTGAGTCACTCCACTGCTCACACTCACAAGTTCTTGTGCCTGTGACCACTTCACACTGGATGACCATTCCTTAGCCTCGAGGGCTGGCCACCTGGTGGATTTGTCAGGGGTGAAAACTGTACGTCATCTCCAGTTCATACTGGGGAGGGTTTCTTCTCTGTCCCCGTCTGAGCGTGGGCAGGTGACCTTGCCTCCAATGTCCAGTCCGACTTGATGGCCGCGGTCCGAGTTGACGTCCAGTGTCACGGGGGTTTTCTAAACCTTGTGGGCTGGGACTCCTGCCGCACACGCTATCCCAGCAAGAGCCAAACAGCCTCTGGCATGAGCCTCCGAAACCGTTAATAACTCAGAGGCGCAGCACCGTCCCCACGGGGGGTGGTGGGAGAGGTGTAAGCCTTTGTTGTCAGAGTGGAGGCGCCATGGACAGGCTTACAGGACACTGACTCTCTGCAGTTCCAGTATCTGTGTAAATTCTAACACCTTTTCATTTACTGAATCATCCACGAAGGCAAAAATATCCTGCTGAAGAGAAAGAGATGCTGAGCCCTGACTAGTGACTGGATTTCTCTGTCACCCATGAAGCGCCATGACAGGCTCATAGTCACCCCCCTAAGTGACCTCTTCTCGCCCCCCTCCAAAGCCCGTGTCCAGGGCTTGACAGGTGACTCGGCCACCTGTCCTCCTCGACACCTGGACTCTGACTCCGATTTCTGACTATTCTGCACAACTGAGCTCACCAAGTGCCACGTCCCTCAGCTATTCCCAATCCCCCCGGCCTTCCTGCCCTTTGCCATGAACTCTGTAGCCTTTCCTCGTGCTCTCCTCAGACCGTCCTTAGTCCTTCTCACCATCTCACACCAGGACGGGCTGCAAAACCTTGAACTTGCTCCTCCCTCTCCCTATTCCAGGTGACAGAAAGCAAGTGCCAGACAATTATTCCAGCATTCCCTTCGCTCCGAAACTCACGTGACTCTGGCACGTGACTCTATCGCAAAGTTGAAGTCCCCAGCCACAGGGTCACAGCTCGCTACGGGTCCTCCCAGCCTCCCCCACCTCTGCGCCCTGCTTCCTTCAGCCACTGCTGCTACTGCCCGGCCTTGCTGTTCCTCTCTCACTGCCCCTTCCGCAAACCTCTACTCTGTGGTCAAGACCATACCCCTTCATCTGTTTCAAGTGCCTTCTAGCTCTAGAAGCTTCTCTGACGACCCTTCCATTTGCACCCTTGGCAGGCATGCATAACTGACGATCTCTTACGCAGTGCAGGCACAGCCATTCTGACTGCTGTGAAGCGTATCCCAGGCGCACAAAGATCTCCTGGCCTGCTCTTCCCTCCCCTGTGCTCCCGACTCCTACTACCACACAGGGCACAAAACAGATGCTTGGTGAGATGCCACCATCATTTCCAGCCTCCACTGCTGTCAGTGGAGACCCTTGAGGGCCTTGCTAGCTGGAGAAGGAAGCTTTTCTTCTTTCTGATTCCCTGTGAAACTGTAACTGAGAGTGTAATAACCTGCAACTAGAATGTGTCACGTCTAAAGTCAAGCTTATCACCTTTACCTTATATTCCCCAAGAGCAGGATTCTGCAGCCTTTTCTACAAAATCAAAGCCACGATGTCCACCTAACAGCTGGCCACTTGCAGTAGACACAGGGTCAGATGCTTTTAGCAATAGCCAATACCCACTCCTGGCCCTGTGACGGATAACCTTCCATCAAATCAATTTCTTCAACCAAATGAACAGATCACGACTTGAGACACACATTCTAACTGATGATGATATTTTAGGTCACACGCATTTCCCCTGGGGGACACTCAGACAGAAGTCACCTTCTAATGCTACCCAGGAGCCTGCCCTGAGTCACCCTGCTCTTGTTGGCTGAGCTGAGCATCTCTCCTTAGGAGACACTCAGGCAGTCGCCTTCCCTCGCATGGGACCACGGGGCCAGATACAGCATCACAAGACACGCAAGAGCAAATCTGATCTGAAGAAGATATAGTTGTTCGCATCAGGGAGACTCAGTTCTCAGCACTGTTTTATATCAGCAGTTATGTCTGTCAGGTGGCTGTAATGGGGGTCTCGTTGTTATTTTCAGAATCCCAGGAATCTACGGAACTATCGCGCCACAACAGCTGACGTACTTTGATATTTCTGGGGGCCAGTGACTTCATTCTAGGAGTCTGGAGTAAACAAATAAGATCAAGATGCTCCAGGACGCCAACAGCAGCCCACAGAAGACTCCAGAATGAACAAGACACATCTATCTCCAGAGACATATATTAAGCGCCGGCTGAAAGGATACACTTAAACTGCAGGACTGTGTCAAGACCGCCGAGTAAAATGACGCCCAGACACAAGTGTGTCCCCTATCTCAGGGACTCCCCCCCACCCCGGCCCACCAGGAGTAAGCAGGTGGGACAGCACCTCTCCCTTGCCACCAAATGCTTAGTTTATTGCTGTTATGATGCTTTCAGGAAGTTCCCAGGTTTTTATTGTGATATATCCATATTTTTAAAACCACAAATTAAACTGTACAGGATGCTGCAAGAATCTGTTGATGAGCTGTCATTTCACACCCAGAGATGGCTCTATGTTAGTGACGGGTAAAGTGGTTCGCTTTTCCTGATGAAGCTTCCGGAAGGGCCTTGGCCTCTTCCCCACCTGACAAATGCTAAAGAGATGTGAAAAATCATCATGACTTCCACTTAAAAAACGTGGTTAGATGATACTGATGTTCCAGATTATGGGAGCACTTTCCATGTAAAACAAACAAGTGTCACCTGACTTCTCAGGCGACATCCATCCTCAGAGGGAGTCAGGAGGGCTCAGATGGCATCGTGGCATCACAGTGTGAGGCCTCCGCCAGAGCAGTGGGACTCAGCCCCTGGACGTTGCGCCCCCCCCACCCCGGGGTGGAAATGTCTGGAGGCATTTTAGTTGCTACCACTCTGGGGCATCTGGTGGCTGGAACCCCGCTCAACACACTGTCCAGACACTCCCCCAGCAAAGAATCACGTCGAAGGTTAGTCCAATCCGCTGCGTTCAGTTAAGAAAAGCTGGTTTAGAGCAGAAAGGGACCCAGACAGGGTGAGCAGGGGCAAACAAACTTTGTTCCCTAAAAGCCGCACTAGCCTGGCTCCTCACAGCTGCACAGCACAGGAAACCAAATGCCATTTGGGGCAACCAGGAGCTTGGTGGATTTCCGGCCGCTGGCTGGCTCGGTGGTGCTTCCCCTCGGCTGGACCCTGCAGCTTCTGTAGACCTGCCCGGGTTCTGTGTCCAGTTCTCTCGCCCTAAATGTAGGGCCCGGCCAGGGTCTCCTTGTGGCCCTCCCCCTCCAAAATTCAGAGAAAGGCAACAAAGACCTGCACTTCCTTGGGCACAGAGGCCCCGAGGCCGAGGCAGCGGCCGAGGCCAGCCTGGGGGGCTTTGCTGTGGGCAGTGCCAGTGCTGCTGCCAGCCCCTGCCCGGTTCCCCCACCCACCGCGACACGGTCAGAGGAGACGTGACTGCAGAGATCTCAGTGTCGAAGAGGGCAGTTAAATCCCCGTCTCCTAGGCTGCCATCTGCCCGGTTGGCAAAGCAAGTGTGAGGGGCGGTGGGTTACATTCAGAGGCCAGGCCCTGATGCCACTCGGCCTCCGACAGGCTTCGGCAACTGTTTTGTCCAACGAATGCGGGCGGTGGACACCTGTGAGGCTGGCTGGGAGCTGGGTCATTTTCTTTTAAAAAAAAATAATAGTTTATTTTTCTATCATTTTGCACCTTTTTTCATCTCAGTTGTAACCTCCATGGGCTTCCCATCACCAAATCACCCTGTGCCATCACCACAGTCCAGTGCACTCCCTCCCTCCCCAAGCCCCCATTTTTGATCCCATTCCCCACCCACCCCCATGAAATGTCTCTGGTCTAGAGCTGCTCATTATTATTGCTATTTTCTCGCCTGGTCTGTTATACTCCTGCTATGAGTGAAACCATCATTTTTCCTCTTCTTTCCGGCTTATTTCACTAAGCATGATCTTCTCCAGCTCCATCCATGTTGCTGCAAAAGGCATGTGTTTTTGTTGTTTTTATTTTTATTTTTGGGTTGCTGAATAATATTCCAGTGTGTATATGTACCACATCTTTATAATCCAGTCATCTACTTTTGGGCATTTGGGCTGTTTCCATGCCTTTCCAATTGTAAATAAAGCAGCAATAAACATGGGGGTGCAGGTATCTTTTTGAATCAGTGTTTTGTGTCTTTTGGGTAGATACCTAGGAGTAGGGAAGCTCCATGTTTAGCAGTTTGAGGAACCTCCATACAGTTTTCCATAGTGGTTGTACTAGTTAACATTCCCACCAGCAGTGCAGGAGAGTTCTTTTTTCTCCACATTCTCGCCAACATTTGTTGTTGCTAGTTGTTTGAAGATGTGCCATTCTCACTGGGGTGAGGTGGTATCTCATGTGGTTTTAATTTGCGTCTTCCTTATTACAAGTGATGTTGAACATTTGTTCAAATGCTTGTTGGCCATCTGTATTTCCTCGTTGGAGAAGTGTCTTTTTAATTCTGGGAGCTGGGTCATTTTTAAGGACAGTCCACTAGATTTTACCAGCGTGGTGTGCCTGGGATGCCGTGTGGCAGTAACAGGTTTGGACAGGTAAAAGTGGAAGACTACTTCTAGGTGCACAAAGCCATCACTCCAGTGTCAACCAAATCTGACTTTCATCAAATTTTCAAGTCTTAGAAGTAAAAGAAACTCTAGGCCTTTCACTTCACATGAAGACCCAGAAACGCGGGGTAAAGTGTGGGGAATTGGCTGTCCTTGGGCTACACAACTTGCTAAAAGTGACACTGGTAATTAGGTGAAGGGATAAATGCCGCAGAAAGTTTAATTGCGGGGGCCTCCCTGTGGCCCGGGGCTAAGTCTCAGCCTACCAAGCCACCTCTGTGGCATGAGGTTGATCCCCAGCCAGGGAGGTGACCCACAGGGTGCAGCAGACCTCTCCTGTCTCCCCGCTGCTCCCTCAGTGAATTTCAGTGGAGTTGCCTGTTTTGCTCCCCGCTCTGTCTCTGGTGCATCCTCTCACCCCCTACACCTCTGACCTACACCCAAGTTCTTGTATGCATAAGTAAGTAAAATAAATCTTTAAAAAATATATTCAGGGCCCTCCCTGGTGGCACAACTGGTTAACACTGCAGCACGAGTTCAATACCTGGCCAGGGAGCTGGCCCACATGGCGTAGCAGACCTCTCCTGACCCGCCCGCTGCTCCCCTCAGCAGTGCACTTTGTCAGTCGGCCTGTTCTGCTCCCCACTGTCTCTGGTGAATCTCTCACCACCACACCTCTGGCTGCACCCCAGTTCTGTTCTGGCTGCACCCCAGTTCTGCGAGTATAAGCGATTGCTTTATAACAACGCCCTGCTGCATTCCCAGTCTCAACAGCCTTTGGCAAGAAGAACCCAATGGTGAAGCTAACTGTGAAAGCAGAAACACAGTCTTAACCTTGACTTTGACTTTGACCTGAACTATCCAGGTTAATTCCTTGGCCTTGTCCATGAGCCCACAGCAAATACATTAACCAACAAAGGTGCCCTGTCAGCTGAAGTATGAGAACCAGAGTGAGATGCGGCTCAGACATCTGGGGAAAGTCAAATCTAGAAGCTAAAACCTAAAACATTTCAGAAGCATTAACACACCGGAGAGAACAAACAAGCCAAACCTCAAGGTAAAGTGTCAGCTGCCAGACCGAACCCAGACTGGAGTGTATATAATGCATGGTGAGCCCCATCTACGCTTTGGTTATGGGGTGGGGGTCAGGGTCCTTCATGGTCCCCCATAAAAAGCGCTGCCATGTTGTCTGGCTGTAATCGCCTGCGGCTGCATGCCTCATACCACCACCAGCGGCTTAAACAATAGGATTTATGTTTGCACAATTCTGGGGGCTGGAAGCCCAAGGTCAAGGTGTTAGGGGGTCGGTTTCTCCTGAGGCTTCTCTTCTTGACTAGCAGAGGGCCACCTGGGCACTGTGTCTCACAGGATCTTTTCTCTCTGCACATACAACTGGAGGTCACTCCCCCTTCTGAGGTCACATTGGGTTAAACCCCAACCACATGACCCCATTTACCCTGAATACCTATTTACTGGCCTTTTCCAAATACAATCTCATTTTGAGGTACACTGACATGGGGGAGGGATGGCACAAGTCATTGCACACTACAAGAGGGCGCTCATGAAAGTCAGCTATGGCTAAGCACCTGTGTTGGGCACAGCGAGCGAGTGTGACGGCAGCCAGGACAGGAGAGATAGGAGCAACTTTGCCTGCTCCCCCTATTTGACCAAGAATACTCGGTGAATGTTTAAACAGTTGGGGCGCAACAGAAAGCCTCATCTAAATAGCTGCGATTCCATCCAGGTCAGAGGCGCCTCGAAGACTCGAGAGCGCGCTGC
>NW_004567127.1:3907595-3916263 GCF_000260355.1 Condylura cristata
TTGTCGAAAAGAAGGGTCAGCCATGATGACTCTGTGGGGTCCCCCAACTGCAGAACTGGTTAGACAGGAAATCCTCTCACGCTCGGGAATCAGCTGTCCCGAGGCTGTGGCCCATGTCTGGGTGAGCCAGCTCCGGGCAGGTGTGGAAAGAGGCCTGGAGGACTCTGCTCAAGTTCACAGGAAAACCCAAGCTGTGATCTTAAAAAGCAAAACAAATAAGCAAGCCAAGCCCGCTGTAGTCACCCCATCTTTTCTGGGGGGTGAAGACCACCCACTCTCTGACTCCCCACGCACAGACAGCTTGAGTCCACTACGGGATACATCCTTCAGCTGCCCTCTGCTGCAGACAATCAACTGCTTGCTGAGTGAACCGTGGGCCAGAACCCTGCCATGATCAGTAATAAAACAGTAAAAATGTTTCCACGTATATTATGGAGTAAATAGAACTACACCAAAGGACACAGACACTGTAGGAAAGCTCACATATGTTTCTGGTAGTTATCAAAGGATGATGATGCTCACATTTTTATCTTTGGCTTCCACTGTCTCCCAGCAGCTGCCCAGGGCTGTGGTCTGAGTCAGGGGTCCTTGTGCTCAAAAGCCGAACTCCAGACACACGAGCTGATGGCAGGAAATCACGGTTAGCCTGGAGCCCATGATCTCAGGAGGTGGAGGACAGCGTCTCAAAGGTCATCTCCCCAAGGTGGAGACATGCAGGGACTTATCTGCGGGACACTGAGAAGGGGAGAGGCGAACGGGTCTGCATCAGTAGGAGTTCAGAGAAATGGGCTGGGGTTCCTAGGGACGGTGTTCACGCCCCTTTGCCTCATCTCACCCGGGTCTGTGGGTCTGTCTCGGGGCTGGTGGGCATGGTGACGAGGCCCCGGGTTAATCCTCGTCTTACTTCTACCTCCTTCTTTAACTCAGCTGGTCTGGCTTGGATTTCTGGGTTGGTTGCAAGATAAGGTAAGGCAGCACAGAGCGAGGCCCAACGAGGCAAACGAGGACTGTAGCCCAGGGCCGGACAGTCCTTCCACCCAGAATGACCTCGTTCTGACTCATCTTTGTGAGTTTAGGTATGACTTATGTATGACCAGTTTTTTTTTTTAAAGATTTATTTATTTGTGCATACAGAACTGGGGTACAGGCCAGAGGCTCAGGGGCGGCGAGAGGCTTCACCAGAGACAGACTGGGGAGCAGAACAGGCAGATCGACGAAGTCCACTGCTGAGGGGAGCAGCGGACGGGTCAGGAGAGGTCTGCCGCGCCATGTGGGTCACCTCCGGGGCAGGCGGGGATCGAACTCATGCGGAAGCAGCTTTAGATTCTCAATGCTGTGCTTTAACCCGCTGCGCCACCAGGGAGGGCCAATGTATGACCAGTTTTTTAATTATTCATTGAAGTCATGTAAGCTAGAGCTCTTAAGAGTCTTTTTTTTTTTTAGCGCACTCGCTAATTATTTGCCAATTATTGCTTTGATCCCTAACACATCCTAACTATTTGGTTAGTAATTCTTGTCAACTATGTTGCCAAAACTCCTCTATCATCTATCCACTTCTCTTCAAATTAACTGTTCCTGCCTTAATTTGGTATTTCTGCTCAAGGGAATCATGGGCCCAGCAACAAATTAGTGGATAAAGAAGTGGTTGATATGCACCGTGGTGGAATATTACTCAGCTGTGTGAAAGAAAAGGAGGGACTCTGACCATTGGCAACAACATGGATGGAGCTGGATGGGATTATGTTAAGAAAAATAAGTCAGAATGGGAAAAGCAAACACCAGATGACTTCACTCATTTGTGGAGTGTAAGTGGCCAAAGCAAAGGAACAGACAAAGCGAAACCACAGCAAGATTTGGGGTCCGATGCGGGACTGGCGGGGGGCCCAGCGGCTGCTGCTGGAGACAGCCGATGCCTCAGTGGTGGCTGTGGGGTGGCTGCACATATCTGAAGAGGTGTGACCCTCCTGAAACACATATGACTCTCTAAACCAACATTACCACAGTTCAAAAATAAGTATAAAGTGTAAAGAATAAAGTATATTTATAATTTCAACATGCAAGCACTACAGAGAAGTACCAATGAGCTATTTTACTCTTCGCCACCATAAATCTTTGAAAACTGGGAACTCTTTCTATTTCTAGTTTGCACTAACCTCAGTTCAAGTGTTTCAAAGTGACATATGGCTAGTGGGTCCCACGCTGGACACCACAAGCCTGAAGCAGTGAGCCACGCTGGACACAGCAAGGATAAAGTGTTCAGCTATCGTGTGATAGTCCAGAGCCAGCTCCTCAGCCGTCTTTGCACCCCACTGCTGCTGCTTAGCCCCCAGATGCTCACAGGCACCCTCTCTGCTGAACCCCTCTCTAGTCTGGTGCTCGGCGTGTAGCATTCCAAAGATGTTCTTGATGGGACTCTGTTTAAAAGAAAGTCATGAAATGCTAAAGCCAGAAGGATTTGTCTTCCAGAGTTCCCTGAAAACACTGTGAATTCCTTATCAATAATAGAAGAAAGAAAGGATTTCAGGTCCTGCACACTGGGCAAAAAAATCTAAAGAATTTATTAAAACACAGTGGAGGTTTAAATGCTACCTAGAAACAGGTGCTTAAAAAAAATAGGGGCTGTCCACATGACATACATAACTGGGCTTTGCCTTGGCTGGTGCGGATTACTTATGTTTTCTTGCATCCAGGAACATTATTTATTTATAATTCCTTGCAACACGTCAGGGACTAATGTACAGACTTCCCTATATGACATAATATATTATATTCTGTCCGGGCCTAAATGCTGTTGTCAGGGTGCGAGGCACTTTAGCTCAGAAGGGAGCTGGTATTTGCATCAGGAAAGACGCTACGTTAAATGATGCCTGCCCGTTTCCACTCACCGCATTCGGGCTTTATATGAGGGGAAAGGCATTTATTTGCGTAACATTTTCAACAGCACTTCTTCCTCCCCCTAAAAAAGAAGGGAGAGAAAAACAGAAAGTAGAGTGCTATAACAAAGGAATCTGCAATTCCACGGAATCTTGTGAAGAAAACAGCATGACATAAAGCACAGTGCATAAATGTTTTATTTATAGTCAGAAAACCCATTATTAAATGTCTACCTCCCACCTCAGGCCTCTGTGAAATAAAGGAGGAAATTTAAAAACAAAGAAAATTGATATTTAACTGTCGACGACATTTTTCAAATTAAAAAGCCTTCACTGAAAAACAAAATATTTTCCTTTATACATAAGGAATATTTTCCAATTTCCCAATAAGTAGTTTCATGTAATCTTAATGTAATTTAACAAAATGACATACCTAAGATTTTAGTTCATAGATTTCAGCGAACAAAAATGATAATAAAAAAGTAAGAGCTGGAGAAGTGGATGACTGTCACAACAGAACACTGTTAACTGGCAGAGCCGAGGGGTGGGTGCTTGGGCATCACTCACTGCTCCCCACTTTCTCAGGGCAGGGGTGAAGGAGGAGGGCCCAGTGCTGAAGCTGCTCCCCATTCTGTCTCTGTGGAGTCCTCTCACCCTTGCACCTCTGGCCTGCACCCCAGCTCTTGTGTGTATAAATAAGTAAATGTTTCAAAAAGCAGTACTGGTGAGGAACCACCTACGTGCCAAGGGCAGATGGGCACACTGAGAAGGTGTGATACACAATACATAACGGACTACTACTCAGCTGAAAAATGGAAGATGAAATCTTGCAGTTCGCAACAACGTGGATGGAGCTGGAGGAGATTCTGCTCAGTGAAACCAATCAAAAGTAGAAAGACAAATACCTGATGATCTCACTCACCTGAGAAATATCAAGAAACAAAGCAAAGAAACAGGCAAAAGAAACCCTTGGAATCTCACTGCAGAATGAGGTTACCAGAGGGGGCGGGTGGGAGCGAAGGTGGAGGGGCCCAGTGAACTGTGGTGGGTGGTGGGGGGTGGCCGGTGCTTTGCTGGGGGGCGGGGGTTGCACACTTTCAAAGAGGTGTGAACCTGTCTGTACTCCTAAGTCTGCACAGTGTTGTGATCAAAGTCACCTCAATTAAAAAAAAAAAAAAAAAGAATAGCAGTCCGATGGGAGACAAGGCGTTAGAGTGAACCACGCAGCAGGTGGGAGTCGGGAGCCACGGACGGGGGTCCGGGCAGCCTGGTGCCCGGGCAGCCTGGTGCCCAGGTCTTTGCCCCGTAGTGGCTGGACTTTGTCATGTAAAAACTACTTACTGCTAACCCCGCATGAGCCAGACACGCAGCCAGACACTGTGGGTACCCGAAGAACCCAGCTTAAACAGCACTGGCCCTGGATGACGGGCCATCGGGCAAGCTGCCACCTGCATGGATCTCTCAGCAAAGGGCTGCTTCGAAGTCCACGTTTATGATTAGTCTTGCAAGCCAACATGTTTGTTAAGTATAAATAATGCAAGAACCCTAAGAGAGGGGGAAAATAGCAGATGCCAAGCTTAAAGCAATTTACAGAGTACAAATGTGCCTTTTTGGGTTCATTCTCCATTGGGTGCTATGCACCGCACAGCACTCTGAGGCATTGTTGGGGTTCTTGCTGTATGCGGCACAAACTCAATCTCTAAGTGTACCGTTTCCCTTAGCACAGCACCGACTTATTTAATGCCATACATTTCACACGGAAGATAAGTGATCTAAAAGACCAGTCTCACCACACAGGCACATTCACTTCTGAATGAATGAGTGGAATGTATCAAGCGCTTCTTGAATCCTTATTTCAAAACAGGTTAGTATTGTTACTTGATCAACACAGAAAAGAAATCCACAGAGAGAGAGGAGGAGAATATGCAACAGAGAAGACTGAGCGTAAAGCTTATTACTCTAGACCAGGGAGCGCGGGAGGCAGCTTCCCACCAGCCAACCGAACTCTGCCCAGGGGCGTGGCTGAGCATGTTGGACAATTGGGAGGGAGTGAGGAGAGCAAGAAGACCTTGAAAAAGACTGCTGGGAAATTTTTTTTTCTGAAAGGGTAGGCAAGGTTATTAAATAATAATGGAAATGATGTCTCACTGAGCTCAGGTGACCTACAGGCAATTACACAAAAAGAGCTCTGAAATCTCGAATAAACCAGCCGTTTTATTTTACACCTTCTCAAAGCTGAGGAGTTGTCTACTTATCACAATTTTTATCACAAGAGTAGTCCAGTATCAGGTATAGGAGATTACAATTTGTTGGATAATTTGCTAGATACTTAGAATTGGCTCAGGTGACAGTGTATTTCCAGATAAAAATCAAATGCAGCGCCACAAATTCTGCATACGTCGACCTGTCTCAGTTCCAGATACACAAAATAGAAGACAAGTGAGCACCATCTCAACTTTATCAGAACTTCCACTGCAATTACTTCCACCAGATGGCACTAAAGACTGCATTTCAGGAAAGACTCAAACTCAGAAGGCAAACATAACAACGAATACAAAATCCTAATATGACAGAAATAAACTATGGATTTCCTCAGTCATCTATCTTGGCATTGTGACTAGTTTCTTAGAAACTAAACTTGAGTCGTGGCCATCACTGGAAACATTTCTAAATCACATTATTTCAGACACCATGCTCAGTGTCGGGTGGGCAAAATACAAGCTCATCCTTCGTCCTCAGGAGGTCAGTGAGGGCAGGGAGGGCGCAAAGAGCACAGAGGGCAGAATCTAACAGGCAGACACAACCGAAATGCTGTTGGAGACTTGAGGAGGGCCCTCGCTGCGTCCCACCGGCATCTCAAAAAAAGACGTGGTTGTTGGAGGATTCCCAGAGAAGCTGAAGTCTGGAAGACCAAGCTTTGCTGAATGCATAGGAGTTCACGGGGGAGAGAAGGGCTGGGTGTCCCAAGCAAGCCGCAGGCGCAACCATGAGAAGGCCTGAAGCGAGGGCCACACTCTGGGGCCAGGAGGCCGCGCTCCCTGCCTCAGCAATAACAAGCCTTTATTAGATGCCTACGGTGCCCACACTAGGTTGGTGGCAAAGGGTATTTCATCTCAAAAGACAAAGAATGTGTGGGTGCACACACAGGTACTGTATGTGTTGCGTATACACATATACTCATGCCCACTAACACATACATGTAGCTGCATGATTCACTTACTATTTCAATGTAGTACAAACTGCAAAGTGAATGTGTAGGCCAATGAGCTTTAGATTTCAAATCTGGAACCTTGAAATAACAGGGAGTTTTCGATAAATACCAAGCAGTGTCACTCTATGTGGAATACAGAGAAACCAAAGAAACGATCGGATAAACTTCAAAACTGACCCTTGAAAGCTGGGTCTGAAGCACCCAGGGGGAAAGGGGAGAGGCTAAAACCTAGGGGGTGGCTGGGAAGGAGACCACCGTGTGGTGTGGGTGCTTTGTTTTGGGAAAACTATGTCCACCATGCCTGAGGGGAGAAAACCTCCACTGAGAAAAAAACAGGATGTAAGATAATGACACATCATTAATAAAAACAAAAGAAAGAAAGAACTGGGGATTCAAGGAGGTAGAATGAAGCAGGTGTGATGGGGAGGGGTCATTTAAATAATAAAAGTGGAAGAATTCTGCAGCCAGAATTGGCAGACCAAGCAGTGTGCTAGGCAGTGCAGAGGGAATACATCAAAAGCCAGGCTCGGCCGACTAAGGAATCCAGAGTTTACCTATGGAGAGAGCAAATGACTGAAACATTTAGAATGAAGACTGACTTAGAGCATTTTATAATTAATCTGGAAAAACTGTGTAGGAGGGAGCCAAAAAAGGTGACGGGCTGGGATAACCCAGAGACCACTGTAATGTGAGTTGACAGTGATAAAGTCCTGTGTCAGCCTAAAGTCTGCAGTCACGTATTGGCAGTTGGGATGGAAAGATTCTGGTACTTGTATGGACATGGAAACAGAGAAAAGAGGCCAGGAGCACTATAAGGTTTCAGGATGAACGGGAAGGCAATGATATGGTCACGAGAATACAATAGGGGAGTTCACAACAGTGGGAAAGAAAACAGTAACTGACTGGGATAGGATCTTGGGTCAGGCATCTAAGACAAGGGTTCGTGTCTCAGGTGTGTTACACTAGGCTTATCACCAGACCTCTCTGAGACTCAGTTTTCTGAGTTGTTAAAGGATTAAATGAAACAATGCACATGTAAATGATAAAGTACTTCTTCAACAAGAGAACCGTAGACATCTGCCATGCAAAGTGCGAGAGCATGAATAAGAGATGGCCAGAGCAGCCGGGAGGGCTGTGGGGTGACGTCTGAGCCACAACATGCAGCAAGCCCATCTGCCGCTCCTGCCACTGACTCCAGCACACAGGGATGCAGAACACAGATTCCGAGCACAGGAGGCGTGGAGAGCACAAGAGGCGGAAGCAACCCAGGTAAAATTCTTCTCAGAAAGGCCCTTTGCAGGCACCCTTAATTTTGTAAATTACAGGTGATTTTGGTTCTAAAAAGTGGCATTTGACTCATTGAAATGTTACATTTGGGAAATGGCTAGAGCCCCCCCCCCCCCCTCTTTTTTTTTTTTTTTTTAAGATTTATTTATTTAAGCATACAGGGCTGGGGTACAGGCCAGGGGTGCAGGTGCGGTGAGAGGCTTCACCGGAGGAAGAGCGGGGAGCAGAACAGGTCGACTGACGAAGTACACTGCTGAGGGGAGCAGCGGGCGGGTCAGGAGAGGCCTGCCACGCCATGCGGGGTCACCCCAGGGCCAGGGATCGAACTCATGCTGCAGTGGCTTTAGCTTCTTAGTGCTGTGCTTTAACCCGCTGCGGGTTACGGCGCTCACCAGACCTCCCAACTTTTTTACATAGTTTCTTTTTCACAGTTTGGAATCAACGGGTTTTGTTTTTCCGATCGAAACTTTGTAGGCGACTGGCGACAAGTGGGGGGTCAGGAGCGCTAGCGCCACCTTTTCTGGATTCGGGAGGTTCCAATGAGCCGAACCAGGCGACACATGGTCAGGACACCCGAAAGGCGGAGACACGTTGCAAAGGCCGCCTCCTGGGCTCATCACCCCGAGCATCTTGTGAGCCCACAAAGGGCGTGTGGCTCTCTGACATCCTCCACTGCCCCATTGTGACCGGGCTGATAAAGCGGCGGGGCACACGCGCGCCTTTCCTGCCGACCCTCGCCTAGCGTTCTGGGTGACCTGTGTTAACCTCCCAAGTCGCCGGCAGCGTGGCCCAGACGCGCGAAGCCACGACCTCTCCAGCCCCCCGGAATCCGGAGTCCAGCTCCCCGCTCCCGGTCCCCTCCGTGGTCGCCTCCACCCCCAGGGCGGCTGGGCCCGGGCCCACATCAGGTCCCAGCACGAGGGCCCGGGGACCTTACCCCCGGGAAAAGGCAGAAGCTAGAGAGCGCCGGTAACCCGCACGCCCGGCAGGCGCAACTCGCGAACTAAAATAAACCGCAGAAGCCAAAGGGCTGCCACGCGCGGGGTGACGTTCCGCGCGTCAAAGGCCTCCGGGCCCGGGAAACACCTCGCCTACAACTCCCAGCAAGCTCTGCGCCGCGCGGGGCCAACGGACGGCACCGCTTGCCAATGGGGAGTCCAGCGTGACTCGCCGGGCCAACCGGGAGCGCCCGGGGGCCGACCCTGCGGCCGGGAGGCGGGGCTTTCTAGGTGGCGCCGTCGATGACGAAAGGGGCGGGCCCCGCGAAGTGGTGACGCCATTAGCCTGCGCCGCTCAC
>NW_004567127.1:3916673-3921934 GCF_000260355.1 Condylura cristata
GTGGTGGGCCAGGGGCGCGGGGCTAGCCGAGACCTGGAAGAGCCTGGGGCGAGGACTCGGAGGGCGGGGGAGGGCGTGCGTCTGGAATGGGATGCCGCGGAAAGGAGGGGCCCCTCCTGAGTAGATCTGTGGGTGGCTCCTCTCGGGGAGCCGCCTCTCCCCTTGTGCCCTTCGGTTTGCCTACGAGAGAGCCCCCATGGTCTCTGTTCAAGTTCTGGAAACTCTGTCTCTGGGTGGGCTTAATCACTTACTACTTCATTGTAGACCCACCCCTGGCCTTTCCTGATTGTGGGCACAAGCGTGGGGAACATGTCCGAGAACAGGAAGCCGCTGCTGGCCTTCATGGGCAAACTCCCCAGTGGGACTGCGCCTGGCAGCTCGGGCAAGACTCACTGCCCTTTGTGCATGGGGCTTTTCATAGCCCCCAAGCTCTTGCCCTGTTTGCACACAGTTTGCACCAAGTGTCTGGAGCAGCTGGAACCCTTCTCAATAGTGGACATGCGAGGGGGAGACTCGGACGCAAGCTCAGAGGGGTCCATATTCCAGGAAGTCAAGCCACACACTCTAAAACCGCAGATCGGCATCCTCTGTCCGGTATGTGACGCTCAGGTGGACCTGCCCAAGGGTGGAGTGAAGGCGTTAACCATAGACCACCTGGCCATGAACGATGTGATGCTGGAGAGCCTGCGCGGGGAAGGCCAGGGCCTGGTGTGTGACCTGTGCAGCGACAGGGAAGTGGAGAAGAGGTGTCAGACCTGCAAAGCCAATCTCTGCCACTTCTGCTGCCAGGCTCATAGGTAAAGATGGGTTGCCCCACCTGGTGTGGCCTAAGAGCGGGATGCAAGCAGGTGTCAAGACAGAAGTCCCTTGGTGACAGGTGGAAAGGAAAGCTTTTTCAAACCCCAGCGATTAATAGGCACTAACAGCAAATACTCACGCCAGTGGTGAATCCCTCTAGACTGAAGTGATACCCACAGCAATAGCAGCAAAGGTTTGCACAGTCCTTCGGTTGACAGAGCACATTGACATTTTCTGCATGCTGGAGAAACGAGAGAATGCATAGATTAGCCGCTGCCCTTCACCTGTTTGATGCTTGCAACCGCAGAGGGGGGGCGGGTTTCCCCCCTCCTTGTTTGAGGAGGCTGAAGTTCAGCAGTACATGATGTGGCAAGGCCCACAGCTGGTATGTAGGTGGCAAAACAATCTGAAGTCCAGGTCTGCTTGCATTCTGGTCTCTGCTAACCCTGCTGCCTTCCCTGTGCCCGCTGCCTGGCGGCCCACCCCAGGCTTTGCCTGTACCCCACCCTCGACTTCCTCTGGATTGGGAAGTAGGCTGGTTGTGCTCACGGGGGTTCAGGGCAGGTCCTTTTTGGCATTTGGTGGGCAGTTTGTCACACAGAGCTCTGTCCCGTCTCCACCCTCTCACGCCAGGCCATGACATAAAATGACTAGGGTTTTAGGATTAGTGTAGAATAGTTTTAAAATCCTGCCTTCCGTTTGTCTGACCTCGCCAACAGAACAAGCTAGACGTCTTCAGTCTTTCTGTTTTTAACTTGCAATTCTGATAGTCTGCCTTGCTGCCCCCAAACAGCTGACCCTGCTCTCTCTAAGCCACCTTCTGTGCCAGGACAGACACCCAAGCTTCAAGTTGCTGCAGTGCTAGCAGGGAACTCTGCATAGTCACTGTGACTTCTTGGGGATTCCCTAACTCTCCTGGGGTACACAGAACGTGGCATTAAAGAGCTTTGATTCACTGACTTCAGTGAAGCCTTTCTAAAAGGTCTGGGTGACAGAGGCTGAATCAGTGAAAGGAAATGCTTTGCCAGGACTGAGCACGCTAAGCGGGTTCCTGCTGCGGCTGGTGAGCTGCTCTTCAGCTGCCCGGGTTTGTCCCTGTGCCACCTGGCGCCGCTGTCTCTGGCGCTGCTTTGCACCACGCTCCTTCCACTCGCTTGTGAGAGAAGGCTGGGGCTTGTCTCGCCAACTTAACTCTTTGGGGAGAGTCCCAGGGTCCAGTTGTGACACTGGTGGAGCCCTGGCCCAAGCCAGCGAGCCTCAGGGCCGTCCCACGGCGCTCTCCGAAGGCTGGTCCCCGGGGGCAGACGAGGGGCTGCAATCAGAGGCGGGCGGCCACGGGAGGGCAGCGGCCACGGGAGGGCAGCGGCCACGGGAGGGCAGCGTGAGCAGCTGCCAAGCCCGACTGCCAGACGGTCTCCGAGCTAGGGGACTCCCTAATCTCTTTCTGCCTCTGCTCCCAGGCGGCAGAAGAAAACGGCCCAGCACCCCATGGTGGACCTAAAGGATTTAAAAGGCCACAGCCGCGTCGGGAAGCCCGTCCTGTGCTTGGCTCACCCCGCGGAGGAGCTGCAGCTGTTCTGCGAGGTCTGCGACCGGCCTGTGTGCCGGGACTGCGTGCTGGGCGAGCACCGGGAACACCCCTGCGACTTCGCCAGCAGCGTCATCCACAAGCACGGGGACGCCGTGCGCGAGCTCCTCAGGGACACCCGGCCCCACGTGGAGGCCCTGGAGGAGGCGCTGGCGCAGACCAGGGGCGCAAGCAGCGCCCTCCAGGAGCGCGTGGCGGCCGTGGCGGCCGACGTCCGCGCCTTCTCCGAAGGCTACATCAAGGCCATCGAAGAGCATCGGGACAGGCTGCTGCGGCAGCTGGACGGCATCCGGGCCCAGAGGGAGAACTCCCTGCAGCTGCAGAAGGCGCAGCTGGAGCAGCTGCTGGCAGACATGCGGACCGGCGTGGAGTTCACCGAGCACCTGCTGGCCAGCGGCTCCGACCTGGAGATCCTGGCCACCAAGGGCGTGGTGGTGGAGCGGCTCACGAAGCTGAACAGAGTGGAGTACAACACCCAGGCGGGCGGGAGCGACACCATATGCTTCTGTCCTCAGGAGAGAGCAGGCCGGTGCCGAGGCTATGAGGTGTACGGGGCCATCAACACCAAAGTGGTCGACCCGGCCAAGTGTGTCCTTCAAGGAGAAGGTAGGCAGGCAGCGCCCGCCGGCCTGGGGGCGCAGTGCGCAGCTGTCTCTGAGAGCGGTGGTCTCTCCAGCTTGCGCCTTCACTCAGCGGGGGCGCGCTCCCCGCCGGCCAGTTTGCCGAGGGGGACTTACTGGGGATGGTACCCTCCCTCTTTTGTGGGGGTTGTGATGCAGTTAAAGTCCTGTGCTAGGGTGAGACATGAGCCTTTCCCAATTAAAAAAAAATGGAACCACCAGGGAACTCAAGGGTAGCAGGTAGCGCTGTTTCTGCAGGATGACAGCAGGCAGGCCCAGAGGAGCATCACCTTCAGGGCAGGGAGGGGGTGGCAGGCCCAGGGCACAGATCACAAGTGGCTGTCAAGGCCTGAGGAAGATAAGATCACAGTTGGCTTTCTTCTATGCCCTCTTGAGTCCTCTAGAGTTCGCCATCACCGGCATTTAAAAGTGTGGGGGCATTTCACTCAGCAGAGGAAAAGCCGATTCCTCTGGACAGTGGTCCCTAAGGAGGCGTGGTGTTCAAGCCTGCAGTGCGTAGGTCATCCTGGCAGGAAGACCGCGTCCAGATTCACCCTGGCCCCACCCTGGGGCTCTTAGCTGATGTGAGGGCAGAGATCTCTTTGGGAATCCTTGCTCCAAGGAAACACTGCTGACGTGGGCACGGCATTTCAGGAGCCTCTTAGACCTCATGTCTTTCATGAACGCCCGGTAAGAAACCTGTTCAGGTGACTGCTGCTCCAGGAGCTACAGCCCTGTAGTTCTCACCACACGAAGCATCCAAGCTATACCCCCAGTCACTAGTCACCTGCACCGCTGCCAGTTCCAGCAGGAGCTACGGAGGGCGTAGTGTTAGGGTGACCGGTCTCGCGGTTTCTTCTCAGAATGCCTAAGGGCAGTCCTGAGTGCTCCCAGGGCTGACTCCATGTCACCAAGAGCTGCGACAGCCAGGCTCACAGGAGGGCCGCGCAGGAGCATGCTCCGGAGCCAGAGTAGGAAGAGCAGGGGAGTGGTGATGATGGAGAGCAGGAAGCACCACCTTCCCTTCTGAAGAGAAGCAGCAAGATGGCGTCTGGTCGTGGCTGTAGTTGCTGCCAGCAGCATTTGAGGGAGGCCTGAGTGTCTGTCCTTTACAGATCTCCACCGAGCCCGGGAGAAACAGACAGCCTCTTTCACCCTGTTTTGCAAGGACGCAGCAGGGGAGAGCATGGGCAAGGGAGGAGACAACATCCAAGTCACAGTTGTCCCCAAAGATAAGAAAGACAGGTCGGTAACGACGCAGCCGGTACCTGGGAATTGGGGGTGGGAGGGGGGGGTCCTGGCGACAGTGGAGGGAGCACTGTGCCTGCCCTCCTGGGGCGCTGTCACAAACTGGCCAGTCGGGCCAGCTGTGTCTTCTCCCCTGGGCTCTAGGCCCATGTTCAGTGCTCCCAAAGGCCTGACCCGCCCTCAGGTCGGCTTCAGCCCCGACGTCGACTGGACGAACGGCGGTCTCTGGGACACTGAGTGGCTCCTGTGCTGGGAGCACCGGTGTGTCGCTGGAACTCGAGGCGGGACACACTGGGCGGGGGGTGGGGGTGACCCCAGAGCCCACTGACGAGAAGCAGGAATGCCTCAAGGAGGCATCGGGAAGCCTCTCGCCTGGCGGCTGTCCTTCCCCTGTGCTGTGAGTCATCCCCGAGACGGGGCCAGCTCGGGGCGTCGCAGCGAATGTGACTTGACGGTCGGGCGTTCACGCGCGGAGTAACGGGCAGCCGAAGGGGCTGGCGCGAGTGTTAATCCTGAACTGTCGTGTCCACGCAGCCCAGTGAGAACCACGGTCCAGGACAACAAGGACGGCACGTACTGCGTCTCCTACACCCCCAAGGACCCCGGCGTCTACACGGTGCTGGTCTGCGTCAAAGAGCAGCACGTGCAGGTAGGGCGTCCGGCGTGCCCGGGGCCGGCGCAGAGGGAGCCCGGGACGTCAGAGGCCTGGCCGCTGTCAGCGCCCTGTCCCCGACTCGCTGGCGCCACGCTCGCCTCGTGCCCCCACGCTCCCAGTGGCTTGCCGTCTGCACCTGGGAAAGCGCCGTGACCGCAGGGCAGCCTGCTGGCAGACACGTGCGCGCCCAGTCTGGCGCAGAAGCGCCCCTCTGTGCAGGCTGCTCTGCCCAGCGGCCGGCCCCTGGTGAGGAAGGTGAGGGCGGACGCGGTTCGCCCCCACTGGCCCTCCAAGGACGGAGAGGCGGAGGAGGCCTCCGTGAGAGGGACGCCCGGGCGCAGACTGGGGTACC